>NC_048448.1:5832734-6162532 GCF_004353265.1 Vitis riparia | reverse complement strand
TTAGAAGGAAAAACTGTGACTGATGAGCCATGGTGAGCAAAACCCGCAAAACCCTTAAATCCTGCTATGTCTTCACTTTTAGAGAATTTGCGCAGTTTTTCTTTCCCCTTTGAAAGAAAAGGAGCCTTAAGATGAGACCTTTGTTTATCTTCCACGTCTCCTCTCGTTGATAAAGTCCCTTCCCTGGAACACCTTTTTCGAAACCCTGACGAATGACAAAAAGTGATTGGACTCGCATTGAAACTTCGATCCAACTGTGTTCCCGCTTCGAAAGCATCTTCCTTTGGAAGAGCATCGCAATCTGACAACGGTCTCTCAAGCGTTAGAGGCTCGCTTTGACTTCGACCCCTTGTCGGCTTCCAGAACTTGGAGGGAACAGAGCATTCCACAGCTTCTTTGAACCACACTTCAACGCGGAACCCTTTAGTTGAGCTTCAGAAACCTCAGAGCCTACTTTCCCTTTTCCCTTTGCAGAGGGGTCATCTCTGTGTAAAGAGTCATTCGCAGAGATGGGCTGCTTACCTCCCAAATCTTGACCTAACTTCGAAAACGGGCCCTTTAAAATATCTCCCCTCTTCCAGCCCAAGTCTACTTCAACCTGTGGACTGGGCTTAGGAGAAGATTGGGTCCTTCTCACTTGCTTAGAGGCCCGAAGCCCTTCCTCAACAGTTGATTGGGCTTTGTCCTCTCCAACCCACACTTCGCCATGCTGCTTTGGCCCGGCGGACCCTGTTCTCAGATTATTTGAATTCAAATTAAAAGACGAGGAAGGTTGGGACTAGCTGTTCCCCACTGTCAGTCTACTGATGCCACGTGTCCCCACAGGAGCAATTTCAGCCTTTGACTAACTCTTCCCTCTTTTCTGCCAATTGCCCCATCAGAAGACCTACCATCAACCGTTGAACTAGCCTCCACAACCCTCTTTCTGCCACCTGTCCATGAGTAAGGCTCAAACTCTTGCTGAGTTTACTTACCCATTTCTCCACCTCGCTTAACGTCTTCCTCTCTAGCCACTGCAACTGAAATAGTGAACACCCAACCCCCATCTAACACCTCTATCAAAGATGGGAGAACTAACCGTTCCTTCATTAAAACTCTCACCCTTGCCTTGCAAAGATCAAACAGTTTTAACGTTTGCCAATCAATCTCTGTCACCGTCCCCCATTGCTCCATTATTTTCTTCATATGTACTTCAGACCATAAATAAAAGGGTAGACCCCGTAATTCTATCTAACCTCCTCTGAATTTCCCCTCTACTTCTGAACCATAAATAAAAGGGTTGACCCCGTAATTCTATCTAACCTTCTCAACAAGATTGTTAGCCCACCTTTAATCCTGATAAACCTTAAATCATGGAGTGAGAAAGCTTCCTCTATGGTTTCTACAAAAGATAATCCTTTTCCATCGGAGAAGGGGACGATGGTCACCACGCCTTTATGCCCTAATCTTTTCGCTAGAGCCCGGCCGACCTCAACCCAGTTAACAAAACCAGCATGACATTCGCACACCACAACTCTCGCCCATCTCCCAACTGGAACAAGGCCTCCTCTCCTCGGTTCTTCTTCTTTGACTACATTCGTGAAGAATCGGTACAAATGACCTACATGTTTGTGAAAAGTCCCTTCTTCCCTGCATTGCCTTCCCTTTTCAACAATACTCGAGGAGGAGACCACCAACACTGAAGACAACGCATTCTTTAGATGTTCCCATCCCCTACCCTTCTCTCCCTCAGGTATTACCAGAAAAGTTGACTTTTTGTTGGAAGCGAACTCTGAGAGCTTTATAAACCTACCATGGTTGTTGAAGCAAACCTCCATTAAATGGACTCTGGTTTTTCCTCTGAACTTTCTGTTGAAACTCATGTAACTCTTCATCTCGATGGCCTTCGTCAAATATTCTATCAACCAACCAACCTCTTCCTTCTCAAAGCCTAAGGTGAAAACAAAGCCTCTACTGTGCTCTATAAGCGATCACCATTTTCCACTAGACTCACCTTTGAACCTAACCAAGAAGGTCTTTCTCTCCACAGAGACCTTCAACGTCCTTACCATTCTTTGATCCTTGTTCAGGGGGTCTTTGTCACCTTTTGATGCACAACAATGTCTTTAGGTAATAAAAAAAAGTATTAAATGAAAAAAGGGTATGCATGGAGCATACAAAGTGCCCTAACTACCAAAAAACATGGAGACCTAAAAAACTGCAACCATGCTTTACACAAAACTTAGCCAATCCACAAAATCAACCAATGACATGGAGCCGACCTCGTTGTACAATCTAACCCAATCCCAAAAAAGGTACAAATTTTTTTTTTTGATCAGTTGATCCATGGTTTCACAATTACCAAAGGCTCTCCTATTTCTCTCCCTCAAAATGGTCCAAAATAGGCACAACATAGTAGCCTTCCAAGCTTTCTTTCTTTCTTTGCCTACAAAAATCTTACACCAACTCAAGAAAATACCCCTAATTATGGAATGCATCACCCATTGAACCTTAAAGAGAGCAAAAAATTGATTGACACAAAGATTGTGCTTTCGAACAATGAAGGAGTTTATGATCAATCGTTTCTTCTTCTGCTTTACACATGTAGCATCCATTAGGTATCCTCCAATCCCTTCTTTTGAGCTGATCCAAAATCAAAAACCTACCCTAAGTTGCTTCCCAAGAAAAGAAGTTGATTCTTAACGACACCTAGGAGTTCCAAATTATGCCAAATGGAACTGTCTCTGCTCTCCTAAATGCTAAAGAAGAATAAAAAGACTTAATTGAGAAACTGCTATTCTTTGTAAGCACCACACTATAATATCCTTAGTACCCATGGTAATGGAATTCTCATACAACCTCCCAAAAAAGACCTCAATCTCCTCAAATTCCCAATCATGCAATTGCCTCCCTAATCTAGGATTCCAATTATCGTTGTCCCAAACATCTACCACCCAAGCATTTTTTGAAGAGGCTATAGAAAAGAGTTTCGAAAAAAACTCACTCAAAGGTGTGTCCCTAGAATTTCACCCTGTTTCCAGACCCAATCTTGAATCTAGTTTTATTCTTAAAGTCCTCCCAACTACCTCTAATAGCCTTCCATATCCCCACTCCATGTCCTTCTCTCACTGCACACCCTTCTTGTTTGCCCATACTTGCCTACAATCATTGTTTCCAAAGGGGGTTCTTCTTGCTCATGAATCTCCAAGATCATTTCCTCAGAAGAGTCTTATTAAGGATGGATAAATTTCTAATGCCCAAACCCTTTTTTTTTGTTTTTTCATGGACATAGTAGCCTAATAAACCAGATGCAACTTCTGATCTAACCACCCCCAACAAAAGAAAGTTCATTTGAATATTTTCCAATCTAACAACTACCCTATTAAGGATGACAAAAAGGGACATAAAATAAATTGGCAAGTTGGGTAAGGTGCTTTTTATCAGACTAAGTTTTCCACCTTTAAGAGGTACTGTCTTTTCCAAAAAGCAAGTTTTTTCCAGAATCTTTCTTCCATTCCTTCCCAAATCCTGGATGACTTGTAAGGGGCTCCCAAGGGAAGAAGGTGATATATATGTGAAGTAGGGATGAAATAAGGCTAGTTGGCTCTTCATTCACTAGATTAGAAAGGTTTTGAGTAAAATTGAAATTCCAAGATGGATTGAAAGTGGACCAATCTACAACTAATGAAACAAGAATATTTCTAATCCTTGTGACTTTGAAAAGATTTGGTAATTGAAACTTGAGAGGAGGATCACCCAACCATATATCTTTTCAAAAACGAATTTTTGTGCCATCTCCCACCAAGTATCAAATGAAAATAGAGAAGTTCTTGAAGACTCGAGCAATGACTTTCCAAGGGTAACAGTGTGACTATCTAATCATAGTGTTGGCATCCCAACCATTGGAGTGAAACCTAAATTTGAACTGGTTTCTCAACTTTTTGAAATTCAAATTAATTACAAAGCTGGAGATTACAACTATTTAAATAGATAGCTAGAGAATAGCTAACAATTGTGCTGCCTAGAAACTAGGAGACTTATCCAATCTTAGCTAACAACCTGATGCCTAAAAAACAGGATAAAAGATTTAAATTTAAACTCTAAACAATAATTTAAAAGAACAGCTAACTCCTAGAATCTGATATAATTAGATTTATTATTTAAATGAAACAAAAATATTTGAATAATGGAAAATATCTCCTAGATTTCCTACAAAACCCATAGATACTTAGAATGACCCTATGCCAAGAAGCGTTAATCCCCTTTTGTTCAACTCCCCCCATCTACTCCTAATAGCCTTCCACAACAAATCAAGCATTAAAATACTCCTTTTGGTTTTTGTTTTTTTTTTTTTGGAGTGGTTAAAGATGGGCTTAAATGACATGGCAATGTCTATGATAGACTTGGTTGATTGGTTGGGGTCTTTGTAGGGGTAGCAGTTTTTTGCTTTTGCCTTTTGGTGCTCTTGTATACAACCTTTTTGATAGGCACTATTAATATATATTTTTTTACTTACAGAAAAAAAAAAAAAAAGAAGATCTTTGCTGTCTCCTCTAGCATTGTTTTATTGGACTTGATATCGATCTGCCTCTCACATAGAAGATATTACTTAATTTACCTCAGTTGATAGGGATTGGCGGACTTATACAGGATAACAGGGGTGTGATTGTCTATATTGAAGCAGAGGCACTGGTATTTAACAGGATTGGTATTGCATAAGGATTTGAAAATGACAAGAGAATTGGGCACCTGAAGTAAATGTTTCACTGTGAAGAAATAATCACACACAGAGGGATGAAAAATGTTTTGGTGCGCTCCCAGTCTGATGAAAAAAAAAGGATGAGAAATCCTTCCTGTGTAACAGCCTTAACTGATCAAAAGCAAGAAAGAGGTTATAACTATAAAATTAACTCCTCATGGTGGTAGAAAATCCCCCACAAAAGGAGGTATAAAAATCAATACCTCCAGTATTATCATAACAGGGGATTTTAAGCTGGTTCTTTCTTGGATGGCTAATCATTGGGAGGGTTCTGGAGATTCAATCATTAGGTGCGGGTAGTTGTGGATCTTGATATTTGAACTATTCTTTCTCTTGGAAGTTTATAATGGTTGAGTAGATTCAGATGAGGGACACACTTGTATATTTGGAATTTTGGAACATATTCCTGAATAAATTTATTTAACCTCCATTTACATTATTAATGTGCATGATTTGGCAGATTATCAATTGTGTGAAGTTTGATGGCAGGATTACTTTGTATACAAATGTTATCCTAATCTGGGTTCAGATTCCCAAGTAATTTTGGTTGTTCCACTTAAATGATGGCTTCATCTTTTTTCCTTTTCCTTTTTATTTTGTAAAATTTATAATGAATTCTGAAACATTGAATGGCCACTTTATTTTTTGAGCTTGTGTGCCAATATATGTATTTTTGGAATGTTTGCTTTTCAGCCAACCTCACCTATTCGAGCTGAAATTGATGTTAAGCTTGGAGGAACTCAGTGCAATATTATAATCAGTAGATTAAAGCCATGGATGCAACTTCATTTCTCAAAAAAGAAAAAAATGGTGCTACAAGAAGGAGCAGCTAATCCTGACAAGGTGCATTCAACAGATTTCAAAGCCATCATGTGGACATGTACTGTGTCAGCCCCAGAGATGACTACTGTGCTGTATAGTCTTAGTGGGATTCCACTATACCATGTAAGTGACTTTATTAATTACTTATTCATATTTTTGTTGGGATACTGAAAAGGGACTGGACCATTTATCTACTGTGTTGCATACTAGGTGGAACATCTAATAATTCCTTTATGTCAAACCCTCTATAATCTTTGGTTTCATCATGCAAATCAACCAGAATATTACACATAAATTTTCAGGATTCTATGTTGAATTTGGGCAGTGCTATTTTTTTTTTTTTTTGATTGGAAACGCCACAAAGATATATTAATATAAAAAGAAGTACAAGAAGAAGGATGAGAAATCCTCCCACCAAAGACAACTAAAATACAGGAAAAAACACAAAAACAAAAGAACTCCCACTAAGGACCAATCCCTAAGGAGAACACACCGCTATCCAATCCAACTGAATCACATTAAGGGGAGTCCCCTTAAATGCCTTGGAACAGAAAGCCCAAAGGGAAGCAAGGAAAGCTATAGAGTCCCAAAGGGACTCTGAATTCCTTGCTTTATCCTCGAAAATCCTTGCGTTTCTTTCCCACCACACAACCCGAATTAGAGCTATGCTCGCAGCTTGCCACAAGACTACCCCTCTCTTAGAATTACCGAAGCCTTGAAATTTGATGGACATCATGTCATATATGCTCCTTGGAGAAACCCAATCCATCTTAGCTAACTGAAATAACCTGTGCCACAACCCAATCGTCAAGGAACAATGCAGAAAAAGGTGATCTGCTGATTCCCCGTGCTTCATGCACAGGATACAAATATCAGGACTAAGGGCCTTGTAGGGTCTTCTCACTTGCAACATGTCATTAGTATTCACCTTCTTGTGTGCCACTAACCAGACAAAGGACTTCACTTTGAAAGGAACTTGAGACTTCCACACGAACTTTGAAGGAAAGTTCTGAGGAGATCCAGAAGATTGAGATAATGCTAGAAAAAAGGATTTGACTGAAAAAAGCCCTGAAGAGGATAATGGCCATAATCTAGCATCTGGGACCGAAGGAGAGAGATACAAATCATCAAGAGAGCGCATGAGGCCTTCTAAGTCCTCAATCTCAGAGTCTGACAGGTTACGGCGGAAATTCAAATTCCACAAGAAAGGCCGAGATGGACCGAGAACTGAAGAAATAGAAATGTTTTTATCCACAACTACTCTAAATAGTCTTGGATATTGGGTTCCCAAAGGTTGGTCCCCCCGCCACAAATCTTCCCAGAACCGAATTCTTTCCCCGTTTCCTACCACGAACCGAGTAATCAAAGAAAACCCCTGAAAGACTTGAGCAATAGCCTTCCAAGGACAGCGGTGTGACCATCTGACTAGAGTGTTAGCATCCCAACCATTAGAGTGAGCACCATAAATGCTTAAAATGACCTGATGCCAAAGAGCTGAACCCTCTCTAGGGTACCTCCATAACCATTTCCCTAGAAGAGCGAGATTCCTCCAAGAAATATTCCCCAAACCCAAACCCCCTATTGCCTTCGGTTTGCACACCACATCCCACCTCACTAAATGATCCCTTTTGCCTTCCCCAACCCCTGACCATAAAAAATCCCTTTGCAACCTCTCGATTTTTGCAGCCACTGAAGCGGGAATTTTGAATAAGGAAAGGAAGTAACTTGGCAACTGGGTAAGACAAGATTGGATAAGAGTTATCCTCCCCCCGAAGGATAAGTAGGCCTTTTGCCACCCATCTAATCTACTTGAGATTCTCTCAATCACTGGATCCCAAAAGCCATGCGCCTTAGGGTTCCCGCCCAAGGGGAGACCCAGATAAAGAATAGGCCATCCAGACGCCTTACAATCGAGCATCTCAGCCAATCTTGAAAGATGAACCTGATCAAGATTGATGCCATAAATACTACTCTTGTTAAGATTGACCTTGAGCCCAGAAATGTGCCCAAACACTAACAAAAGACTCTTCAGAGTCTGCAGCTCTTCCTCCCTTGAGTTAGAAAAGAATATGGTGTCATCAGCAAATTGCAAATGGGACACCCTAGTTCTATTCCTACCCACCCTGAAACCCTCCATCAAATTTCTTTCCTCAGCTCTCATAAGCATCCTACTCAGTACATCTGCGACTAAAGTAAACAAAAAAGGGGATAAAGGGTCGCCTTGTCTCAATCCTCTTGATGCCTTAACCCACCCTTTAGCACTACCATTCACCAAGATTGCATAAGATACCGAAGATAAGCATCCATTCATCCATTTCCTCCATCTAGGACTGAACCCCTTCTTTTCTAACACGTGATCCAAAAAATCCCACTTCACGTGATCGTATGCCTTTTCGAAGTCTATTTTGAATACGACACCTTCCTCCCTTGACCTTCTTCTCTCATCCACTATCTCATTCGCTATAAGAACCGCGTCCAATATTTGTCTCCCTTGAACAAAAGCGCCTTGAGAATAGTGTATGGTCTCATGTAAAACCCCTCTTAGACGCCCTGAAAGCACTTTGGCTATTATCTTGTAGAGACTAGTAATCAAACTAATGGGTCTAAAGTCTGATATTCTCTTTGACAGACTCTTTTTGGGTATTAGAACAATGAAAGAGGCATTAGTGCTTTGATTGATAATTCCACTCCTATGAAATTCCGCGAACACTCTCACCAAATCCTCCTTAATCACATCCCAACACTCTTGGAATACGGCAATAGTAAAGCCATCTGGCCCCGGAGCCTTGTCCCTATCCAACTGAAAAATGGCCTTATAAATCTCTTCTTCAGTGAAAGGGGAGTCTAACCTTAGCGCACTCTCATTCGAGATAGGGGACCAATCTAATCCTTCAACACCCCAAGACTCTCCTGTAGGATTTGTGTAAAGCTTTTCAAAGTACTGTAAGATCTCCTCTGTGATACTCTCGGCGTTCTTCAGCACTAAGCCCCTCTCATCCTCCAACTCCTTGATGTATTTCCTATTCCGCCTGCCATTAGCCACTTTATGATAAAACTTAGAATTGCAATCCCCTTCCTTGACCCATTTCACTTTGGCTTTTTGTCTCCAATGAATTTCCTCCCTCAATATTAATTCCTCTAGCTCCCCTTTTCTTGAGGCTCTTTGGCTTAACAAATCAGGATTGAGACCCCCTTCCTGCTCAATGGCATCAAAGTTAGCTAAATCATTGAGAATACTTTTTTCTTTTCTTTAAGCTCTCCAAAAGAAAACTTATTCCACTCCTTCAATTTAGCTTTAACATATTGAAGTCTCCTCATGAACTTATGACCTTCCCATCCATTTCCTTGAAACCCACTCCACCAATCTTTAAAGTTCTCCTTGAATTTAGAGTGTTGTAACCACATATTCTCAAACCTAAAAGGTGTTGGCCCCCACATAAACGGGTTGGTATCCAAAACAATTGGCCAATGATCCGATGTCCTTCTGATTAAGGCTTCTTGAAGGCCTTGGGGGAAGAGCATCCCCCACTCATTTGAGTAGAGAAAACGGTCCAATCTCTTACACACGGGAGACTCTTGCATATTCGACCAAGTGAATGAAGCATTCCGAATAGGCGGGTCAATCAACTCACATTCTCTAATAAAACTATCAAAGTCCCTCATGCTTGGAGTTAGGCTAGAACCCCCCATTTTTTCTGAGCTTCTCCTAATGACATTAAAATCACCGCCCACACACCATAGCGGGTAAGTTAATCCATATATGTCAAAAAGTTCCACCCAAAAATCCTTCCTAAGTGAGGGACTATTTGGACCATAAACAGCAGAAATCCAAAGGGGTCCACATTCGTCCAAAGAGAACTTGACTGAGACTGAGAAAGATCCTATTACCACCTCCTCTCTACTCAGCTTTTTTGAATCCCAGATGATCAAAATCCCACCTGATGCCCCGGACGCCGGAAGAGCGACCCAATCCTTATTTCTGATCGTCCAGACACTTCCCACAAACTTTCTATCACACTTCTCCTTCTTTGTTTCCTGAATCATCACAACATCCGGATTCTCTGACCTAAGAAAATCTTTAACCATCCTACGCTTATTCCTAGAACCCAAACCCCTCACGTTCCAGCTTATGATTTTCATGGGAAAACACGAAGACCCTATCCTTTCGAGCCAAACCAACAAGTCTCAATAACCTGTGGGGCCTCTATTCTTCCTCCTAGAATACACCTTAATGTCAAGAGAGCATAATACCTCTCGCACTTTGGCCATTTTCCCGGGGGACAGGCCATCAATAAGGAAATCCGAATCCTCCTTATGCGACCTGACAATAGATTCCTTAGGGGTACAGCACTCGGTCATCTGGTTAGATAAAGCACACTGGTTCTCCACCTCAACACGGTCAGGGATATCACCAGATTTTAAACAGTCAACACCACCTTTTTCATAAAAAAAATTTGAGATGCCTTGATTTTCCGTAGGAGACAGAGGAAGAGGGACTGAATTGGGAAGAAGAGGACCAGAGGAATTCATCAAGGGAGAATCCGGACTACAGAAAGGAAGAGAAGGAGACTCGGGTGGCTGAGAAGAAAAGGGCTGACATACCTTCAAGATTTTGGCTCCCGGAATTTCACAAGTCCCCTCAAAGTTTGGTCCTTTACCTCTGGTTATTGACTTAGACGGTGAAACCATGTCTGAATAGCCACGAGGATCAGACCCCACTCGTCCCAATAGCCCTCGGTTGACTTCCACGCAGCTCGCCGAGGTGTCCTCCTTCGAAATATTGCCAGTCAGAGGACATCTGGAGAGAGGATTCACTATGATTTCTCGCTCCATCTGAAAACCCATCCCAAACTCCTCTTCCAAGATGCGGTCTTTACTTGACGACGACGATCCCCGAATGATAATAGGCTCACTGCGACACTGAGCTCCCTGTCGTCGATCGGCGCTTGGAGGGAAGAGGTTAGACCATGTCTTCTTTGAGATTGCCGACTCTTTCTCCTGCGTAGCATCTCTCGTGTGAACCGTGGGGGCTTTCCCCTTCCTCGCTTCGATCTCTTCCCTTCGCGACGAGACTTCCATCTCAGAAGACTTCATTCCTCCTAAGATTTGGCCCAAACCCGACAGGCCTTTACACTTACAGCCCACGGTGTTGTCTGACGATGGCCTAGGGTTGGGAAGAGACTGGGCCTTTAGCTCAACGGCCCGACCTTCTTCTCCAAAGAAAGCCTCGGCGCCGGCCCTTGCATCATCTAGACTGAACTTCGCGATCGCCTTTGTAGGAGAAGCATCTCGCTGGGGAGAAAGGGACGACGTCGATGCAGACTGGTGGGCTTGAGGTTTTGGGCCACCTTGAAGCCCACTAAGCCTCATCCCACTTTGGGCCCTAACCTTGTGGGCTTTAGAGGAGGACTCATTCTCAGGCCCAATAAAATCAGCTGGACCCGATCTGCTCCATCCTCCTCCTATCTCCCCTTTCTCTGCCAAACGCATCCTTGATTGCCGATGACGTGCCCGGGGAAGACTCCTCTTTCTGTAGCACTCGATGTCCCTAACATTGCCTCGTAGCCTTTCTGCAACTTTTGGCAACTGAGAGACGCAACCACCCACTCTCACCCACTCGTTCCTGCTACAGTTGATTTCAGACGTGACAGCGTCGGCATCGTCGTCTTCTCCGATGACTGAAACTGCTACTGTATAGGACCATTCTCCATCTTCCACCTCAAGCATCGCTGGTAACACGACGTTTGGAAGCATCTCCACCCACAGCTTCACCCTCGTCAAGTCCACCAACTTCAAAGTTTCCTTTGCCACCTTCGTTACTCTCCCCCATTGCTTCAAAATGAACTTCAACTGGATTTCATCCCACAAATGGAAAGGGAGACCTTTCAGAACTAGCCAGCCCCTCCTGAACTTTCCTTGAACCACCATATTTTCCTTAGGCGACCATTTCCTTAGCAGAATCGTTCTTCCTTTCACTAAAAGACTTCCCTGATCGTGAACCCTTTCCGCTCTCCTTGTTGAACTCACAAAGAAACATCCTTTAAAAGCGGAAATGGGGTTAATGGACACCATTCCTTTCATCCCCATCATCCTCGCAATGGCTCTTCCTTCGTGAGTCCAGTCTTGGACTTTTTCTTGGCTTTCACATATTACAGCTCTGGCCCATTTTCCAGCTGACCACGTACCTCCAGTCCTCAAACCAGCCTCTGCCACCACTTCTGCATATGACCGTCCTCCTCTGAAAGTGTCCCCATTCATCTGAATATCACCATTCTTCTCCTTCGAAGCTCCTACGTCTCGTTCAGAATACTCTTGCACTGATAGAATTGCCTTCCTGAGATCTTCCCATCCTTTCCCTTTGACGCCCTCGGGGACGACAAGAAAGAGAGGTTTCCTTTTTGTAACAAATTCTGTAATTCTCATGAACCGCCCTCTGTTATTGAAGCATATCTCCATCAAGAGGGTCTTAGTCTTGCCCCTGATCTTTCGTACAAAACCCCTGGAAGCCTCCACCTCCACAGCTTTCTTCAAATGCTCCATCAGCCAATCCAACTCCTCCATGTCAAATCCTATTGAAACTACGAAACCTCGGCTCCTCTCTGTTACCGATACCCAAGTTCCACCATTCGAACCTTCAAACTCTACCTGAAAAGATTTTTTCTCCACGATAATCCTTTCAGCTTTGCACTTCATTCTCATGGTTTTAATGCCCATGCAAATTCAAGATTCTTCCCACCCAACAACTGTTTTATAACCAGCGCTATAATTTGGGCAGTGCTATAGTCATGTCCAAATCCCTCCATAAGAGCCTGAATCTCTTCCTCATTGGATAATCCCAAACCAACAGGTGTAGAGAAGGGTCTCAACACTCTACCATCATGTTCCCTAATCTTAGTGAAGATTCCATAATACCTCCAAATTCTCAGATTTAAGAAATAAGACATTTTCATCATGACAAGGTGGACAATCACAAACATTCCCTATTTCTTTATTGGCAGACTGTTACTACAATGAAAGTTTATTTTAAACCTTGGCACACATGTGTAGTGACTTCTTGAACTAGAATAAGACAAGGGAAATATTTACAGTAACTCTAAAATATTCTTCTATAAAAAAAAGACAAGGGAAATATTTACAGTAACTCTAAAATATTCTTTTATATAAAAAAAAAACTACTGAAGTACTTAATCTGTTGTTTAAGCTCAAATAAGAAAAAAATCATAGCCATAAAATCCCAATGTTTCACTTCGATCAATTTCTATCCAAAATTTTTTAACTTTTGAGAATATCTTTTCTTCTATATTTATTTATTTGATATGGACCAATATTTCATTAAATTATAAAGCAAATAGAGGTTATCTGATTAATGAGTCATCTTTCAAAAAAAAAAAAAAAGAACTAGGAGAAAAGAATTATAACCAAATAGGTTCAACAAAATCTATGTAATTGCGACCCTAACACAACCTTAATAATACTGGCAAGGACACTTAGGGGAGTAGGAAGTTCCCAACAATTGTTTCTACCAATGAACTTAGCTAGTTGATCTGCTATGTTGTTGGTGGACATCAGCATCCAGAAAAATGAACAGTGAGCTCATTGGAAAGCTGTTTCTGCAATTATTTGTTTGAGATGCTTAAGTTAAAGATATATGAGTTTCCCTTAAATTCTGAAGGCTTGTGTTGAAAAATAGTGGGAATCTGTCTTTTCCAAAAACACATCTTTCAGAGAGAAGTAGATGCCCCTAAGGTTGCAAATACTGCATTGTGGGAAATTGAGGAAAAAAAAAAAGAGACCTTTTCTAGTGAATGAAAATGTTATTCAATTTTAGAGTGGTTGATAAAATATCTTTTAATGTTGAAGCCTTCTGTTTCTGAATCAAAGAATACTAGTAAGGGAACTTGCCCAAAATCACATATTTCAAATATTGTTAATGGACCAGGGGTTGCTCATCTTTGATCAGCTACAAGATCTTAATTAATAGGAAGCTAAAAGTTGATTTAATGCTTTTAGGGGCTCAGGCAAAGGGATCCTTGATCCCATTTCTTATTTAGTGGGGTAGTGAATATCCTTAGTGGAATGGCCTCTAGGTTGAAGGTTTAGGATTTGTGAAAGGCATCAAAGTTGATAATACATATTAGGATTTCCCATCTCTATATTTTATAGGACAGTAATTTTTTCTCTTCCATTCATGAAGATGAGTCGTCAAACCTTATTGTTTTTTGATCTAGTGTTAGTCTTAACATCAACCTTCATAGGAGTGCGTTGTTTGGAGTCAACATTCATCAAGAGCGCACACACACACACACGCACACGCACACGCACTGTGAGATAAAGCTCTTATTAGTAATGTCTCTGGGTATTCATTCTCATAGGAGCAAAACTCTTTTGATACTTCTTAAAAGTAAATAATATTTATAAAATAATTGTTGGGGTGCCTATTCTGTTAGTATGATTTTCCATTGATGCCCTTGACTCCTTAAAATGGTATTTCATAAGGCTATCATCATTTCTCTGCCTCTTCTGATTCATCAGCAGAGATGTTCCAAAAGATCTTTGTTGGAGGGAGAAACCCCTCACTGTCTCTTTTCCCTATTGGCTTAGGCTTTCGCGATAGGAAAATTCCCCTATTTTTGTTATCTGTTCAAGCTATTTTGCTTCTACTTCTTATAACTATAACTTGTGCTGCAATTTTAATGATAGGGAAATTGATAGCTATCTTCTCTTTTCCACACCTTGGATTAAGTATATTTTCTTTCTCCACTCTAGAAAGCTACTATTAGGCTCTGGGTAGGAGCCTTTCTCTTCTATTTCTCTTACATTTTTTTTCTAAGGATGGAGCCATGGGCACTTTCTGTCTAGTTGAATTGATTTGGAAAAGAAGACATCTCCATAAGACTTGGTGTTGATTCCTCAAGAAAATAAATACACTTCAAGTTTAGAGAACTTCAAAAAACCATTGGCCTCATAGATGCGTCTTTTTTCTTGTGTTATATTTCTCCTTTTACTTCTAAAAAAAATCCTTTTTTTTTTCAGATAGGTAAATAAAAAGTGTATTAAATAAAATGCTTGCCAAAACGAATGCACTAGGGTGTACATGATGTATACAATGGCTGCCAAAAGGTGAAAGTAAAAAGGAAAAGGGACAAAAAAAAAAAAAAACTACTCCTTTTCTCAATGAAAACCTAACCAATCAACAAAGTTGATTGAGAACATTGGGCCTTCATCCATGTACAACTTGGTCCAAGAAAACAAATTACAAAGAAAAGAGCTTTTCAGCCTTTGTTTAGAAAACTCCTTTTCAAATGCTCTTCTATTCCTCTCCTTTCAAATTGTCAAAAAAAATGCACAAAGAAGCTGCACCCTTCACCTTTTTTCATTTCTTTCCAAAAAAGAATCATGTCATCCTAAGAGAGTCTCTCTCAACGGAGGAAGATAACACCCAAGACACTCCAAAAAGAGAAAACAGAAGCTACCACAATACCCTTGTCTTGCCACAATGGAGAAGGATGTGGTTAATCGATTCCTGCATGTTTATGTATTTCTATGCTTCATTCTTGTCAGAACACCACTTTTATGAGTCACCATATAGTAAGTATGAATCAAATGGTATAGCTTAGTAGATGGTATTGTCATTTGTAGGGTTCTTTTCCTATTCTTTTAATTGTTAAATAAAACAATATACTAAATGGCTTACGTGATCACAAGTTTGTTTTAGTCCATAAACAATAGGGCATATAGGTGCTTAATCTTTTCAATTATCTGGATGGATGGTCCTGATATGCATTTATTTATTGATTTTTGCAAGTGTTAAACTAAGATTTTATTGTATGAGATAATCTTTAATTTCCTATTGTAGGGTTGCTCACAATCTTCACATGTCTTTGCAAATAACATATCAAATATGGGAACTACTGTGCACATGGAACTTGGTGAGCTAAATTTGCACATGGCTGATGAATATCAAGAATGCCTGAAAGAAAGCCTGTTTGGTGTGGAAACAAACTCAGGTTCCTTGCTGCATATAGCAAAGTTTAGTTTGGATTGGGGTAAAAAAGACATGGAATCATTCGAAGGGGATGGACCTAGCTGCAAATTGGTTCTCTCTATTGATGTGACTGGTATGGGTGTTCACTTCACCTTTAATCGTGTTGAATCACTTATATCAGCTGGTATGTCGTTTCAAGCTCTCTTGAAAAGTCTTTCTGCTTCTGAAAAAACAACACAGAATCGCAAAGGCCGTTCATCCAAACCATCTGGGAAAGGAACTCGACTTGTGAAAGTTAATCTAGAACGGTGTTCTATAAATTTCTGTGGTGATGCAGGCCTCGAAAACACAGTTATTGCAGATCCCAAGCGTGTGAATTATGGATCGCAAGGTGGTAGAATTGTAATAAGTGTCTCAGCTGATGGTACACCACGTAATGCAAATATAATGTCCACAATTTCTGAAGAATGCAAGAAGTTGAAGTATTCTTTATCTTTAGACATATTCCATCTTAGTTTCTGTATGAACAAAGAGAGACAATCCACACAGATGGAACTTGAAAGGGCCAGATCTACTTATCAAGAACACTTGGATGAACACAAACCTGGTGCAAAAGTGGCACTGTTTGACATGCAGAATGCAAAATTTGTACGGCGTTCTGGTGGTCCTAAAGAGATTGCTGTCTGCTCACTTTTTAGTGCTACTGATATTGCAGTCAGGTGGGAGCCTGATGTACATCTATCATTGTTTGAACTTTTTCTACATCTGAAGTCATTGGTACATGATCAGAAGGTAAGGGGTCTTGATAAGGAATATGTAGGAGATGTGTTAAGTGCCGGAGATGTTGATCAGAAGAAAGATGTTTCAAAGGAATCAGGAGTACTTGATAAACAACAAAAGAAAAGGGAATCTGTGTTTGCTGTTGATGTGGAAATGCTGAACATATCTGCCGAGGTTGGAGATGGAGTTGATGTGACGGTGCAGGTTCAGTCAATTTTTTCTGAAAATGCCAGGATAGGAGTTCTTCTTGAAGGACTTATGCTCAGTTTCAATGGATGCAGGGTATTCAAAAGTAGCCGGATGCAAATTTCCCGTATTCCTAATACCTCTGTTAGCTCATCTGATGCAAAACTACCTGTAATGACCACATGGGATTGGGTAATTCAAGGCCTTGATGTTCATATCTGCATGCCTTATAGGTTGCAGTTGCGTGCCATTGAGGATTCTGTTGAGGATATGTTGCGAGCATTGAAGCTTATCACTGCTGCTAAAACTAAACTTATATTTCCTGTGATGAAAGAAAGCTCAAAACCTAAAAAGCCCAGTTCCACAAAATTTGGGGGTGTGAAGTTTTGCATACGTAAGCTTACTGCTGATATTGAGGAAGAACCAATCCAGGGATGGCTTGATGAACATTACCATCTGATGAAGAATGAGGCCTGTGAATTAGCTGTCAGGTTGAAATTTCTTGAGGATCTTATCTCTAAAGGCAACCAATGCCCTGGAACTGCTGAGGCAAATGATTCTATGCATGAGAAAAAGATCCACTATAATGGAGTTGAGATTGATATGCAAGATTCTTCTTCTATTTGCAAAATTAAAGAAGAAATTTATAAACAATCATTCAATTCATATTACAAGGCATGTCAGAGTCTTACACCATCCGAAGGTTCAGGTGCCTGTAAGGAGGGGTTTCAGGCTGGTTTCAAGCCTAGCACTTCCAGAACATCTCTTCTTTCCATTTCTGCTACTGAATTGGATGTAAGCTTAACAAGAATTGAAGGTGGTGATGCTGGGATGATAGAGGTTGTGAAGAAGCTTGATCCTGTCTGTCTAGAAAATAATATACCATTTTCTCGACTTCTTGGGACAAATATTCTCTTGCACACAGGCACTCTTGTTGCTCGATTGCGAAATTACACATTTCCTCTTTTTTCGGCAACTTTTGGTAAATGTGAAGGTCGTGTTGTGCTAGCACAGCAGGTTAGGTTTCAATGCGGCCTTTTCCTCGTTTAGTCTAGTCTTTTCTATTATTTTTTGGTTTACTTGGTTAACAATTCTCTTTTACCTTGCTGGAGGTGCTTGTTTATGTACTTTTCCTTGTAAACGTGCTTTACCTTTTTTTTTCTTTTCTTTTTTTAATATCACAAAATAAACTGTGCATTGATTTGAATTTTAAGTGTAAATCATGGATTAGAAATCTTTCAAAACACAAAAGATGATCGAAAAAAGAAGAAAACTCTAGCACGGCAGCTATATGTACAAAATATACAATAATGTACAGTCGAAGGGGGAAAAGAAATCCCCTGCAGAAGAAATCATCTGCTTGGCTTCATGTTTAGCTAATCGATTTGCAACATCATTAGTTGAACAAGAGGGGACTAAGAGAAGGAACAACCTAAGCTGCTGGAATTTGGGGAAGCCACTTGTTGTACTTCCAAAGACCTCTCTCTGACTTAGATACTCATGGGACTACTATAGTAGAATCTCTTTCCACCAAATAATTGGAACAATGCAAAGCCTTGGCTTGTAATAAACCCTTCAAAAGAGCTAAGATCTGTACCTCAACTGTAGAACCATCTGCTATTGATTCAAACAAGGCTTACAACCTAATGGAGGTGAGGTCTGTGTTAAGAGCATTTTACAACCTTCCCCGTTTGACCTACATACCATGTTCCAATCAAGCTATATAATGTTCAATTGAATACCTTAAAAAGCTATAGAGGTTTCTTGGAATACCTTAAAAATTGTATCTAACTTGGAATATATCAAATCCCAAATAGATTCTAGAGGTTTCTTGAGGAAAGTTATGCTCTTTGGCATTAGGTTATTTTGAGCATCTATGAGACACACTCTAATGGGTAGGATGCCAACACTATAATTAGATGGTCACATCGTGACCCCTTGAAGGTGATTGCAAAGATCTTTCAGGATTTTTCTAGACACTTGTTTTATGGTGGAGAATGGGGCAAGAATCCGTTTTTGGGAAGATTTGTGGTGGTGGGGTCAATCTTTGTATCTCATAATTTCTTGGATTTTCTTCTCCTTTCTCTTGGAACCTTAATTTCTAGTATCACCTCTCTTAATTAAATGTGGTAGACCTTAAAAGACACATGTCCTCTCTCACTTGTGTGTATTTATCTCCATTCGTCCCAGATGTGAAAGTTTGGTCATTATCTTCTTCATGATTATTCACTGTAAAGGTTTTTTTTTAGCATTGTCCAATCCATCGGATCTAACTCCTTTCTATCCAACTAAATTTTTATGGAAATAAAAAATCCCATCTAAAGTCAAGGTCTTTGCTTTGCTTGTTTGAGCCCTTAATCTCGATGTTTGCCTTTTGTGTATGAAGAGTAGAGAATTGGTGGTCATCTTTTCTTACATTTTCCATTGACGTCGGGGTTATGGCATGGGCCATTCAACTAGCTAATTTGGATTGGGTTTCTACTAGGAGCATTTGTGGCTTGATGACCATCTCATATAGGGGATTGGGGAGCCCCATTAGAGGCAAGGTTTTTTGGCAAACTGCTTGTCTCACATTGATTTGAATTGTTTAGTGGGAAAAAAATGCTAGGGTTTTTTAGGACAAGGTTAGAACTTAAGAGACTCTTTGGTGTCTCATTCATTTTTATTTATCCTTTTGGGTCTTATGCACCACAACATTTAAGGACATTCCTCTCAATGTGGTCCAAATTGACTAGCATTTGGTGTGTAGATTGAAAGATTTGGGTTAGCAAGGAGAGGAGCATTGATTAGGTCTCACTTGGAAGGAGAAGTTAACCTAATGTTGGAGCAATGAGTTGTTTTTTTATATGTTCCCATGTGATATATACTAATGTGTAGGCCTACTTAGTACTGTGGAGGTTTCAAACATGCTTTTTTTTTTATCGGTTCCTTGTATTTTAAGGAGAATTACTCATCCTTCTTTTGTATCTCTTTATCCATATTTAATACATTTTTTGTTCCTGATTAAAAAAAAAAAAATAGAGATGCCCGAGAAGTTCAAATCTTTTAATTTTTGTATTGGTGATGTTTCAACGAAAACTGAAATTCCAATCCAAATAGGAGAAAGAAGAATATAGAATGGATAAAATAGAGGAGCCTCTCATTCTCACAATTCTGAAGAGGTTAGGAAATTGAATGTGGAATGCCTAGTGCCTGGTTCCCCAACCACAGGTGTTCCGAAAAGTTGACTTTTGCACCGTTTTTCAAGCATTGTTACTGTAAGGATCTATTATTTTGAGGTTACTTCTGAGAAGTAACAATATTGGTTGCCGTATTGATAATGATACTGGTTTTTGTGGAATATTACCATGGATTTTCCTTAATTTATTGAGAAAAAAATTGTTTTATCAATTACCATATATATACCCACACACACAAATGTGCCGTAGGCTAGTTACTAGTTATGGAGTGATTTATTGCCTATAATATATATATATATATATATATATATAGTTTGTGGAGTATATTAGCATGGGAAGACATTTGAGCTTATGGCGAATTGAAGAAGTGTTTGCTATTGATGCTTTTGTTTGGAAGCCTCAATGATTTTAACTGAAATTAAAGAAGCTTTCTTATTTTTATGTCTTCCTATCTTCATTGATTGATTTGTTTTGTTTGTTGTTTGTTTGTTTTGTTCGTTCATATATATGCTCTTTGATTATTAATATCCTTTTTATTGCAGGCAACGTGTTTTCAGCCACAAATTTACCAAGACGTTTTCATAGGGAGATGGAGGAAGGTGTGCATGCTTCGTTCAGCTAGTGGCACAACTCCACCAATGAAAACATACTCTGAGTTACCTATACATTTTCAAAAGGGAGAAATATCATTTGGTGTGGGTTTTGAACCATCTTTTGCTGATATAAGCTATGCTTTTACTGTGGCCCTTCGCAGAGCTAATTTAAGTGTTAGGAGTGTTAATCCTATTGCCATACAAGCTCAGCCACCTAAAAAGGAACGGAGCTTACCATGGTGGGATGATGTAAGAAACTACATTCATGGAAACATTACCTTATTCTTTTCTGAGACCAGATGGAATGTACTTGCAACTACTGATCCTTATGAAAAACTTGACAAACTTCAACTGATTTCTGGTTATATGGAAATTCAGCAGTCAGATGGTCGTGTTTTTGTCTCAGCGAAGGATTTCAAGATTTTATTGAGCAGTTTGGAGAGTTTGGTAAACAGTTCTAACTTAAAACTCCCTGCTGGTGTGTCTGGTGCTTTCCTTGAAGCCCCAGTCTTTACCCTGGAAGTTACAATGGATTGGGAATGTGATTCTGGGAATCCCCTGAATCATTATTTATATGCACTTCCAATTGAAGGAAAACCCCGTGAAAAGGTTTTTGATCCCTTCAGATCTACTTCTCTGTCCCTCCGCTGGAACTTCTCATTTAGACCCCCTCTTCCCTCATGTGAAAAACAGTCCTCATCTATGGAGGATGGAGCTGCCATTGATGAAGTTAACTATGGCCCTCCTTATAAGTCTGAGAATGTTGCAATTGTTTCACCAACCGTAAATTTTGGTGCTCATGATTTAGCATGGATAATTAAATTCTGGAACTTAAATTACCTCCCACCTCATAAATTGCGTACCTTTTCTCGGTGGCCTCGTTTTGGAGTTCCTAGAGTTGCTAGATCAGGAAATTTGTCATTGGACAAGGTGATGACAGAATTTATGCTACGAATAGATGCAACACCTACTTGTATCAAGAATATGCCCTTGGATGATGATGACCCTGCCAAAGGTTTGACATTTAAGATGACAAAGTTGAAATATGAAATCTGTTATAGTCGGGGTAAGCAAAAATATACTTTTGAATGCAAACGTGATACCCTCGATCTTGTCTACCAGGGGATTGACCTTCACATGCCTAAAGCATATCTAAGTAAGGAAGATTGCACTAGTGTTGCAAAAGTAGTTCAAATGACAAGGAAAAGTTCACAATCTGTATCCTTGGATAAAGGTAACACTGAAAAAGGCAACTCTATGAGTGACTGTACAGGAAAACACCGTGATGATGGATTTCTATTATCATCTGATTATTTTACTATCAGAAAGCAGGCCCCAAAAGCAGATCCTGCAAGGTTGTTGGCATGGCAAGAAGCTGGTAGAAGAAATGTTGAGATGACATATGTGAGGTCTGAGTTTGAAAATGGCAGTGAGAGTGATGAGCACACACGATCTGACCCAAGTGATGATGATGGATATAATGTGGTAATAGCAGACAATTGTCAACGTGTTTTTGTTTACGGCCTTAAGCTTTTGTGGACTATTGAGAATAGAGATGCTGTTTGGTCCTGGGTTGGTGGACTATCCAAGGGATTTCAACCTCCGAAGCCTTCTCCTTCTAGGCAGTATGCACAGAGGAAGTTGCTTGAGGAAAGCCAGATAATTGATGGAGCAGAAGTTGTTCAAGATGATGTTTCTAAGCCCCCTTCTGTCAGCCGTGATGCAATTTCCCCTTCTCCACAGCATGTGGAGACCTCAGCACCAGTTTCATCTCCCGCACATTCAGTCATAGTAGAGAGCTCATCATCTGGTATGGCTGGTAAGTTGTAAGCTGATCTAAATATTTTGATTACAAAAGTAGTTTGAAAGTTTATATTCATTGGCAGAAGCGACATTCCAAAAATGTGAAGTCATCCTAGGTTCTATTGCAATGAATTCTGCAATGTTGTAGAAGTGCCTTAAATTGTTTACTACACTATCATGGTAGTTAATTTCCTGCAAGCATGACTTGTATTTCAGAAATTTCAAATTAAGAATATCTGTTTTGCTTTATTACCAGTGAAGAATGGTGATGTGAATGACTCTGAGGAGGGGACTCGTCATTTCATGGTGAATGTTATTGAGCCACAGTTCAATCTTCACTCTGAGGAAGCCAATGTAAGTTGTGGGGAAACATCATTATTGGAACCTAACTTCCTGATTAACATTTATAGACTGGTAAAAAATAATAATTATTCGCCTCAATTTTATTTATTTATTTTTTCTGGTTAATTTATTCCCACGTGTAGTTATATTTTCCTCCAACAATGGTTAATCTTGCTTGGGAAATGGAAATGGAACTGAGCTTTCAAAACTTTTTCATCTTCTACTCTTTTATCTTTTATAGCTAATGATATGTCAAAAATACAATTTTTTTTTTCTGTGACAAACTTATCAAAAAATAAAAAATAAAAAATTTCTGGGACAAATTAGTACATAGGTTTTGCAGTTTTTAAGCTTAGGACTAGAATATAGTAACATTTTGACCTTCTGGAAAAAGGATAATTAACATTCTACATTTTTTTGGTTTGCTTTACCAAAATAGAGCTTCCCCTGGTTGGAAGCAATACAAATTGTTAGGGGTTGTTGGAGACCATTTCCCTTATTGAGAGAATTTATTTATGACCAGTTGGGTTTTTCTTTTGTTGTTCTGATTCTTGCTCTTTTCTTTCCTTTTGTTTCTTCTTCAACTTGGAAGGATTTTACACTTCTTTGTACATTTCCTTATATTAGTAATTTTACTTTTGTTCCTTAATCCCCACCACATGCGTAAAAGAATATCCATTTTTTTTTTCTACTAAGATTATGTTTTCTTGCATATTTCAGTCACAGAAACACAAGATTAATGTGAAGTTGGTGTAGTACAACACTATGGTAGTTGCCTACAATCAAATAAGTTGTGTTAGGGTTTTGATTCTTTTAGGATTTAAAGAGGTGAACAAGGAGTCTAGGTTATGGCATGACAGTTGGAGGGGGAGTGAAAGAAATTGAGAAAGAAAACAGGATGAAGAGAAAAAAACCTTGAAAGTATAACTAGAGCCTTCTAAGATTATCATCTAGAAGAGAAATAATGGATTCTCATGAAAGTATACAACCCAAAAAAACAAATAAATAAATATTAAAACAAAAAAATTATTTATTGTTCTCATGGTTAGATCAAGTAGCCTTATTTATGTCTTAGAAAACCCAAAATACTTAACCATAGAAAAAGAAATCTAATCTATATGATAACTTATTATGACACTGTTTCTTCCTTGGGGATACGGGCAGCTTCTTCTCCTTTTTGTGGGACTGGTCTTGGTTCGGAGGGATGTGAGGTGGTTTTTGCTGTTGATTCTCTGGGAGAGGATAGCAGTCCCCTAAGGATGGTTTTGGTGAACCTCTCTGTTGGAGTTTGAAGAGGCTGGGGTGATTCCGATTGAAGTTGCAGTGGGTAAGAAGGATCAGGAGGAGGGGTCATGTATCTACCTTGTATCTTCTCCATTGGGGTGGCCTAATTCATAGCAGTTGCCTGTATCTACCTTGTATTTTCTCGCTTTTGTTTCATTGTAGATTTGTTTTTCTTTGGTGGGAGGATTCCTCATCCTTCTCTTGTACTTTCCTTTTTATCAATATATGCCTTTGTCGTTTCCAATCAAAAAAAAAAAAGAAGGATCAGGAGGAGGGGTCATGTCTTGGCTTGGTTTCAAGGGCAAAGGTGCCTATGGAGAATTTGTCCTCAAGCAACCTGGCAGCTTTCAGCGACTGGTTGGGCATGCTGACAGTGGGCTTTGAGGCTGAGATCTTGGCCCTCAGAAAAATGAAGGCTAGGAAAGAGGTAATGGGGGGAGAGGATAGGAAGAGAAAGAAGACCTCTTCTTCAAAATCTGAAAGGGAATTAAAGAAACTGGCGTGTTTTGTGAATTACAAGGGATTATAAGGTAAACAATGAAGGTGTGGACAGGGAGAGTGGGAAATCATAGCAGTGGGTAGAAGATGCCTTTTTTCATCCTTTTGGATTGTTAGATGGGCTTCTGCTATGTTTTGGTCACAGCAACCAGTTTGGTAGGCAGGCCTAAAAGAAGGTCATCTGGGGGTACTTTGTTTTCTCTTGGTCTTTTAAGCTTTAGGCTTGGTTCGGGGGGCAGGTTGTTGTTGCCCTTTCCTTTGGCTTGCGAGAAGGTGCTTTTTGTATGCTGTGTGTGTACTTTGATGCGCCTCTTTCAAGCACTTTTAATTTAATCACTCTTTTTACCTAACAGAAAAAAAAAAAAGTCTTTCCTAATATTTTTAACCTTCCAAGTAATTGAATTAAAAGAAAATAGAAAGTTTGAGAAAGTAAAGAACCTTGAGAAAATAGAAATTTTGATAAAAATTTTAGAGAGTAGAATAGGTTTAGTAAGCAAGATAGACATTGAGGCTTTTAGAATGGGATTAGTGTGCAACTTTTGAAACTTTAGACAAGACTTTTAGAAAATAGAAACCTTTTTATAAAAATACTTAGAAAATTGAAACTTCTTTTTAGAAAATAAAGTTTATGCAAAATAGAATCTTAGAAAATAGACATTTTTTGGGGAAAAGAAAAGGCTTTTAAGGAAAGACACTTTCTAAGAAAATAGACACTTTAAAATATAGAAGATTTTAGAAAATAGAAAGCTAAGTGTTGAAGGATTTATTACACTAAGGAATTTCCTGAGAAACAAGAATTTTAAGTACTAAATAGGAATAATATAACTAGCTGCTGCTAAATTTGACTCCAAATAATCCTTATGTGCAGGAACCAAAATACCCTTGGTGGCTCTTTTTGCATAAATCCTAAGGGCCTTATCTCCATTATCCTAGTCTTGAAGCCAAGAATGGTAAGGTTTGTAACGGCCAAATAATTGAGATTCCTTTAATTGAGGTTTATTTGAGCCCCAGGACACCTCTAAGTTTTTGAGTTGACTCTACCCATTTCAAACTTCCCTTTTACTGGCCCACAAAACTGAAAAGAAAGATTGTATTTTATTTTTATTTTTTAATTTTTTTTATAGGTAAAAAATCAATTGTGTTAATGGCACATGATGTATACAAATATGCCAAAAAAAAGCCAAAATAACAAGGTCAAGGGAATACAAAAAACAGCAACTGATCCTTTCTTAGTAACCTAGTCACTCCACTAGGTCCAAGATGGACAAGAAACAATCTCCTATAGACACCTTAACCGATTCCAACAAAAAGTACATGAAAGATTGTTTAATGGTTTAGTTGCTTCCCTTAATATTCTCAAAAGCTCTTTTGTTTCTCTCCCTTCATAAAGTCTAGAACAAGCATAAAGGAGTAGCTTTTCAAACCCTTTTTTTTTATTTTTTCGACGAAAGACCCATGCTAGCTCAAAAGGGCTTCTCTCATTAAAGAGTGCATCACCTACTAGACACTAAAATATGAGCATAGATCAATTGCTATAAAATAACTACTTTCAAGCAATGGAGTAGGATGTCGTTAGTTGCTTCTTCTCCTTCTTGCACATGAAGCATCTATTTGGGATCCTCCAACCCTTCTTTGTAAGCTGGTCTAATGTATGAATCTTGCCCCACATTGCTTCCCATGTGAAAAACAAATATTCGGCAGAACCCGAGAATTCCAAATAGGACCAAAAGGAAATGCCTCCACCCTTCCACTTAACTGAAAAAATGTCACTCTTCTAATTCAGCTAAGTCAGTTTCTCTTAAATGTCCCACCTAATGGACTGCTCATACAATCTCCTAAAGAAGGCTTCCACCTCATCTAACTTCCAATCATGAAATTGTCTTAAAACCCTAGGATTCCAATTACCCACCTCCTACATCTCAACAACTCATGCATCCTTAGAGGAGGCTATCAAGAAGAGTTCCAGGAATAACTCCTTCAAAAGTGTCGCCGTACCACCTATCCCTCCAAAGTTTCATTTTATACCCATTGCCCACCCTAAAACTAGTTCTACCCTTGAAAACATCTCACCCACTCCTAATTGTCTTCCACACCCATTTCATAGCCTCCTCAATACTCTAGAGCACCAATCCCTCTCTTCCTCCCTAAACTTTCCAACTATCACCTGTTTCCAAAGGGAGTCCCTATCAATCACAAATCTCTAGTGCACTTATAGGTTAGGCACATAAGTTCTTGAGAGAACTCTCCCAATAAGCATATATTAAAGAAACCTAGTGGACTTATAATCAATTTAGAAATCATATTTTACCAAAAAAGCAATTTATAGTAAACTTAAGACTCTTAGAAAAATTTGGAAAGATTTTCCTTTTTTTAAGTTAGAAAAATTTAGAAATATTTTCCTTTTTAAATCCTTAAATTAAATTGCGTTTCAAAATTCTTCTAAGATTTGGAAAGACTTTCCTATTTAAATTCTCAATTTAAAATTCTTTCCAAAATAATTTTATTTTCAATTTTCATATAAATCCACTTTATGTCTTTTATGTCATTATTCTCCATTAACTCAACCATACTTATTTAATCTTGAGTAAATTTTGTAGCAACATTGAATCTTCAAAAAGAGTGTAAATCACAAGAAAGTTTGCAGAATCCTAAGCTAGTATGAATGGAACAAAATTACCAAGTAATCTAAATAGCTTAAGGCACTAACACGTAGTATATAAGGCAGAGATGAGAGCAAGGGGTGGAGTTGGTGGATTAAGGGGAGGAAGAAGTAGTTTCGTGGTGGAGGCTAAATCTTTCGAAGTATTGATTGAGGAGTTGGGAGGCAAGCTGAAAGGTTGCATTTGGGAGAGAAGCAAAGGGGCCTCCTCATGGATTAGATTCGGGGAGGTTAGCTTAAGACGTTTACTAGATGGAGTGGAAGTTTGCTGTAGAGAGGCAAACAATAGTGATCGGGCTACTGGCTGGGAGGAGGAGAATAGAAGGTATAGGTTGGAGCGTCGATCGAACGGGGCAGGTAGGTTCATCTTCTGCTCAGTCCGCGGCATTGATTCAAAAAAGCATAGCATTATTGTCCCAGAGGGAAAGGGTCAGTCTTTTGGATGGAACTCTTTGGCCGAGAGGCTGAGAGCTCTTGGTGTGATCCCCTTAGGTGGCTTGCAGGGTCAAAAAGGGCCAGAGGACTTGCTGAGGTTGAAAGGGGGCTCGAAGGTCCAATGGAGGGAGAAAGGGGTGGAGCTGAAAACATATGCTGATGCTGTTAGGAAAAGCCCGGGAAGGGTAGGCCAGTTAATTTGGATAGAGGTGGGGGAAGGAGAAGTGCGTGGAAGAATAGAACAAATGAGTCAGTGTCTGGTAGGCTGGTGGGGTCCTAGATCATCTGTTTGCCCTGAGATGGAGTTCGTTAGAAGCTGGGCACCAAAGTATTGGGCCTTGAAGGGGAATCTGAGGGTGGCCATGCTAGGCAGAGGATTAATGCTTTTTGACTTTGAGTTTCCAGATGAGGCTGAGCGTGTTTTAGACAGAGGTCTAAGAATCTTCAAGGAGAATGTCCTAGTATTGGAGAGATGGAACCCTGAGGTGGGGTGTCTTCGCAAGGAACCAAAGTCAAAAGATGTTTGGGTAAGGGTGATGGGTCTACCTCTTCATTTAAGAAGCTCGGAGGTGCTTAA
Source organism: Vitis riparia (assembly GCF_004353265.1). Classification (NCBI taxonomy): domain Eukaryota; kingdom Viridiplantae; phylum Streptophyta; class Magnoliopsida; order Vitales; family Vitaceae; genus Vitis; species Vitis riparia. The sequence goes on along the minus strand of NC_048448.1, from coordinate 6,134,651 downwards.
AAGAATTGGAGATGAATGTGGAGGATTCATAGCCGAGGATAAATCTTCTTTGCATGAGATGCAATGGGCTAGGCTACTGGTGAGGTGCGTGGACAGGGAGTTGCCCAGCACTGTCCATATTGTTGTGGGGTCGGGTTGTTTCTCCCTTCAGCTTTGGTGGGAGTCTTCTCCCTGGTTCACGAAGGTGGTGTCGGCGGGAAGATTCAGCGGGGAAGGTAGCTCAAGGGAAGGAGAAGAGGCTAATGGGGCTGTTTGTGACCTCAGGTGTGGAAGTCAAAGGGAGAAGGTGGAGCAGTTGAGGTTTCAGAAGGGAAAGAGTGTCGTGTCAGCCTGTGGAGGTGATTATACCCCATGTCCCGCTGTGCTCTATGAGGCAGGGGATGTAGTGGTGGGCAGAGTAGGGTCAGCTGATGGACAGGTTAGAGAGGGAGACGGCTGCTGTTTGAATAAGCTGGAAAGCCCAGCGTGTGGGCCTAGCTTCGGGCCAAAAGGGCCAGTCCATGGAGAGCTGCTGGGTCTCCCTCATTTAAGTGGGCTAAGGCAGGGGTCTTTTAAAGAAGCCCAGGAGAAGTTGGGCTGTGACTTAAGGCCCAATGGCTCTTGCGGGGAGAAGGGAGATGGTGTTGGGCCTGTAGGGCCTGTTACAGCGGAAGGATGTTTTTTACATGGGGAAGGTATCGTGAGCCATCGAGCTAGGGCACAATCACCAGGCGTGGAGAAAGGCTCTGGTGATGCCGACTCTCTTCTTGGGGAAGCATCTCCGGGCTCTCGTCCTTCGGCTCAGGTTTGCAACTCGGAGAATCAGATTTTTATAGTGGAGGATCCCATCGTCGACATTCTGAGAGCTGCGTCGCAGCCGGAAGCCCTTGCGGTGCCGAAAATGGATCAAGTGCTGCGTGATGAAGCTTCCAGGTATGTCAGATTATCTTCGTCTTCTGTGGGGGGTTGGGAAATTTCTCCTTCTACTCTTTTCTCTGGGTTCGATCGGGCGGGGACGAATGAGGGGGTAGCGTCGGGCTTGATCTAGGAGAGTGAGGGAGAGGAGCAGCTCCCTCTTAGCATTATTCTGGCAGATGGTTGCAATGGGGAGATGGGCCTTGAGGGGGAGAGATCCTCGGGTGACGAAGGAAGGGGGGATGAGCTCGAGGTACTATTACAAGAATTGGAAGGAAGAGGATGTCGATGGGATGATAGTTGCCTGGCGAGATTTAGCAAGTTACTGGGCTTTTCGACGGAAGGATTTGAAGGAGAAATTCTGAACTTGCTCCTAAGGAATAAGAGAAGAAGGGAGCAGAACATTAAGAAAGACATTTCGGGGTCCACAAAGTTTGATCGTGAGTTGAAGAAATTAGAGTGGTCCATCAACTATAAAGGGGCGAGAAAGGAGAAATCTCTGAGCAGAGATGGTGGGGACAGAACCTCGAACCTTAGATGAAGATAAAGATCATATCTTGGAATGTAAGAGGGCCAACGATAGGGATAAAAGGAAAGTTATTAAGGCTTTGATCAGGTCACAAAGAGCAAATTTGGTGTGTCTTCAGGAGACCAAAATTCAAGACATGTCCAGAGGAATTGTTCACAGTCTTGGAGTGGGAAGATTCTTGGGCTGGGGTGCTTTGAGTGCAAGGGGGGCAGCCGGTGGGGTAGTAGTGTTTTGGGATAACAGGGTTCTGGAGTTAATGGGTATGGAGGTGGGTCTTTTCTCAGTCTCCTATCGCTTTAAAAATTGTGAAGATGGCTTCTTGTGGACCTTCACGGGAGTATATGGACCCACTATGAAACGGCATAGAGAGTTGTTTTGGGAAGAGCTAGGAGCCATTCGAGGGCTGTGGTCTGACCCTTGGTGTATTGGTGGGGATTTTAACGTGGTCAGATTTCCTAATGAGCGTAGTAGAGAAGGTAGATTGACCGGGTCTATGAGAAGATTTTCGGAGGTGATTGAGGAGTTGGCTTTAAAGATTTGCCTCTCCATGGGGGCTATTCACGTGGAGTGGAGGGCTGAATGGTCTTTCAAGGTCCAGACTGGACCGTTTTCTGATTTCGGAGGATTGGGAGAATCACTTTAGTGGGGTGTCTCAGTGTACTCTCCCAAGACCGGTTTCCGATCACTTCCCAATCCTGTTAGATGGGGGTTGGACGAGGAGAGGTCCAATTCCATTTCGGTTCGAGAATATGTGGTTGAAGGAGGAGGGGTTTAAGGAGTTGTTGAAGGGCTGGTGGCAAGGATTTAATTATAGTGGGTCCTATAGCTTCATTTTGACAGAGAAATTGAAGGCCCTGAAAATTAAGCTGAAGGAATGGAATTTGGAAGTCTTTGGCAAAGTGGGGGTGAACAAAGGGCTGGCTCTGGATAAAGTATCCTACTGGGATAATCAGGAGCATCTCAGAGTTTTAAATGAGCAGGAGCTAGAGGCGAGAAAGGAGGCTAGGGAGGAATTTAAGAAATGGGTTTTAATGGAGGAGACTTCATGGAGACAAAAATCGAAAGAAATTTGGTTGAAGGAAGGCGATAAGAACACGAGATTCTTCCACAAGATGACAAATTCGAACAGAAGGAGGAACTGCTTGAAGAAGATAAAAATAAATGGCACCTGGATCTCAGAAGAGCACGACATTCAAAGGGGAGTGGTGAGGGCCTTCAAGGAACTTTTATCAGATCCTGGAGGATGGCGTCCTTGCTGCAACAATATTGAGTTTGACAGCATTGGGGATGAAGAGGCAGCCAGGCTGGAGGAGAGCTTTTCTGGAGATGAGGTGTTTTTGGCTCTTTCAGACCTGAATGGGGACAAGGCCCCTGGTCCGGACGGTTTCTCTCTAGCATTTTGACAATTCAGTTGGGATTTTGTCAAAGATGAGGTCTTGGGTTTCTTCAAGGAGTTTTATGAGAGGGGAAAATTCGTAAGAAGCTTGAATACCACTTTCTTAGTCTTAATCCCAAAGAAGAGTGGGGCCGAAGACTTGAGTGATTTCAGACCCATCAGTTTGGTGGGGGTCTCTACAAGCTGCTCGCTAAGGTCTTAGCCAATAGATTGAAAAAGGTTGTGGGTAAAGTGGTGTCCTCCTCCCAAAATGCCTTTGTTGAAGGTAGGCAAATTCTTGATGCCTCATTAGTTGCTAATGAGGTCATAGATTCCGTGCTGAAAAGAAAGGAAAGTGGGATCTTGTGTAAATTGGACTTAGAGAAGGCCTATGATCGGATTAATTGGGATTTTCTGATATCGGTGATGCAAAGAATGGGTTTTGGGGAGAAATGGATTGGGTGGATTAGATGGTGCATATCCACTGCCTCATTTTCGGTTTTGGTCAATGGTTCTCCTTCCGGTTTTTTCCGGAGTTCTAGGGGGTTAAGGCAAGGAGATCCTCTCTCTCCTTACCTTTTCGTCTTAGGAATGGAGGCCTTAAGTAGTCTCATCAACAGAGCAGTGAGAGGGGGCTTTCTCTCAGGCTGCAGGGTAGGGGGAAGGGAAGGTGGCGGAATCTAAGTTACGCACCTGCTGTTTGCCGATGATACTTTGGTCTTCTGTGATGACTCTCAAGAGCAATTGGCTTTTCTAAGTTGGTTATTAATGTGGTTTGAAGCCACCTCCGGACTGCGCATTAATTTGAACAAAAGTGAGATTTTGCCGGTGGGTTGTGTGGAGAATGCTGAGTTGCTGGCAGCTGAACTGGGCTGCAAGGTGGGATCTCTCCCTTCCACCTATTTGGGACTCCCTTTGGGAGCTTCACATAAGTCTGTGAAGGTTTGGGACGGAGTGGAAGAGCGGATGAGGAAGAAACTTGCCTTGTGGAAGAGGCAATTCATTTCTAAGGGAGGAAGACTCACCCTTATCCGGAGTACTTTGGCGGGCATGCCAATTTACCTTATGTCAATATTGCGCATGCCAAGAGTGGTTAAGCTAAGACTTGAGAAAATTCAAAGGGATTTTCTTTGGGGAGGGGGAGCGTTGGAGAAGAGGCCCCATCTTGTTAAGTGGGCTGTTGTTTGTACTCATAAAAAGATGGGTGGATTGGGGATTAGAAATCTATCCAATCTTAATAGAGCCCTCTTGTGCAAATGGAGTTGGCGTTATGCGGTTGAAGGAGATTCATATTGGAAGATTATTATTAGTACGAAGTATGGGGTGGAAAGAGGAGGGTGGAGCACTTGTGGGGCTAGAGAGGGCCATGGGGTTGGGCTTTGGAAGGAAATCAGCAAGGAAGGGTTGCTTTTGCACAATAATGTATCCTTCTCGGTGGGGGATGGTAAAAGGGTGAGGTTTTGGAAAGATATTTGGTGCGGGAATACCCCCTTTGTGAGGCTTTCCCCTCTTTGTTTGATTTAGCGGGGTCTAAAGATGCGTGGGTTGCGGACTATTGGGATCCAATGGGGGAAGTGGGAGGGTGGTCTCCACTTTTCCTTAGACCTTTCAACGATTGGGAGGTGGAGGAGGTGGAGAGACTCTTATCGTCCATTCAAGGGAAGAGGCTGGAGGCTGATGGGGAGGATAGGATGCAGTGGAGAGGGACGAAAAACGAGATTTTCACTGTAAAATCGCTTTACAAGTCCCTTGATCATAGCGGTGCAGTCTCATTTCTGGGTAATATCATTTGGAGTCCGTATGTTCCTTCAAAGGTGAGCTTTTTTGCTTGGGAAGCTTCTTGGGAGAAGGTCCTTACTCAAGATCAGCTTAAGAGGAGGGGTTGGATCTTAGCCAATAGATGTTGCTTGTGTTGCGTTGAAGAGGAATCAATAAACCATATTCTTGCTCACTGCTCTAAGACGAAGATTTTGTGGGATCTTTTGCTTTCTCTTTTTGGGGTCAATTGGGTGTTGCCGTTTTCGGTGAGAGACATTCTATTAAGTTGATATGTCTCTTTCAAGGATAAGAATCATAGAAAGGTTTGGCGGGCAGCTCCTCTTTGTTTATTTTGGACAATTTGGAAGGAAAGAAATAGGATAGTCTTCGATAACGAGGCTTTGTCGACTCAAAGATTGAAAAACTCATTTGTTTGTAACCTCTTATCCTGGGCTAATTCTTCTATAGGTGTAGGCCCTTTATCTTTGTTTTCCTTTGTGGATTGGTTGGGTTCTAGTTGAGGGCCGGTGAGTGTTTGTGTTTTTGTTGCTTGTTTTAGGTTTCTCTTGTATACTCCCTGTATACTTTGGGTTGCCTTTCAAGCTCCCTTTTTAATATATTTGTGCTTTTGCCTATAAAAAAAAAAGGCACTAACACGTAGTTCTCTTGATATTTTTTATTTTTATTTTTTGATTGGAAACGACAAAGGCATATATTGATAAAAAGGAAAGTACAAGAGAAGGATGAGGAATCCTCCCACCAAAGAAAAGCAAAACTACAATGAAACAAATGCGAGAAAATACAAAGTAGATACAGACAACTGCTATAAGTTAGGCCAACCCAATGGAGTTACACGCCGCTAACCAATCAAGTTGTATCACATTAAGGGGAATCCCCTTAAAAACCTTAGAACAACAAGCCCAAAGAGAAGCAAGGAAATGAATCATGTCCCAAAGGTTCTCTGAATTCCTTGTTTTATCCTAAAAAATCCTTGCATTTCTTTCCCGCCACACCACCCATAATAAAGCGATGCACGCAGCTTGCCATAATACAATCCCTCTCTTAGAAGATCCAAACCCATTAAAATTGGTAGATAGCATGTCACAGATGCTCCTAGGAGGGACCCATTCTATCTGTGATAACTGAAATAGTCTGTACCACAACCCTATCGTCAGAGGGCAATGAAGAAAAAGATGATCTGCTGTTTCTCCTTGCTTCATGCACAACATGCAAATGTCGGGACTAAGTGCTTTGTAGGGTCTTCTCAACTGTAGCATGTCATTAGTATTTACCTTCTTGTGAGCCACTAACCAGACAAAGGACTTGATTTTGAAAGGGACTTGAGAATTCCAGACTATCTTGGAAGGGAAAATTGAAGGCAAACCAGAACTTTGGGATAAGGCAAGAAATAAAGATTTGACTGTGAAAAGTCCTGAAGAAGATAAAGACCAAGATCTCTTATCTGGAACCGAAGGTGATAAATGTATATGATCAAGAGACCGCATGAGACTCTCTAAATCTTCTATCTCGGAATCGGAAAGGTTACGATGGAAGTTAAAGTTCCAAGAGAAGGGGCGAGTGGATCCGAGAATTGAAGAAATAAGAATGTTTTTATCCATTACTACTCTAAGTAGTCTTGGATAACGGACCCCCAGAGGTTGATCCCCCCACCACAAGTCTTCCCAGAAACGAATTCTTTCCCCAACTCCTTTATGAACTTTGAAAAACGCCTGATAGTTGTCGATCATCTTAGGTCCTCCTTTCCCCAGGAAATCTCACAACATTTAAATCCACTCCTACACACCAAGGGTCATGCCAAAGACTTCTTATATCACTCAATTTAATCCAAAACAACTCTCTTCTCAGTCTAAACTGGACCATAAACACATGAGAACATTCAAACAAAAGTGTCCTCACAAATTTTGAATTTACAAGAAATTGAAAAAGCTTCCACTTCCATTTTGATGGACTCAAACATATACTTTTAAAAGGCACAAGGTGCAGCCCAAGGCATTGGTCTTTAGTGAAGTGGGGTATATCCTAAGTCATATGTATGATTTTATATAATATAGGAGATTTTGGCATGTAAATATTTGTCCTGAACACTTATTATCAAATATTAGCCAAAGAATTAACATTTAACAAAAGAAAATTTGAAAAATAAATAAATTGATGATTAATGTCAAAGGAATAAAATAAAATTAAAATATTGCATAAAATAAAACTATTACCTTATTTAAAAGACGTGGAAAAAAAAATTCATATAAATAAGGGATTTGACCACTTTCTGCATATCCCTCTTGTTGATCCCTCTCACATTCTATTTCATTAGCAGACTTTTACTATTTCTCAAATGCTCTTCCCATTAGTCCTTCCTTTGATTGAAGCACTGTTGTAATTTAACAAGCATTCAAGCTTACGAAATTCCTTCTCAAACTTGGATCCAACAGTAGTCTTCTCTTTTTTTTTTTTTCTCCCTAACTTGAGGCACTTCCCCTTTTTCTTAGCTCCATCTTTCTTAGAAGGGCAAGAATCTCTTCTCCAAAACCATCAATCGATGCCCCCACAAACCTACTGAAAGAGGCTAGCTTAGAGAAATGACCATCAGAGGAAGGAATCCTAGTTTGGACAAATGGAATGAGGCTTTTTTTTCTGGAAAAAACCTTTGGTCCATGTCCATTGCACTCTTACCCCCATTATTTCTGCCAGAATTTTTCCTATGCTTCACCATTGTGCCCTCTGTCACCAGAAAGGAAGAAAAATTGGCACGCACCATAATTAAATCTTCATTATTTCAAAGAATAACATACATCCCTAATTTATTCTGAGACTCTTCAACAGAATCCTCAAATCTAAGAAACCTGAATATAAACTCAAAAAACAGGATAACTACCAAATAAATAACTATCTTTATTTTTAAACTTAGATACGACTCCTAATCTGATAAGCATAAAATTTAAATAACAAAGACTAATTCAAATAACTTACCTGAAACTAAAGGAATTCAAATGACATTTGATTCTGACTTCCAACACCATCCTTTAAGATCATATGCAACAAACCTTTTGCTATTGCGTTATCCACAATGTCCTCTCCGGCCACATCCCCATTTTCATAGGGAGCAACATTTTATTGGATAAGTAGAGGAAATTATTTAGAAGAGAAGCACAAAGATCCTTCAGAGTTGCAAAAAACAGAAAGCAGAATCCAAACCCACAAGCAATCATCAAATCACTTGGACACATCTCACTAGAACATGCCAAGATGCACATTCCCTCCCTGTTTAAAAAGTTCACTTCTTGATTAGCCAGTCTAGGACCTAAATAAAAAGTCCCTTGAGAAATCTAAGCTCCCCTGTATCAGATAATCATAGTACTAAGGATCAGTTCTGGTCAGTCTAACCCTAGAGATGACTATGAAAGAATCACCCTGAATGAGAATTGAGTAGTTGCCTTGATTGATCTCAACCCTTCCAACAAGGTTAAATGTTCTTTCTAATTTTTAGCCCAAAATCAACCAACTTGGAGAATACTATAACATGCTCTCTGTGATCTCTATTATTTTACATAGACTGTCCAATGAATACCCATTGAAGTTGAGCTGTATGACTCTGGGATGAGAGAGACCCAATAGTTCATAGTAAGCTTTCTCATCCGACAGCCTAAACTAATGCAATCATTAATAGAGGGTTGATTAGCAAGTTTGAACAATCAAAGGTTTGAAAGTTTGTTATTAAATTAGCTGCCAAAAGGTCAATCTTGTTTTACTAAAACTGTAATAAATAAATATATGAAGGCTACTATTATATCCAGGAAACCATAAGAAAGTAGTTAAGGGTTAGCATTATAAAAGTGGAAGAACCTACTCATTGTAGGAACTTTTATTTCCAGAAGAAATATATTAAGTAATTATCCAGAATTTTCTGGTTTCAGTTTGTGCAAAGATCTTTGCCAGATTTCTCCTTTAAAAAGTCTTTTTTTTTTTTTTTGGATAGATAAAAAAGAAAATTATATTTAAAAATCTTAGCTTCAATGATGTTTGGAGTAACTTGGTTCTAGTCTATGTGGTATTTGGATAGTAGCTGTATTAATTTTCTGGTTTTCATCATAAACAAACAGCACTAGATCTATAATTTTTATTTTTTTTTGATAGGTAAATTTTTGCCCCACAAACTCTCCCAATCCCTTTACTTGATCCATCATAATAATGATCAAAAGATTCATTGCAAACTTTTTGGTTATAAGCACGTAAAGAAGGTAAAAAAATAAGATCTTCAATCAAAGCAATCCCTAGTACTTTGAATTTAATGCATTGTTGAGTTAAGTTTAGTGGATGTGCACATTGAAGAGTCGATTCACCACCCCACAGATCATCCTAGAATCTCATTGAGGGTTGATTTCCTAGAAAAATTCATATTTGCTTTTGTAAGAGAATTCTCAAGCTTTGACATAGATGTCTAAAGTCCACAACTGCATGGGACTGAGATATGTTGAGAATCTAAATACTGTTGACCTCATAGTTGGCCGCTATGATGCTTCTTCATCATGTATTCCACCCAAACTTTTGGAATCAAGTATCCAAGACATCTTCATGTCATAATGGATCTAATTTCAAGATTCACACCCCTCTTTCTAAGTGAATCCTGAAGTTTTGAAACAGATATGTGAAGTCCACAACTGTATGGGACCAAGACCTATTGAGGATCTAAATAACTTCAACCTCATACCTTGCCACCACCACCCTTCCCCATGTTCTATCCCACCCAAATTCATTTCTCTAAAGTATCTTTCTTACGGAACAAATCTAATTTTAGTAAGAGCGTTGGCATTGTTCTCTCTTTCAAAAAAAAAAAAAAACAAAAAATCTACTACATTGTTTATGATAATACTTTGATTGTGTTTTGAGTGTTTAGTTATGATATTTTATAGTCATTTAAAGTTCCACAATCATCTACATGTATTATTTACTTTTTCTCAATAGACCTCTTATCTGCAAATAGTTTGCCATCTGTTTAGTCATGTCATCAAATGATATTCATGCATTATTGTCACCATTTATTTGTCTTCCAGGGTAGATTTCTGCTTGCTGCTGTTAGTGGCCGTGTTTTAGCCCGTTCATTTCATTCGGTCCTTCATGTTGGCTATGAGATGATTGAGCAAGCACTTGGTACTGAAAATGTACAACTTCCTGAATGTGAACCTGAAATGACATGGAAACGCATGGAATTTTCTGTGATGTTGGAGGACGTGCAGGCTCATGTTGCACCAACTGATGTTGATCCAGGGGCTGGACTGCAATGGCTTCCAAAAATCCGTCGGAGCTCTCCAAAAGTAAAGCGTACCGGTGCTTTACTTGAAAGGGTGTTTATGCCTTGTGATATGTACTTCCGGTACACAAGGCACAAAGGTGGAACTGCAGATTTGAAGGTGGATTTGCTTTCTTTTAGATGTGTATAAATTTCGTTAGATACTTTATTTGAAGTACCTCTGACCTGTGTATCAGAGGCATTGATTTTTTATGTTGGCATCCACTATTATATGTCACACTAGTGCTGGTTAAAACTTACTTCACATGATTCTCTGTTTTTAAGCAATTCACTTGCTGTATATTTGTTCCATGCAGGTGAAGCCCTTGAAAGAGCTCACTTTCAATTCTCGCAATATAACAGCGACAATGACTTCCCGCCAGTTTCAGGTTATGCTAGATGTGTTGACCAACCTTCTCTTTGCACGGCTTCCCAAGTGAGGATGTGCACTTTTTTTTGCTTATATTCTTTTGAAATCTTTTCTCTTGTTTTTTTTTCAACTATTTGGAAATTTAAATCAAGTGGTTTCTCATTCCACTTCTCACTATCACAGCATCTATGATGTCAGTAGTTATCTTTATTAGAATGCTATGTTAATTACTCAGTCTTCACATTTTTATATCAATGTGTTGTTGTGTGAAGTTGAGCGAGTCTAAACATATTTGATGTAAGGGCCAAGTTCTTAATTATATTTGTGGAGTCAAGCTTCATTGTTCTCATCAATATCTGCCTACTAAATATATGTATCTTCATGCATGAATTCTGGCTCTAGATTTACTGATTTGTATATTTATCTGCCAACTAAATGTATATTCACCAAGCAACCAAAAAACATAGAACTTATAAATTTGATGCAGTCACTTTCTATGCCACAAAGTACTTAGACTTAAACACATTATTCAGGATAAAATAATATTTTGTTTGATGCAATTACTTTCTTACTCTTCAAAATAATTTGAGTAAAGTATGTGATTCAGGCCAAGGAAAAGTAGTCTGTCATATCCTGTTGAAGATGATGAAGATGTTGAAGAAGAGGCAGATGAAGTGGTTCCTGATGGTGTTGAAGAGGTAGAACTTGCACGAATCAATCTTGAGCAGAAAGAACGGGAGCAGAAATTGCTTCTTGAGGACATTAGGAAATTGTCTCTTTGTAGTGATACTTCCGGAGACCTATGTCCTGAAAAGGAAGGTGATTTATGGATGACTACCGAGGGCAGATCTACATTGGTGAGAAGTTTTAATCTTGAGAAATAAATTTAAATTGGAATCCTAGATAATATTTGTGATGCTAGTCTTTTTATTTTTATTTTTATCTGATTTTGTGCTAATTTCCAGACCATCATTACGCATTGATGTAGGACAACCCAAGGATGGTTGCCTACAATAAATAGGTGGGTCAGGGTTTGTATCTTTTAGGGTTTAAGGAGAGTAATAAGGGATAAAGGTTATGGTAGAGAAAAATAAAATAAAAAATATAGAAAAAAAAAGTTACAAAGAAGATATAAAAACTATAAAGTCTCACTAATGCTTTCTAAGAATCTCACCTGGAAGAAAATCAATGGAGTCTCATCATCGAGAATTGCAACACTTGTAAAAAAACTAATATTATTTAATCACCAATCAATTACTATGATTTACATCAATTAGCCTTATTTATAGGTTTTTCTAAGAAATCAAAAGTCTAGTAGGATTTTAATAACCTATTATGACTCTAATTATAATTCTCCTATAACTTAATTAGCTATTCCTAATTTAATTCCAACTAAAAAAAATGTCCATCTTCATCATTCTCCATGACTTGAAAAAAGAACTTGATCTCAAGTTTTTGTGATTTTCCACGATCAATTGAAATCCTGAGCAATGCCTTCCATACTTTTTTTCTTCATTGACTTTACACCATGGTAAGATAGGATCTCAAGATCTTTGGAACTTTTTCAATTTTATGCAGACAAGTACCAAATTTTGAAGGACTTTTGTGTGTTGTAAAACAAATTGATAGTTCTCAAAATAATGTGTCATCAACAAGCTTGTAGTAAGTTGGATGTTATGCAAATGAGGAAGTTGATTTGGTAATTCTACAGTCCACAAGTTAGAAAAGTCATCAAGGATATTACATATTTTTACTGGATATTTGTTATCTTGCTCTTTAAATTCATCCACACTCTTAGTGGTTAGCATCCACTTAAGGGGTGGTGAGTCTCTCTTGGTTTTTTGTTTTAGAGGCCTTAGCCGCCTTGTATATCATCTGTATGTTGTGTGGCTTTTTGCCTCTTCTTTAATGAATTTCTGGTTTACTTATAAAAAAAAAAAAAATTCATCCACACTCTTCGGGCTATTAGAGAAAAAATAGTTTTAGTTTCCATGCTTTCCTTTTCAAATTGATGCATAGTAAACATCTTTTTATGGTTGGACCTCTCTGGCTTCTTAATTGTTAGGACTTATTTGATTCAACAAAGGATCTTCTTATGCTCATTGTGCATGAGAATATATGTATTTTCGTAGCTATAATGTTGAACCCTTCTATAAAAAGTCCAAGATCTTCTAAGCAAAATACGACTTTTCAAAATTTTCAAGCTTTTCATGGTTGGACTTACTTTTATTAATAAGACCTCACACCATACAAACTTTTCAAAATTCTTACGAAAAAGGAATATAACCAAACAACGAAAACTTACCGAAATAGAGGAGTCATTAACCCTTGCTACTTAGAATGGATTTGGATGTTTATCTGTTTTAAGATTTAGTTCTCAATAAGCTCTTACGAAGTATTCAAACTGCTACTTCCATCAATAATCATGGTACATAACCTTCCTTGGCAAGAGATACATATATGGAAAATGCTAGTATGGCGCTAATCTTTTTCTCTTTGAGACAACTAACAAAGGTTGTACTACAAGACTATGACCTTCTATCATACCATCATAGCAATCGTATTCTTCACTAAGTTCATCTTCATTAAAGGTCTCTTCTTTCGTTGAATAACTCTCCAATTCAAATTTTGGTTTTTCAATACAAAAGTGTAAACCTTTGCTTAGGCACACAACAACATTATGACCATGCCTATCACCCTTAAAGCATAAAGGAGTCATGCTTACCTTTTTATCTCCGATACTCATTGAAGTTTTATCCATAGTTGTTAAAAACTTACAATACACAATATGATACATTTTTTTATGAAAATCGATATGTATCACAATCCATATTTTATTTTAAAGTGTATCTTATCATACATTTACAATACACTATATGATACGTGATATCACGATACAATGATACATATATCTTTAACTATTTTTCTATAATTTTTTTGAATAAAATCAAATAAATTCTTTTTTTTTTTAATTTTTTTATTATATTATCTATTTAAAATATACTAAAAAATTACAAATTGATCATATAAAGGAGAAATAGGTAAATAATCTTATATTAAAAGTTGTATTTTTATTGTCAAATACTATATTAGAGTTCAAGTAAGTTTATTTTTACAATGAATAATGGAGAATTTTCATTTGAATGGTTTGAATGTTGACAATGAAAATGATGGTGATTAGTGAATAAAAATTTTTACTTAATGAATTAGCTTTTTTTTTTTTTGGGGGTGGAAAATGAATGATGGTAGACCTGAAAAGCTGTAACTTTGAAAGTAACACATAAAGACACACACATACACACACAAAGAAGTTTATTTTTGGGGATTATGTGATGAATCTATAAATTAAAGTTATATTATGTTAATTTGAACTTGTCAAAACATTAACATTCAATGTTCTCATATGATATAATATAGATTAACTCTTTAGATCCTACCATTTTCCATAAAATTGGATATATAATAATTTATACTTCATACTTTCACTAGATATTCTCACATATACTTATTTTCTATTTATTTTTCTCTATATAAAAAAAAATTTATGATATACAATACGATATGATACACAAAACGGAAAAATAGAAAAACGATACACGAAACATTTTATGAGTTAACAACTATGGTTTCACCCTTATTATCATCTCTATTAGGTGCATACGAAGCTTGTTGATTGTTGTCCTCACCATTCACATGGTTAGAAGTTTGGGAGTTTGTTGTGCTTATTGGTTTTCTTGTTATCTGGTTGTAGAAAGTGCTCCCAATTTGTGAAATTGGAAGTTTGGAAGCTTGACACTCTAGCCATTCGTCAATTTTAAGACCTAATTGATAAACATCATCCACGATATAAGTGTGTATAGCTATCTTCTCAAGCTGAATCTCCATTTGAAGTCTAGCTTTATAATAGGTTGCAAGTTGAGCATCACTTTCCTGCACTTGATTTTGAATGCTCAACTCATGAAATTCTTTCGTATATTCTTCAATTGACTTAGTACCTTGTTTAAGGGAAAATAATTTTGCGTACATGAGTTGTTCATAGTCAATGAGGAGAATGTACTCCTTCATTTTTAACTTCATCCCATCCCATGTCTATAGGTGGTTTTCGAGTTCTGTAAAGCCAATTCTTAATATTATGCTACCATAGACATGTTGCTCCTTTCAACTTTGCCTTCACAAAACGAACTTTTCTACTTTTGAGCATAACATACCAATCAAAGTAACCTTGGATTGACATAATTCAACAACTTCAAGAAGTACATTTTTTGTCACATCATCATTTTGCTCAAAGATTTTGCCCCTTTTTTATTTCCCATCATAAAATTGCCTTGTTCTTCATGTGGTCTACGAGGCAATTATCTGAATCAATTAGGCATGGTTTTTTTTACTCTTTTCTATTAGCTTCATGACCTCATCAAGTTTGCTATTTAGTTGTATTATAGCATCTTGATGAGATTGTTGTGTGGTAAAGATTTCTTGTAAGCGTGTCTTAATGACATCTTGATTGTTAGAAGCATTTTTTAAACTCATGCTTGCATAAGTTGCACCGCTCCTCAATTGCATATGCCTTCAAGCCAAGAACTTTTGCTTTTGATAGCAAAACAGATATAGGACAAACCTAGGACGGTTACCTTCAATGAAATAGGTGAGTTAGGGTTTAAAGAGTGAAACAAGTGATAAAGATTATGGTAGAGATAAATAAAATAAAAAATATAGAGAAAGAAGATACGAAGAAGAAGAGATAGAAACCTTAGAGTTTCACTAAAGCCTTTTAGGAGTCTCACCTAGATGAAAATCAATGGAGTCTCACCCTTGAGAATTGCGACGCTTGCAAAAAAATTAATATTATTTATTCACCAATCAATTACTTTAGTTTACATCAATTAGCCTTGTTTTAGGCTTCTCTAAGAATCCAAAGTCCATTAGGATTCTAATAACCTATTATGACTATGATTCTAATACTCCTATAACTTAATTAGCTATTCCTAATTTGACTCCAATAAATACTAATCCTAATTTAATTCCAACTAAAACTATTGTCCATCTCCATTACACATTGATAGGGAAATTTCCTCAAAATTTAATGTGGTTTGGCTGGACTTTTAAAAAAAAATGTATATAGTATGGTTATATTGTTGTTCTCTACCACTCCTTGGATGATGTCCTATTAAGGGAACATTTGGTATATGGCCATGTTAATTTCAGCCAAAATACCTTTGTCAATATGATATGACATGTGAGTATGAGATCTGTGTCGAATGTATTTATATTTCATTGGATACTAGCTATTTAGCTCATGACTGTACTATCTTTTCTAAAAATAAAAGTAATTTTTTTAATCATGGTTTATTTGCGTTAGATACACAATTATTTTGTTCTTTTATCTCTTTGTTATTTTTTTTTTCCATTAAAAAAAGGCTTTATCTCTGAATTTTTTTAAAAAAATATATAATTTATTAAATTTAAAGATAAATATAATAATTAATGTCATATAAATTTTAAAAATTAATATAATAAATAATAGCATAAAAAGGATAAATATCAAAATTAATATCTTAAAAAATAAATTATAATAATCAATATAAAAAAAGCCCAAATTTGTGCATGATAAGAAACCAACTATGAAATAGATTTTATCAACATCTAGCTTATTAGAAGATTTTTATTACAAAATCAATATAAATTTTGAAGCTTTAATTGAATCAAAGTTTACTAATAGTATGGTATATTGTTTTCTAAAATATTTTTCTTAACATCCTATTAGATTACAAGACTGATAATAAATAGGTTCTTCGTGTATAATCAACAGTAACATCAACAAAAAATAATGCTTAGCATCTTATTAACCATGTAATATTATAGATAACTTGTACCTTTTTTTATTGTGCTTATGTTTAGTGTTAATTTATTTTTCATTAGTGCTATATTCAAGTACTCACACCCATAGTTGAGATCTTTTTCAGTTGAATCCCCATGTCCTAAGGTTTTGGGATGCAAAGGATGACACCTAGACAAGTACTCGCACCTAACACCTGTACCCGAACCCATGTAATATAGAAGGGAACTCTTAGGATTATATCAAACCCTTTTATCATTTGGAGCAATTTAGGTGGCATCAGTGTGCACTTGTAGATGTTTTGAAATTTTGTGGGTGGATTCTGCATCTACTGTTCTTACAATGGGATATCATACTCCTAGTCATTGTTATGTTAAAATTTAGATTGCAACTCCTTAGTTGTGTTGGAAATCCAATTGGGAGTATGATACTCCTGGTACTCTATCACATGTTATCATATATATGATCCTGTATCACATTTGTTCAAATTGGCACTGTCTGCAATTATTGTATTTATGTGATTATTACTGAGATGTGATGTAACTCCACTGTGAGGCTAGTTGTCTTTGTATTGAAGGCCAACTTAGTAGTCCTTCCTTGCAAGTTATAATCAGTTTCAAGCATTTCAAGCTGTAAACCTAGTCTTAGTTTTAAAAACTCTAATATGCTTTAGCGTGGATTAATTTGACAAAGATATTTTATTTTCAGTACTTGTAATCATCATAGACTTCTTCTTTTCAAGACAGCGATGCCATTGTAAACATAGAATTTATTTGGTTCAAATGCTATTTTGCTGAAGATTTTGCTTTAATGTTGCACTTGGATGAAATTTGTTCAGAAATCTGGAGATTCAGTAACCATTTTTTGTTCTAATTTCTTGGCTTCTCATTCATCTTTTCTTGTTCTATATCTATGTATCTATCACCGTCGGCCTTAAGCTGCAATCTGCTTTCTAAATAAGATTTATGTCTGTAATGTATATGAACTTTCAATTGTTCCACATGTAATAGAATATAAACTGCACAAATTCACCTCTCCAGGTGCAAAGACTAAAGAAAGAGCTTGGAAATGCACAAAAGGCCAGAAAAGCAGCTTCTGCATCATTGAGGATGGCTCTGCAAAATGCTGCACAGCTACGACTGATGGAAAAGGAGAAGAACAAAGGTCCTTCTTATGCTATGCGCATTTCTTTACAAATTAACAAAGTTGTTTGGGGAATGCTTGTGGATGGTAAATCTTTTGCTGAAGCTGAGATAAGCGACATGGTGAGTGTCTCAAGACGATGATTAAACACCTTTTATTTTGTGAAATAGCCATGATTATTCTTCCAGATTCCGTCTTGTTGCCTTAGCTATTATATATTTTGGTGCTAAATCTGTTCCTGTATACAAGGGATTTTTGTTATCAATGTTCATAAGGCAGGATATATTTGGAACATTTCATGGATTTAAGATGTTGACTGCTAGAACTGGAGAACAGTTTTCATTGAATTTTTCAAGTTGTATTGAATCCCTTGCATCTGCTTTCATTTTGTTGAAAATGCCTGCCAAAGAGTCATACCAGTGCCTTATTCACCTCATCAAGCAGGTAGGCAGACTTCTGACACAGATGAACTGGATAATCTCTTTTTTCTTTTTCTTTTTTCTCTTTCTATATTAGGATACTGGTTGACAATGATGCAGAACCGTGACTATAGAACAGCCATGGTGGTGTTGGACATGTTCAATGTGGCAAGAATTAGAATTTTTAAGTTGAACATGAATGCCAGGCACTTGGTTGACATGTACAGACACTATTTGGCAGTTAAATTGTTCTCTTTGGAAAAAGGATGAGACAGGGCAAGGGGCACGGGAAGAGGAACCCTGATTACAGGCTTATTGATTGGATCCCTAACTTTGTCTAGGAGTTGCTTTGGCTTCAGATTTCTTTAACTGGAGTGGTTTTCATTACTCTTATTGCCCTCTGCATGGGGATGCTTGATTCTATTGTGGCATCCTTGACTCTCCTTTTAAATACTGAGTTCCAGATTATGGTGATAGCAACATTTAAACACTACTGAACTTGAATCAACCTGTTGCCCTTGAAATGGGAGAGCTGACCCTTGTATTAGTCTAAGGCTCTATGCAGATTTGTGGTTGACTATCTCTTCTTTGTTCCAACCTTTGGATGTTTAAAATGTGCCTCAACACTAATTTATTGGAGAAGCCCTTGAGCCTAGTGTAGCCAGCACAGGTTGGGATAGGCATAGAGGAAGTTCCATGTTAAACAAACCTATGTATAAAAGAAATAATTTATTAAAGATATGAATGTATCAGAGACTCTCTTGACTACAATTGGAGAGAAGGAAAAAAATAAATAAAGAAAGAAGCATATAGAAATCAGAAGCTAGTGGCTCTTCGAGAACATCAAGATTCTGGTGGAGTATATTCTAGTTGTATTTTCTCTCCCTCCTTTAACTTGTTTTCTTGTCATGAATCATAACATTAGGGAAAACTTGGAATATTCAAATACCTTCTCAACTGACTGATCAAAATTGCTAAAATTTTCCTATTTCCTTCCTGCCAAATTGCTCAATTATTCAATAGGCTGTTATTTTGGGAACTGTTTGTGCTGGACATAGTGGGATATATTCAATTAAAATTAAAATTGGTATTTATTGGTAACTGTCTCTGTCCAGGCTGAAGGGTTATGAAACAGACAGAAAATTACATGTGAGCTTATTGAGCTCTGTTTCAGAAAGAAAATATATCCAGTGTTGGTTACTCTGTCCCGTGTGAGTGTGTGTGCATGTGCGTAAATACTAATGTTCATGTATGATGCAATTTATAATGTTCTATGTTCATGTGGCAATTTTACTTAATTATTGGTAGCTGTGGTTTTTTATGAGACCTTTCTATATTTTTAATTTTGTTCTGAAATTTAAACTTGTTATAGCTGACTTATTCCTCATGAATGCTCTGTGATGCATTTTGCTTTAATTGCAGTTTTGGAAACATTTGATTTTTCCAGAAGTATGGCTGATACCATTTTTTTTTTCAACAGTTTTATGATTTTGACCGGGATTACAAAGATGTTGGTATTGCTCAGTTTACAACGAAGTATTTTGTTGTGAGAAACTGCCTGCCTAATGTAAAATCTGATATGCTTTTGTCTGCATGGAATCCTCCGCCTGAATGGGGAAAGTATGCACTTTTTCCTGCCTTGTTTGCACTGAATGGTACCTTTAGGTTATTTTTCTTGTAGTTAATGGCCATTGCATTTGTAAGACTAATTTCAAAACTTCAGATAGTCTAGCCTTGAGGCCTGGCTGAAATGGTAAGAGGTTGGGGTGGGGTTGTGGGAGGTTTTGGGTTGTCCCATAGGGACCAAAAAGGGTACCTATCAAAATAAGATAAAATTAAATTTAGATGGTTAATTTACAACTGCACATAGAGATATATACTCTGATAAAAAAAATATACATACATGTACATACAACACAGACATGGTTATTATATATGCACTTAGGTGTTTGTATGTGTGTCAATGGCATTTGTACATATTTACCATAAAAATTATTGCCCAAATCTATCAAAAAGGAGGAAAAATGGCAGAAGTTATAAGATGGATGGCTTTTGTAAATTTATGTTTTTTTCCAACAAATTGTTTTTAATAAGACTAATCTTCTTCTGAATATTGGCTTAGTCACCTGTTCCAAATAATTCTAAACATCCTCCAGAAAATTCACAATTCCAATTTTTCTGGATGCAGAAAGGTTATGCTACGAGTAGATGCACAGCAGGGAGCTCCGAAGGATGGACACTCTCCTCTTGAACTTTTCCAGGTAGCCAGCTTTCTTATTTTTCTTAATTAGATTTTTCTTATCTTCTGATATAATAATGACTCAAAACTAATAGAAATTTAATAACTGGAATGAAAGTCCAGTGTTCTTATAAACTCTGATGTTTCTTTGCATGCAATTGATTGGGCAGAAGAGGTGGTTTTCTGATGGGTTAACTGTGGAAGAGAGAGGCATAGAGCTTGATACATCTGTTTGCAGAAGTCATTGATCCATCATTTTAAAACCTTTGAAAACAAGGACACAGCATATAACAGCCTTTTTCATTATGATATTGATGAAGGATCACCAACTTTCTAAAACCTCCTCGGACCAGGAGGATTTGATGAAGGTTTTCTTGGAATTCCACTATAGTGAGGTCATTAATAAGAGTACCGATGCCACTTCTATTGCTGTGGTTCCCAAGAAAAAATTCAGATATTTGTAGTGGCTGATTTTAGGCCCATAAGTTTGATTCCTAATCTCTATATGGTTAGAGCCAAAGTGCTTTCTCTCCACATTCACAAGGTTTTGCATGATACTATGCATTGGTCTCAAGGTGTTTTTTGGTGGAGGTAGACAATCCTAGATGATATTCTAGTGGCAAATGAAGTGGTAGATGAAAGAAGAGGCTCTGAAAATAAGGAGGGTTCTTTAAGATAGATTTTGAATAAGCTTATGACGATGTGAAATTTGGGCTTTTTAGATCATGCTTGATTGAGGAAAGGCTTCAGTCCGAAGTGGATGCTCTGGATGTGGAGATGTTTATCTTTTGCAAGTTTTGCCATTCTAGTGAACAAAGTTGCCAAAGGTTAGGTCAATTAAGATAGGGTGATCCTCTCTCCCCTTTTCTTTTTTACCATTCTTGCAGATGCTTTGAGTAGGATGGTTGTAAGAGCTAAAGATAAGGAGTTTTTAGAAGGCTTTTTGGTAGGGAAGGATAGGACAAGGATATCACTTTTTCAATATGCAGATTATACCATTTTTTTTCTCAAAAGCTAACTGGGAGTAGTTGCAAAATCTTGTGTATCTTAATGATTTTTAGACATATATCAAGATTAAAGATCAATCTAAAAAAGCTTCTTGGTTGGTATTAATGTGAGTGAGGACTCTATTCAAGACTTAGCCTTGTTGTTGGATTGTAGAGTATTTGTTTAACCCCTTACCTATTTAGGTCTCTCTTTAGGGGGAAATCCTATTGTCTCTTCTTTCTGTGATCCGGTGTTAGATAGGATCACTTGTTGTTTAGGTAGTTGGAAGAAAGCCTTTTTGTCTTTGGGTGGTAGAATAACCCTCGTGCAATGTTATTTATCTCTTATCCCCACTTATTTCCTTTCGATGTTTAAAGTCTCAACCAAAGTAGCTTACGAGGTTGAGAAATTATAGAGAAACTTCATGTGGTCAGGGTTTGGGGAAAGGAAAAGAGACCACCTAGTTAGGTGGGATCTCATTTGTAAACTGAAGAGGGTTAGAAGATTGGGTTTGGGGAGAATCTCCTTAAGGAATAAAGCCCTTCTTGGAAAGTAGTTGTGGAGGCTTTCTAGAGAGAGCAACACTTTTTGGCATAGAGTCATCCTAAGTATTTATGGTTGCGCCAATTTGGTTGTTAGTTGGTCACATCATTACCCTTAGAATGCCATTGTTCAAGTTTAAAATGATTTCTCGAATTCCACCATGGGAGATGGCACAAAAATTCGGCTATGGGAAAATACTTCTTTGGGTAAGAGTCCTTTCAAATTTCAATTTCTAAATTTGTTTTGAGTCATAAGGATAAGGAATATGTTTATTTTCTCTAATATAAATCAGCCATCTACCAGTCCATCTTGGAATTTCAGCATTTGTTGAGACCTCTAGATTCCCCTCTTCATTGGGTCGTGTACTTATCACCTTCTTTTATAGATGAAAGGGTCTGGTCATTGACATCCTCGAGTCTTTTCACTATCAGCTCATCTTACAAAGCTCTTTCAATTAACCCTCCCTCTCGTCTTCACCTCATTTGCCCTTGCTAACTTAATCTGAATCTCTAAAGCTCCACCTAAGTTATAAGGCTCTTGCTTGGCTTATTGCTAATAAATAGGTTAGTTCCAATGACATGCTTTAATTGAGGAAGCCTTACAAATCTCTTATGCTAGATCTTTGTGTTGTGTCTGAAAAGTAGTGAGTCAATTGATCATATCTTTCTTCATTATACCACCACGCTAGCACTTTGGCAAAGATTGTTTTGCTTAGCCAATCTTGATTGCATTCCTCCTAGAAGGCATGATGGAAATGATGGGTATCTCTTTGGAAACCTTCAGAAAGGGAAAATTTTTTGGTGGATGGCCATATTATCCTTGATATGGTTTATATGATTGGAGAGAAATGCAAGGATTTTCAAGGACAGATGGAGATTTTTTTTAATTTATTTATTAGAAACAAAGAATATTGTATCAATAGTAGTAAAGATACAAGAGAAGGATGAGAGATCCTTCGCTCAAAATACAGAATTTGATCACAGTAGGAATACACCCCTCTAAAGAAAACTATATACAAAGATAATCTCTAATTATCTCAAACTTTTGAATCACAAACTGCAGTCCAGTTGAGTTGTAAAACACTAAGAGGAATTCCTTTAAAAGCAACATTACAAGAGGCCCAT
Organism: Vitis riparia; assembly: GCF_004353265.1. Taxonomy (NCBI): domain Eukaryota; kingdom Viridiplantae; phylum Streptophyta; class Magnoliopsida; order Vitales; family Vitaceae; genus Vitis; species Vitis riparia. The sequence continues at coordinate 6,112,132 of NC_048448.1, read as the reverse complement.
AGGGAGGAATAGAAATGAAGTAAATCCCATAACATTCCTTCCGTTCTCCCCTTATCCTAAAATATTCTGGTGTTTCTCTCTTGACACACAATCCGCAACAAAGTGAGGCAAGCAATTTGCCAAAGTGTCATGCCTCTAATTGAATTCCCCAAACCTCTAAATGCAATAATTATCATGTCTTCAATACTCCTTGGTGGAACCCAATCCAACCTTGCTAGATTGAAGAGTTTGTGCCAAAGCTTAATAGTTAAAAGGCAATGTAGAAAAAGGTGGTCAATCAATTCTCCATTTCCTTTGCATAGAATGCACCACTGAGAACAAAGGGATTTGTAGGGTCTTCTCAATTGCGGCTTGTCATTGGTGTTTACTTTCCCATATACTACCAACCAAGCAAGAGTTTTAACCTTTGAAGGGGCTTTTGATCTCCACAAAAACTTGGCTGGAAGGAGCAAGACAGGATTTGAGAAATTTGATAAGGCTAAGAAAAAAAAATTAATAGTAAACAAGCCTAATGAGAACAAAGACCAATTTCTTGAATTTGCCACAGAAAGAGAAAAATGCACTAAACTAAGGGAGGACATGAGTCTTTGAAGGAGTTCAATTTATGTATCAGCGAGATTACTACAAAAATTAAAATTCCAAGAGGACAGATGAAGATTTATAGATGTTGATTAGGACTTGACTTACTTTTTTTCTTTTCTTTGGGCCTCGGTTACCAAGCCTTTTACAAATATTCTTTTGTTTCTTTTAATGTTGGATTGGAAAAGTGTTTGCTTCTCAAACAAGTCGAGGAAGATAGTTGTAATTGGTTGGTCCACCCTTGTAGTGGGTTTAGTAAAGTTAAATTTTGATGAATGTTCCTTAGGTAACTTTGGTCAGATAGGTATTGGAGGCATGATTAGAGCTTACTCTAATATAGTATTGAGAGCTTTCTTTAAGTAGGTGGGTGTGGGGTTGGCTATTAAGGCAAAGATTTTGGTATTGTTGGAAGGATTGCTATAGGCAAAAGCTTTAGGCCTTTCTACACTAACCACAGAGGGAGCTTTTGCCTATTATATCTTGGATCATTAATAAGGAAAGAGGTTCATGGACGTTTGACGATTAGATACGCAAAATCATAGATGTTGTCAATGATCTAGGTTACTCCCTCCTTTGTTGGAGACTTTCTTCCCTCTTAAGTGTGCTATATTTCTCATCTTTATATTTTTTGCTATGTGGCTTGACAGTTGGTTACTTGATCACTTTTTTGTACATCGTTATTGGATTGCTTGTCCTTTTTGTATTTATTTTTTTAAGATAAATGAAAATGGTTATCTCTGTCCAAATAATAATAATAATAATAATAATAATAATAATAATGTATTAATATCCATTTACTTTGTACTGAGATATATTTATTATTTTAAATGTTACATAGAATATGATAGTGAGTCGAGGATTTTTGCACCTTTGAAGATTTGGTTGCTTTAATGTCAATGAACCATTAGTTTGACTCTCTAAATTTACTTTTGGGATGTACATTTGTTATTATGTAAAAGATTGATAATGAATTTGTATGTTTTTTTTTCTTTCTAAGAATGAGTTAGAGAAATTAATTTTTCTCATAATTATGAATGGATTATGAATTGAAATTTCTTCTTGAAACATGTAGTGTAACTCTTATAATTGTGATGGTTGACTCGGAAATTGTTTCAAAATGTCATATAAACTGGTAGAATGATAGTTATTTTATTTTGCTTTTGTTTTTATTTTAGAGCTTTTGATTCATTTGATTGGCCATTGCATAGGGTTGTAGTTATGGGGTTGGTTGAGCAAATGGATGTTGTAAAATTTACATGTTGGCATATTGGTTTGCAAAGGTTCAAAACTTCTGGTCAGGTTTTTATTCATTAAATATGGTTTATTAGTAAAATATTTAGTGGAATGGATGTAAAGTTTATATACTACATACTAACCCGACCAACCTAAACATATATTTTCTAACTTGATTTTGACCAAGTTTAGATACATAGGCTTAGGATGAATCTTGGGTTGGATTGGGCTTTGGCAGTTGAACTTAATATATGAGTTGAACTTGGTTGGCTATCATCCCAACTCAATCAGCCTAAGTTGCACCACTAGGTAAAATGATCCACATGTGTTCTTCACTAGTTATATTAATCAGGCTCACATCTCATCAAATAAATAAATAAATAAAAAAAAAAAAAAAAAATTAGTCAGTCTCACTTACTGGATAGTTTTAAGTTTTGGGAATTTATTACCTGTTAGTTCTTTGTGTAACACTTGCTATGCTTCCACCTCCAGGTCGAGATCTACCCCCTAAAGATACATTTGACAGAGACGATGTATAGAATGATGTGGGAGTATTTATTCCCAGAAGAAGAGCAAGACTCCCAACGGCGGCAGGTTAGTTTTATTCTGTTTTTTTTTTTAGATAGGAAACGACAACGAGATATATTGATAATAAAAAGGAAGTACAAGAGAAGGATGAGGAATCCTTCCACCAAAGAAAAACAAAAGTACAAGGAATCAAATACAAGAAAATACTGTACAGGTTAGTTTTATTCTTAAGAAGAGAAATGTAGAGAATATGGGAGATCTTTCATAGTTGAGAAGACCCTCAAACAAAAGTACAAGGAATCAAATACAAAAGTACAGGTTAGTTTTATTCTTAAGAAGAGAAATGTAGAGAATATGGGAGATCTTTCATAGTTGAGAAGACCCTCATCTAACAGTGATAGATTAGTTGAAGACACTGGTGCTTTAAAAGAAGTGGCCTATTGCAGAAACTAGGTGATGATGGTGATTAACTTTATGATATGCAGGAAGTTTGGAAGGTTTCAACCACTGCTGGTTCAAAACGAGTTAAAAAGGGTGCATCAATACATGAAGCTTCATCAAGCAGTCATTCAACCAAAGAATCAGAGATGCCCACCAAATCAAGTTCCTCCATATTACCCTTTACTTTTGCTGCTAGTCAATCTTCTGTTCCTCCTGATTCTGCTCAAGTGAGTTTCACATGACTCTTTATGTTATTTCATTTCTACTTAAATTGTTTTGTTAGTCATAGGGACATGTAACAAAAAATGCAATTGCTTGAGCCAATGTTTTGACTTAAACATAATAGATCTCTTTAATGATTGTTAGATTCTTTAATGATCTCATTCAGGCCGGAGCCAGCTCTAACTTCATAGCATTCTTTCGTAACGTTAAATCAACACATCATTTTTCAACAAAATTTTCTTGAACCCATTTGCAGGTGTCAAAGTTGCAAAACCTGAAAGCAAATATTGTTTGTGGTTCAACTCCAGAGCTAAGACGATCATCTTCTTTTGACCGAACATGGGAAGAGAATGTGGCAGAATCTGTGGCTAATGAACTTGTCTTACAGGCTCATTCTTCAAACTTTCCTTCATCAAAAAGTGGGCCTCTTGGTTTCATTGAGCAACAAGATGATCCCTCTAGAAATAAACTCAAAGACTCCAAACCTATCAAATCTGGACGTTCATCTCATGAAGAAAAAAAAGTAGGGAAGTCAAGTGATGATAAACGATCTAGGCCTCGAAAAATGATGGAGTTTCATAATATCAAGATTAGCCAGGTTGGTTCAGTTTTTGCAAAATCATAATCCAGAGATTCCTGTCCCTTTGATACTGGTCTGAAGTAAAATGTTTCATATCATAATACTGTAGGTTGAGCTACTGGTTACTTATGAAGGATCAAGATTTGCTGTGAGTGATTTAAAGTTGCTGATGGATACATTTCACCGTGTTGAGTTCACTGGAACTTGGAGGAGGCTGTTCTCACGAGTAAAGAAGCATATTATATGGGGTGTTCTCAAGTCTGTGACAGGAATGCAGGTACTATTCTGCATCCATGCCTTGATATATTGAACTGAAGCATTATATACCCCTGCCCACCACAAGTGCAAATTTCAACAACCTGGAATCTGTTTCCATTTAAGAGCACAGTTTGAATCAAATTCTTCTTTCTGCTGCAAGTCTGACCTCTTTGCATGTTGAACCTCTGATATTCGGTCTGTGTAGGGTAAGAAGTTTAAAGATAAGGCACATAGTCAGAAGGAACCCAGTGTAACTGGTGTTCCTGACAGTGATCTTAATTTCAGCGACAACGATACAAATCAGGCTGGAAAATCTGATTTACCAATATCCTGGCCTAAGCGTCCCACTGATGGAGCAGGTGATGGATTTGTCACCTCCATAAGGGGCCTTTTCAATACTCAGCGTCGCAAAGCCAAGGCATTTGTGCTTCGGACTATGAGGGGTGAAGCAGATAATGAGTTCCAGGGTGAGTGGAGTGAAAGTGATGTAGAGTTTTCTCCCTTTGCTCGGCAGCTGACTATAACAAAAGCCAAGAGGCTTCTTAGGCGGCACACAAAGAAGTTCCGCTCAAGGGGGCAAAAAGGTTTGTGTGATATTTCTTTTGATTGTAATGATCTCCACTTGATTCTTTGTGGATGTGTACAAAATATCCATGGGGTTTTCACGACCACTATTTTATTACTACTCAAAACTAATTCAAATCCTCTGTATCAGGTTCATCCTCTCAGCAGAGAGAGTCGCTTCCCTCATCTCCAAGGGAGACCACAACAGCATTTGAAAGTGACTCTTCAAGTGGAACTTCACCTTACGAGGATTTCCATGAGTAGGAAGCTCTCGTTATTAAAGGGGATTCTTTTAGCTCTTGGGCGGCACTCACCATAATAGGGTGTTTTGGTTTGTCCATACCATAGTCCCAGTTGACTGAGTGGTACAGAGATGGGGCGATTCTAATTTTATTTGACTCGGTGACTCCCTTAGATGAAGATTCGGATGATTCAAGATGTTTCTGAGTTGTCTTGGAATAAGAGCAGGCAGAGGAACTCTTTGCATGGAGGAGTATGTGAAGATACCCGATAATGGTGTTTGACTGAGCATCTGGTTTGAGCTCTTCCTGTTCCCCTCCATGACCCTTGCAATTTTGAGCTAAGCCCTTCTGCCTAAAATGTTTTTTCTCTTTCTGTTTTTTTTTTTTTTCATTTTTCTTTTGAAATTTTCAAATTGGTGTACCCTGTTGCATCTGAGTAGAAGAATCGCATGGATTCTAGAAGTCCATGTTTTTCTCTTCTGAGGATATAGAAACATCATAGCAATATTGAGGATTCCATAATTTTGTACATACCTATTAAGAAATAGAATAAATGCGAAATGTTTATGCCTTGAAGAAATGAAATGAAAGTTTCAATAATACACGCACACACGGATACAGATACATATGCATGCATATGTATTATTTTACTTCCCAAAGCTCGTCTGTCTGATCTGATTAAGCTCTACAGTATCACTTAGGAAAGTGACAGTTGGCAGAGCGTTTAGAGTAGATAAAGAGGATTTTTAGGTTGTTTTGAAGAACTCCGAACCCAAAATGATACCATGACCTACCTATTAGCAATTGCTTTGGTGCCATTCGATAATTCACACTTTTCCTATCCACTCTTATTTTTTAATAGCATGCGCTGCCTACTTCCATCCTTTCATACAATTGAGGCATTTGTGGCGTGTGATTCCTACCATCTGCATGGAAGCAGCTACCAAAAGATCAGTGGCATTAAAATGTAAATTACATGGTCTTTTAACTTTCAGGATTTAGGAATTGCATCTATTCTTAACAGAAATGACCTGTCTTGGTTCCTAGGCAATCCCAATCCAAGTACTTCAGAATTCGTTGCTTAGTGAATCAAACACAAGTAACAAGAGCATGCATATTCCCAGCATGTGCATTAAGGGGCAACCTGATTTGTTTATTGCAAAACTTGCATTCCATATCAGAATAATGCCAAATTATATTCATCCTTGCAGAATTTTCGCTTTTTTAATATAAATTATCCTCAAACATTTTAACCATGTTAAAAATTGAAAGTGTAATAATATCCAACTAGAATAAACCCTAGCAAATTGATCATACATTATAGACTGCTAAAAAGCACTCAAAGCATGTCTCCTAACTCCACAAACAGGATCCCAACATTCATATCAACAATAATCATCTTCTCAGATATATCTACTGTACGTTAAACCAGCAGTGAGCCCCCTTAGGTCAACAGATGATCATTCGGTTGGTGCACAATTGCTGTGGCCATCAACTCACAATTTTCAGGTTGCCTTGTCTCTACTTACATGGGAATCAGCAAGTTTGACCTATACATAGAAGTGTGAGAAAACATTAGAGAGGCTACTATGGCATACCCCAACTGGCATTCACATAGCACACTGTAAAGCTAAGTAAAATGTTACCTAATCGAAGTTACCAGGAATGTCCATTTCTGTCTCTGAAGCATTAGCAAGCTCAACCAGAGTTTCCTGCAGGTTGACAACTGAAAATTCAGTGCCATAGAATTGCATGCAAATAGAAAATAATGAATAGTTTGGGATTTCGAAGACATAAGTTATATAGCCTTGCCCAACCAATAAATGCCGCATGCACTGTAACTTCATATATTTGTGCACACCAGAGATGGCAAAATATATGTTCAGAAAAGACACCACCCCATCAGTGAAATACTATTCTTGACTTAAGGCATTGAAACAGAAGAAGTTGGAAACTAAATATCGAGGACTCCAGAAACAAATACAAACTGCAAAAGAATCATGCCACCTTTAATTTGTTGTTCAGGAATAACAAACCTGGTCATCAAGGTTGCCCGAGGGATGGACAATACCCATAGGCAGTGTGTGTGAAAGATCATCAGCAGTTTCATGTAGATCCTGCACAGTAAAATAATGGCAGTTACAACACAAACAAAAAGTCCACATTTTGATGTTCTGGTTCCCCACATGACCTAAGAGATTTAGGAGGTAATGCCAATTTTACGATCATATAGTCTCAACATGAGAAACAAATCGCATAAAGATAAAAGGAAAACATTAACACTTACAGTGAAACTAGAAGGATAAACACCACTGCTCATTACCTAACACCAAGAAGAACTCTAATAAGGTGAAGACAACAACTCAATAATGAGGTTCAATTATTGAATGCCTGGATGGAAGGTCAATTGTTTAGGATAATTTCATCTTTGGGCTAAGGGATGGAAATCCCTCCCAATCTACAACACTGACATATTATCACAATGGAAAAGCTGATGACATTCACCGGGAAAGAAAAAAAAAGTGACATGATACTTTATAGGATGCTTTTTATAAGGTAAACTGATTACTAGAAAATATTTATTAACTCAGATGGAAAATTAAGATAAAACCTCCTCTAGAAGATTTTATAGCATATCAGTTTGCATGGACATATGTGAGAAACAAGCACCAGCTTGGGACAACCAACCAAAGGAAATTTATGTTCTATAATTCACAAGTATAGGCAGCTTCATCTCGTGGGCAACAAGCCAAACCAGAAAAAAGCTTAAAGCTATCATCTCTGGCTTTAAGGCTATAGGATACTTAGTGGTTTCAGATGTGTCAGGTGTGGATATGTGTCCAAATGGGATCCTTCACGCCCCCAGATTTTAACAGATATGAATACTTGGATATGACATTAATAATGGAAAAAATAACAATTAAAGAATCAATGAAAGCCAAAGTTATCCACGTAAAAACTCCCTATTCTCCCCCAAAGTTTAGGATAGATTCCCTCTTCCCCATGTATACAAAGGATAGCAAAAGGAGAAAGGAAAAGGCTAGCCATTAAAAAAAATGCTACTGACCTACTTAACCATCAATGAAATCCAACAATGAACCATTAACAAACCCATAAAGATTTTAGACCATTTGCATGGAGGTTAGGTGAAAGCCATCTTCCATTTATAATCTATAACTCTACTACCCGACCATTCTGCTCTTTAGATATTTAAAAAAAAATGATTACATCAGTTGACTACATTAGCAAACTAATGGCTCCCCGATGGTGAAAAAGGGTTAGGTTATTTGACCAAAACTCAAGGAATGTTCATGAAAATTTTTAAAACAAAAGGAGGTTTATGTAATAAGGTCCACACAAAAGGTTAGGATGAATTTGGAGTTTTGGAATGTGTGACAATCGACCTTCTCTTTCTTCATTGTCTAATAACTTTGGATCTTTAGCACAATCTATTCAAATGAACCGGGATGGATTGGGTTCCACCAAAGAGCATATGCTACATGATGATCATTTTATATAGAGGTTTGGGGAAATCCAATAGAGATGAAACCCTTCGACAAATCGCTTATTTCACTTTGCTTTGAATTATGTGACGAGAAAGAAATGTTAGAATCTTTTTGAGGATAAGTTAATTAGAGACATGGGATCTACTTCACTTTTATTCCTGTTTTTGGGCCTATTGTACCGACACTTTTAAAGGCATTCAAGGTGTAGATCAAAAGGAACTAGGCAACAATGAGAGGAGCTTAGTCAAGGTTTAAGGTGATGACATTCATGCATATTCTTATGTGGATTTAACATTTTTGTATAGGCCTCCTTGTATAGTGAATGTGCTCGATCATTTTCTCATCAGGTTTTTGTAATTGTGGGGAGGACCCCCCCCCCCCAAAAAAAAAAATCCTTCTCATGTACTTTTTATCTATAATTAATACAACCTTTGTTTTCTTAGTAAAAAAAGAAGACATATATGAGTTTCAAGATTTATGAACAAGAGATATCCCTAAATATCCATTTGAAAAAAGAGATGAATGGATAGGGTGGAGCCAGGTGAAGGAAGGTCGCGTTAATGCCCCTGCAATCTTTCTAAAGCCTTGGTCAATTAAAGTGCTTCTCTCTCTAGCAGTTCTCCATTCAGCTAGCCCAATGGCATAGTGTAAATTACCCAAAGCATACAAACCTCCCTTCAGATTTTGATCAAACAACACAACATAATGTTGTTATTAGTGTGCTATTAATATACTGATGTCAACCATTTGTATAGGCCAAAAATTTTATCGAAAATCATTTAAGTACCTTGAGTCCAAAATTAATTTCACCTACAATTAAATCCTAATAAACATCAAACAAATCCTATTTAATTTCTAATCTTAAATGCAACTAGAATCCATGTCCAAAAGGGAAACCGTTTCCTCATCCTTGACCACCAACTCCTTCCCCAAGGGCTCCATATTGCTTTCTGAAAGCTCCAGCTAGCTGCCGCCATGAAGCATCAGCCTAAGAGGCTGACAACTTTGGCTCAGAGGCCTCATGGCATAGGGGCGAGAAGAACCGAGATGCATGTTCACCTCCTCCACAACTGCTTCGTCAGTGATCGCAACGCATGAGCTCACTGTCACCGACTCTGGAAAGTACTCTGGCCTGACAGCCCCAAATCCTCTACAACTCCCCTGATCATACTCTTGAGACCCAGCAAGAACCACACTTCCTTTGCAAAGCCCTAACGATTCCTCTGCTTTCTCAAAATTAACCCTTAAAAACTGGCCCTGGGCTTGGCCCAAACTTAACACACCCCCCACTTTGAGAGTTGTAGTTGAGGGGGCCTCATCAACAACACAAAAAGCCTAGGCCTGGCCCAAACCCCCCACATTGACCATAAGAGCCTCAAAACTACTAGACTCTTGGGCTTCAGAAGGAAGCGACCCTCCAATGACATGGGCCTCACCTAGCACCTGACATCCTCAACTTGAAGACCAGCACACCTTCGCCTTGGGAACCCACACCCCCCACCCCACCAACCCCCCCTCCCCCTTTTTAGCTTTTGTACCATGGCAGTCTGCAACCTCACCTACCGCATTTCTCCCGTTAGAATATGACACCTCAACGCTTGCAAACTGCAAGGACTGCACAGCGATTCCTACCCCTACACCAGTGCATGTAGAACCCTCCACTTCTCTTTCCTTCAACATGCAAGGCTCACCGCTTCTTTGCGGGATTGCAAACGAAAACCTGGGTGGAGCTTCCCACCATGACTAAATAGAAAAACTGGAGAGACCCACAACCACTTGCAACCAACTGGGTAAGACGCTCCTATTAGATTTTAACAAGATTCTAGCCCACTACAAATTATACAGAAGAGATGTATTTTCGTCCACAACAGCAAAACCATCGCAACAATCACCTAATTTTTTAAACACCCCCTCACTCCACAGATGCAAAGGGAGACCCAAAACCCTTACCCACACTTACATAGCAAACCCCCGCCTTGTCGCAAGCAACCAACCTCGGGCGTCCATCTCATCAGATGCAAAACTCTCTCCCTAAGCCTTCTTGAACCTCTTGCAAGCACCAACTCCGCCTCAAAACTAACTTCAAAATAAAAAAGAAGCAAGGCTACCCTAAAACCTGAAATCTTCACCCCTTCCCCCTTTGCAAAAGACCACAGATTCGTCACAAGTTTTTCCACCGAAGTTAACTTTGGTAACGGGACTGAGACCTTACCAAACCACCAGACCAAGCACCGACTCAATTGCTCCTCCCTAAATCCCCCCCTTGCAAAGACCACAGATTAGTCACAAGTTTTTCCACCGAAGTTAACTTTGGTAACGGGACTGAGACCTTACCAAACCACCAGACCAAGTACTGACTTAATTGCTCCTCCCTAAATTGCACCTCACTCTCCCCAAGCTGAAGCCAAACTGATTCTCTGACCACACCCAAATCCTTCCTAACCGCATCTGCAAATGTCCCATCTTCTGTCAACTCCCTTGGCGTACTCCTTACCTTTGCAAGGGAGACCACTTTCCTAACTTCTGTTGAGGGGACAACTCCTAGATGACAAAGCTTCTCCGCCAATACAAACCATCCCCTGTGTAGATCCCTCCCTTCAAGGAAGATCAATGAAGATCTCTTCGCCCCTTCAGCCACAATAGGGCAAAACAAAAACCTCCCCGACTTATTCAAACGTCGTTCTAACTTAAACTTCCTTCCACCTAACCAAATCTTCATCTCTGTAGCAAGTTTCCACCCCTTCCAACAAGCAACATAAGATCAGATCTTCAAACCTAATCCAGGCAGAGAAACCTATGCCTCTTTCCTCAATAACACCTCTCAGCTTTTCCCCTATCACCACCTCTACAGAAAGGTCCAAAAGACTTGGAGTCCACTGCAAACCAGCACGTTCCTCCTTTCACAGCCATGAAAACACTACATGGCTGCTCAGTCCAGGAAAGTTGGTCCCTTCAAAATGTTCTTCAAGGTTTCATGGACTTGGGGATAGGCAAAAAAGTTGGAAAAACACAGTTCACTTTTAGTCATTGACTCCATTCTACATTTTAAAGAATTATGAGTTATATACGTATAAAATATGCAGTTATATACAAACACTGAGATCTAAGTTACTATTTCAATTGTCACTCTTACCCCCACCCTCTTTCTTGCTCTTAAGTTCTGGTTATCAGCCACAAAAAGAACCAATATATCATCTCACCAATCACAGTAAATAACATTTCTGCTATTGACAGAGGTTGGGCAGCACTCACTGCAAGTTGAATTGATAGTTTTAAGGTTAATGCTATATGTTTTTCTTTATCATATTTCTCTGTAACGTGAAAGGATCTTATTCTTGTATATTTACTCCTTGATTCTCTCAATAACATAAGGAAATTATCTCAACCATTCCTTCATCCAGTTAAGATAAAGTGGTCACTTAGATCCAAACACAGGTAGACCTATCAAAAAAAAAAAAAAAAAAAGATCCAAACACAGGTAGAAAATTCCTTTTTCAAAGACCACTGGTGAATTCTTTTTTGCTTGGAACAACAGAAAATTTTTCAAGGTTATAAGGCATAATCAAATTTTAGAAAAATAATCAGCAACAGGTGAGTGACTCATCTTAATAATAAAGCAGGGGCTGAAAACATACTTCCTCATCTGCATTCACAGAAGGATTATCAGTCCTTTCAGCAACAGCCTTAGAAGGATCTTCAGGAGTTATCTGAATGCACACAAAAACAAGTTAGATAGTTAAACCAAGCTTGTACAATTTGCTACCAATTTCTTTGTAAAGGGAGTTAAAATATTAATAATAAAAAAATACAAACGAAGTTACTTATACATGCTCATCTTGGCTGCCAGAAAAATTTTCTCCTTCCATGATTGAAGGTTTGACATCAATTGGGGTTCCCTACAGATCAAATGCAAATTATAAGTAAATCAATCATCCAACAATAATCATAACAAAAAATTAACAAGTCTCTATTTGAGAAGGATTAACTAATATTTGGCCACAACAGCAAAAAATGTTGGCCATATTCCCACAAAAGGAACTCCCTCCCTAAGAGTGATCTCCAAAGCATAGGCCTTGCCACATCTAATCTAGATGTAGAAATATAAAGTACTGTAAAATATAGATCCACCATACGAATCTTGCTTGTACTCTAAGATCAAACAAAATAAACCTATTGAGAACACAGTGTTGCAGGTCTTACTCGTGGTACATACCAGTTCAATCTGGTCCAAAGAAAGATTTCTTCCTCCCTTACTCAGATCTCTCAATGTTCCCTGCACATTCAATAAACCAGTGAATGAAAAAACATGAATCAACCCTGCAGAAAAAGAAGGAATGGATTTCTAACAATAGCAACAACAATGAAGCTCAATCTGAAGCCATCCTCAGATCCAAACAAAGCTCAATCTGGAATTCATGAACACCTAAAAGAGCAAAGAAATTTCCTGACTACCACAAACAAATACTGTATCTTCTGCATAAGCAATAAAAAGAAAAAACTACAGAAAGATTTAATAGCAAATAAGTCAAATATAGAAAATATAAGAGTAGCAGTACTATAAAAATTTGCATATTAAATGACTAATTAAATGTCACAACTCACCTTTTTTTTTTTTTCAAATGCAAAGACTTGACAAAAATGTCCCTGTTAGGGCTACATAGTGATCTTTAGGGTAGGGTCTACAGGACCAGGAGTTGTCGCACCTATATAGGCTTGTGTACGTTTTGTATATCCCCTTGTATAGAGGAGGTTTACTTAGCTCTTTTTTATCAAGTCTGTATTTCATGAGGAGGATTTCTCATCCTTTTCATGTTTTTTTTATTCTTATTTAATACATATGTCTGTTTCTGATTAAAAAAAAAGAAATATATTGTGTAATATATGTTTATATATAAATATGCAGCACATATATATTGATATATGTAATATGGCATATGTGTGTATATACAATATGCACATATATGTATCTTTATGAAGCACGATGGAGAAACATAAGGAGGAACCAAACATCCCCCAAGGGAAAGATTTCACCAGACCAGGAAAGAACCCTCTAGAGGAGATCAAGGCAAAACAAAATATGCTAAAAGGAGAAAACTGAACATATCAAATCATGTAGAAACGTCCTCACATTTACTTAGGAATTCACTCCTCCAGCTGGAACATCTAATTTCTGAGTTGGACCCATGATACTCCTAGGTAAGATTAGAAGTTGGAAAGTGCAAAAATATCACCAAGGGCCTCCAAAAACAGAGCATTTTCCAGAAGAACTATCCTCAGAAAATCAAGCTGGCCTAATTCCTAATCCATAAAACCCAACCAAGACGGTCAATACGTCATTGAACAGCAACCAACAAGAATCTTGTCAAACATTCTGCTTAAAACTACAACAAGAAAGCCATACAAATACAGATCAAAGCACAAAGCCTGGTGGGAGTAGAGAGTTGTTCCCAGCTAAAGAAATTTGGAGGCCCCACGCTCCTCTAAGAACCCCTTTTTTTTTCTTTTTGCATGAGGAGAGTGGACAATAGTAAATTGATGTAGCCTCCATAAAGAATCCCAATCTGTAGCCGATTGATTCACTATCCCAATAATGAAACACTGACACACCATCAATTTTTAATCACAGAATGCATGACATTTAAAACACAGCAGAATAATATTTGTTTATAAAATTCACACAAACCTTGTTTGCCCACATAAGCCCACAAGCATTACATAGAGTCCTTGGCCCAGCTGGCCCACGACGCATTGCAGGAGTAGAATTTTCACTAACACCACAATGTTGACATCTTCGAAGACTAGAAACATTGCACGTACAAACAGAAGACATAAAAAGAAGTACAATGTCACAAAAACACTTCAATCAAACCAATCATGAAGAATGTCTATAAATGCTGAAAATGAGTATTAGTTTGGAACTCACACAGTTTCCGGACGAGGTGTGGTGTCTCCTTGAAGGCTTTGTGCAGAATCCCAATTTGAAGGACCCGAGCTTTCTTTCAAAGAAGCGAACTGACCATTCTTACGATGCATCCTAGCAGGATTCACAAAGAAAAAACAATAGCTCATTTAACATCAAGACTACATGTACTGAAATAACCATCTTAGGTTGAAGTTCAAACCAAGTAACTAGTCAAGTTTAAAATGATAGAAATCAAGGGTTTCAGAAGACCATAAAAAATAAGAAAATAATTCAGGGCTTGTACATTGTCATCCTATGCTCTAATGAATATAATACATATATAAAAAAACAACAGATTTGTTGAAATTTGAGGTACAAAGATAGACAAGAAATCCTTCCAAAAGTACAAGATTTGATCAGAAAACATAGACAAATCCAATGTAATAACAAAATATACTATACAGCTGAAGGGTGTAAAGAAACTAATAGTCTATAACAGCATTACACAATTAGAGGAATTTTTTTTCTACAAGAAATACAAACTATTTTGCTTCTAACTTGGCTAAAATCCAATTCGCTAAATATGAAGCTCAGGAAAAAAGAATATCAAGTCGCTTGCAATATCTAAAATTTGGAGGATCCAACCATCAACCTTCCACAAACCTCTTTCTTTCTTAGACACCCACAAACAACAATTGCAAAATCCCCTGCCACCTACAAATTGGAGAAACTCAATGCCCTAGTCTCAAACCTTTAACAATGTTAAGATCTCTACCATAAGGATCAAACCTTCTCCCATAGGTTTGAAAAAGGCTTTCAACACTATCATTGTGATGTCTAAAAACACTTGCAAGTAATTGTCCTAGATTACCCAAAGAACACCAATAAATAATTTGTCCTCTAAAGACTCGAGTCCTCTCTCACCTGTGTAGACTTGTCACCATTTGTTCCAGACATGAGAGCTTGGTCATTATCTTCCTTAGGGCTTATTTTCAGTAAAGTCTTTCTTCTCAGCATTGTCCAATCCTATAGACACAATTTTTTCTCTACAGTCATCACAATCTAAGGTCAATGCCTTTGTTTGGCTAGTGACACACAACAATGTAAACACCATTGACATGCTATAGTTTTTTTTTTTTAAAAAAAAAAAAAAAAGCCTTTAGCCCTAAGTTGTGCATTTTGTGTATGATTGGAGAAATAGTTGCCCATCTTTTTTCCAATTGTTCGTTGGCTTGTGGCACAAGCTATTCAAATTAGCAAGTTTGGATTGGATCCCTCCTAAGAGCATGTATGACATGATGATCATCTCATATAGGTGTTGGGCTAGCTCCATTCAAAGCAAAGTCCTATGGTAAATCACTTATCTCCCACTTATATGGATTGTGCGAAGGGAATAGGATTTTTTAGGACAAATAGGGGACTTCAGAAACAATATGGGATCTAATTCATTTCTATTAATCTTTTTGCGTCTCTCGTACCATGGTGTTTAATGGCATTCCTCTCAATGTTGTCCACCTTTATTGACACTCAATGTGCAAGTCATAAGGATTATTATAGCGAGAAGAAGAGATTTGTTTCGATTTCTATTACAAGGAGATGTACTAACCCTCGTGGAAGAATGAGAGGTTTTATATTGAATATTCTCATATGATTCCATTTACATGTTCAAGTCCTATTGTGGGAAGGACTCCTCATCCTTCTTATGTTTCTTTTTAACCATAATAAATACATCTTTTGTTTCTAATAAAATAAAATAAAAATAAAAATAAAAAGTAGATGTTAAGGTCCTATTAGTATACTGGAGAAGGTTCAATCTTCCATTTTTTTTATCAACTTCCATAAATCTAGGGATGATCCCTCATCCTTCTCATCTAACTCTTGATCAGCTTAAAAAAAGGGTTGGAATCTCCTAAATAGGTGTTATTTATGCAAATTAGAGGAAACTACAAATCATTTGCTTCTTTTTTGCTCCAAAGTAAGAATGTTGTGGAATTTGATTTATTCCTTTTTTGAAGTGGAGTGGGTTTTGCATTCCTCAATTAGAAGGAATCTCTTGGGTTGACATGACTCTTTCATGGGTAAAAAACAAAAGAAAGCGTGGAGGATTGCTTCCTTGTACTTGTGGTGGACTATTTGGAAGGAAAGGAACAGAAAGACTTTTAATGATGTTGAGCAACCTAACAAAGTGATTAACCCTGCTTTCAAGTATACTTTTGTGAATTGGGCTAGGGTGTATATAGAGGACCACACACTATCTATGTCAGATTTTGTAGATTGACTGAGTTCCTAGTAAGAAAAAGGTTTTATTTGCTCCTTAGCTTTTCGCCTATACTAGGCTTTGACTGTATACTTTGTGTGTACTTGTTTTCCCCTCTAAGGTGCTTTTAGTACATGTGCTCTTTTTGCCTATCAAAACACACACACAAAGTTGCATACAGCTTCCAAAGACATCCATTTATCTTCTCTTGCCAAATAATCAACATCGCAATGGATGTAGCCACGGACCACATAACCTTGCCTCTAGGGAGAGATAATCTCATATCTATACACTTTAAAGGAAATCCAATCTATCAACAAGTATGAATAGCACATGTTGAAGCCTCAAAGCTACTATGTAAGGAAGTAAGAGGCGATCATTTTTTTAACAAGCAATATGATGAATATATTATATTAACAAGCACTAAAAATAGCGAACAAAGATACACACAATGTATACAAAGAGCTCTAAAGGATAAAAGAAAACCCCTCCCTTAACAGAGCTCAATCAATCAACAAAATCTATTAAAGACTTTGAGTCGTCATCTATGTACAACTTAAGTCACCAAACAATTGTATTAAGAGAAAGACTCTTAAAAACATAGACCGACTCCTCGTTTTCAAATGACCTTTGATTACTCTCTTTACAAACCATCTAAAAAATGCATAACGAAGTAATGTTGGTGCTCTTTGGAAGCAAGGAAGGGTTATGGCATAGGGTTGTAGAAGACTATAAGGAGAGGGTGGGATGCTTTCAAAAGCAGGGTTTCTTATGTTGTGGGCAATGGAAGAAGGGTTGGATTTTGGAAAGACAATTGATGTAGGGATTCTTGTTGTTGGTTCTTAATAAGATGGGTCTTGGAGAAAAGTGGATCAAGTGGACCAAATGGTGCATTTCTACTATGAGCTTTTCAGTCCTTGTTAATGGTTCTCCATCGGGATTCTTTCAAAGCTCTCGAAGCTTGAAGCAAAACGACCCTCTCTCCTTATTTATTTATGATTGTCATGGAAGCCCTTAGTTGCTTACTAAAGAGGGCTAAGATTGGTAGTTTATTGTTGGGATGGTGGGTGGGAGGTAGATGAGGGGAGAAGGTGGAAGTTTCACATATGTTATTTGTTGATGACACTTTAGCTTTCTGTGAGCCGTCTGAGGATCAATTAACTTACTTGTGTTGGTTGTTTATGTGGTTTGAGGTCATTTCTAAGTTGAAAGTTAATTTGGAAAAGAGCAAGCTAATTCCTATGGGAAGTGTGGAGAATATTGAAGAGTTGGCTCAAGAGTTTGGGTGCAAGGTCGGTGCCCTCCCCCCTTCATACTTAGGTCTTCCGTTGGATGCTCATTTCAAGACTGTCTCGGTTTGGAACAGTGTAAAGGAAAGGTTTCGTAAAAGACTAGCGTTGTGGAAAAGGCAATGCATTTCCAAAGGAGGGAGACTTACTTCAATCCGTAGCACCCTTTCTAGCATGTCTATCTATTTTATGTCCCTTTTTTGTATTTTGAGGGCAATCAAGTTGAGAATGGAGTAAATTCAAAGGGATTTTCTTTAGGGTAAAGGGGCCCTAGAGCAAAAACACCATTTGGTAAAGTAGGTCATCATATGCTTAGAAAAAATTCAGGAAGGTTTAGGGGTGAGAAACTTGTCGTCCCTCAATAGAGTCTTGCTTTGCAAATGGAGTTGGCATTATGCAGAGGAAATGGGGGCTTTTGGAAAAAAGTAATAAGTGGAAAATATGGGAAAGAAGATGGCAGGTGGCGATCCTGTGAAGTAAGAGATGGATATGGGGTAGAATTATGGAAAGCCATTCAAAGACATTTTGGGTGGTGGAGTTACTTATTCAGTAGGTAATGGGAGGAGGGTGAGATTTTGAATAGACAAGTGGTGCAAAGACGAACCACTAATGATATATTTTCCCTTTTCATTTCCACTTGCTACTCCCAAGAAGGCTTGGGTGGAGGAGGTTAGGTTCTCTTCTTTAGATGGGGGTCGTTGGGCACCCCACTTCTCTAAGCAACTCAATGATTAGGAGGCGAATATTATGGTCTAGAGGTTGCAAGGGTTGAGAGTGTACATGGATGAGGAGGATAAGTTCATGTGGATAGGGACGAAGAACATAAAATATTCTATTAAAGCCTTGTACAGGGAGTTACAGCCGGAAAAACAAATGGATTTCTTAACAAACATTATTTGGAACTCTTGGGTTCCACCCAAGGTGGGTATCTTCACATGGGAAGCCACGTGGAATAAAGTCTTTAACTATGACTCGCATTCAAAGGAGAGGATGGGTTGTGGCAAATGAATGTTTCCTTCGTTGCAAAAAGGAAGAATTGGTTGATCACATTCTCATCCATGGTGACAAGACAAGGACTATATGGCATCTCCTATTTACTCTTTTTGGTGTGACCTAGGTCCTTCCATCTTCGGTGAGAGAGACACTCACAAATTGGCATAGGTCTTTTATAGGTAGGAAAAGGAAAAAGGTGTGGTGGGCAACTCCTTTGTGCCTTTTTTGAACAATTTAGAAGGAAAGGAATAGTAGGGCATTCGAAAACAACAAGCATTTTGTTCATAGGATTAAACTTAATTTTCTATGTTATCTTTGGGCATGGTCCAATTTGTTTATAGCTCTTCGCCCTTCTTCAATTGTATATTTTGTGGGTTAGTTAGGGTCTTGTTGAGGGAGCCATTTTTTTGTAGTCCTTTGTTTTTTTTGGTGGCATCTTAGGTGCCCGTTGTATACTCCCTGTGTACTTTAGGGTATTTTTTCAGTGTTTCTTTTATTAATATTCGTTCTCTTTACCTATCAAAGAAAAAAGGGACAACCCTTTAAGGGCCTCTTTCCCTTTTTTTTTTCCCAATAGCCACCTCAAAGGATGTTTAGGTCTGTGACACCTAGGAACAAGTTGATAATGGGAGGATTTGGAACCCTTGTTTCTCAAGGAATTTTCAAGACTAGGAGTTGGATTGTATTGAAGCTCTCTTTTTGTATTTGCAAGTAAATCAATGAGTAGGGAGGTAGATGACGAATCAGTATGGATGGCCACGAAGGTAGGCAAGTTTTAGTTAAATCTTTTTATTATGGAATGGTTCAAAGGGGTTCAGATTCTTTCTCAACAATGCTTATCTAGAATTCCTGGGCTCCAACAAAAGTGAGTTTTTTTTTGTTTAGGCAGCAACTTGGAGAGAGATTCTAACCATGGACAACATGAAAAGGAGAGGGTGGATGTTGGTGAATGGATGTTTTCTATGCAAAGGCAAGGAGAAATCTTGTGATCACATCCTTATTTATTGCTCTAAGGCAAGTTTGTTATGGCAGTTGGTATTCTCCTTGTTTGCAATGGTTTGAGTATTGCATTCCTCAATCAAAGCAACACTTATAAGTTGGCACGATCGTTTTGTTGGAAAGACGTAAAAGGTGTGAAATATTGCTCCTTTTTGTTTGTTTTGGAATATTTGAAAAGGGAGAAATAGAAGAGCTTTTAAAAATGTTGATCTTTCGGATCAAGAGCTACATTTCTCTATTCTATGTAACTTTTTAGAATAGATCAAAAGGGATCTAGGTGTTGAATCCATGTCTATGATTGATTTCATCAATTGGTTAGGTTGCCAATAAAGAGAGGGTCTTCTTGGTTTTTGCTTCAGAGAGCACTTATATACTTTTTGTGTACTTTGTGTTGCTTCTTTTTTTTTTTAGCTCTTTAATCTATTGCTCTTTTGCTTATAAAAATAAAAATAAAAGAAAAAGAAAAGAAAACAACAAAAAAAATCATTTCTTCCCCCTCTCCCCCAATCCTCATGCAAAAAATAAAAATTAAAAAATTAAAAAGTAAGACATGGATGTGAGAGGGAGAGAGAGGAGAAAAAAGTTAGTTAGAGCTTATTTGGGACTGTTTTTCAAAACAGCTTTTGAGAAAAAAAATATTTCAAAAACAGTTCTTTGATGTTTTCTAAAATAAAAGTCTATTTCAGAATTTTGAATGTTTTTGACATATTTTTTGTGTTTGTAAATGTTTCTTAAAAATAACTTTTATCTGTAATGGTTTCTTTTCAATCGTTTCCCATGTTTGTACAATTATTTTTTAAAACAGCCCCTAGAAAATAAGTGAAAACAATTAAAATATGTTCTCAATAAACACCCTGTTTTCGGAACAAGTTCTCAAAAAACTGTTTTTTGTCAAAAAATGTCAAACGTGTTTTTGAGTCTGGAAAAAAAGTTCTCTTTTTAAGAACAAAAAATATTTTTAAAACAGTTCTCTTATTTATCCAAGCAATTCAATTTTGTTGTTCTAGAAAAATTCAAAGGGATCACATCTAAGAAAAGCATCTATTACAAATAAAAGCAGAGGACTTGAATTCATCTTACGATGCATCCTTTGAGCAACCTCTTTTCGCACAGTGTATCTGATTTTCTTGTCAAAGCATCTCTCCTTCCTTTTTTCACGAAACCTAACTAGGGAGGCTATTCTTCTTGAAAGATTCGAGCGCTTCGGGAGGTCACCCACACCCTAGGGAATATTTCATAAAAAATATAAAGTTGCATAAACATAAATGTAAAACTACTGCACACAACAGTTTGAAATTTGGATTTTACCCTGTTACTTTGATCAAAAGGTACTTCAATAGTAGGCACACCAGTAGGTATATCACGCCCTCCCAAAAGCAAGAGGACCGCTTGCACCTGTTGTGTACAAGCATCATAAACACAAGAACAAGAACATAGCAAACAGAATAAATAGACATGGTGATGTTAGCTGCAATAAACAGGGTGATTTTAACTGTAAATATCTAACTGATTACAATATCACAACTAGCTTGATACCAAAGCACTAGTGAGATCTGAGAAAAATAAAGAGGACAAAAGGAAGGGGGAAAGAGCTACATCAAAAAAGAAAAAGCCCTCCTAACCAGGATGGACCAAAATGTCTAAAATTGAAGAAAGGAGAATCCTATTCCTTCCTGTTACAGCCTCCATGGTCGACACAAACAAAGAATGGAAAACGTTCTCTATATGATTTAGCTTTGGAACCCCCTATGTTTTAAAAAATTTCTCTTATTTCCTTCTCTCCTGATGCAGCAAGCTACACATAGTGGGACTTTCACAACTCCTTTCCGATGACCAAATATGCCAGGCTACAATCCTTTGACACTCTAATTGTTTCCAGCAACATCCACACCACACCACACCAAATAGTGCAAAGATCACCATACACACACAAACACAGTTTTCATTTTGTAGGGGACTAGCAATACAAAATGCGTAGCCCTACGTTTTTTCTCCTTCAACTCATGTTTTTGTAGTGCTTTCTGTACGCTTCATGTGTACTGGGATTGCACCCTTTTTGTTTGGCATTTTTTGCTGTGTTTTCTATATGGTACCCTATGTTCAGTTCTTGGTTGGAAAAAAATGAAAACGGAAAAAGTAAAGGAAAATAGAAAATAACTTTAAAGTTTGAAAAAAAAAAAAAGATTTTACATGCTTTTTCAAACTCATTTCACTTATTTTTCCTCTTCTATATAAAGATTAAATAATTTGAAAATGAGTAAGTTTCTACCTAATTTTAATTATATTTGACTTTCTTTCGTATTTTTCATGACAAACCAAAAATAAAAAAAAATCATTTTTCTTCACAATTTTTTCCTTTTCTTAGTACTTTCCTAGAAGGCTAGAACCAAACATAACATTAATGTGTACTTGGGTCGCACGGTTTTTGTTAGGTCCTTTTTTATTTATTTCATCTCTTTGCCTATTATAAAAAACTTTAGAGTGGTTTTATTCTATGGCATTTTAAGTTTTAATTTAGGAAATACCATTTGGTTCCTTCAATGAATAAGTTATTTATTTAGTCAATCTAAGAGCTTCCACTCATTTTAAGAGGTATACTCTGGATCCTGTTAAATTACCTATAATTAAACTTATTCACCACTAAGCGACGAAATTATTGTTTCTTATCAAAAGAAAATAAATAAATAAATAAATAAATTAAAATATATATATATATATATATATATTTGATAAGTAAAAAGAAAGTATATTAATCAAAAAGAGGAAACACCAAAAAACCAGTGCCCTCGAAGTATACAGGGACTATATATATATATATATTCACCACTACAAAAGGCATTATCACCTTGGGTCAAATCAGGCTAGAACAAACAAGGAAAACCAAAATTGGCATCATCTGACCAGGAGTGCAGAATCTATCTTGTTCTGAGTCATACACATTTCAGTCAATTGTGTTAGTTTAACCTGAATAGCAGAAACAAAACCAACCATCACTTGAGCATTGATTCAAAAAACTCATGCTTATTGAGATCCCTCGGATCCTTCTCGATTCCCTTTATTTTGTCACTTGGCTAGGTTTACTTCTCTGCCATTAAAGCAAGGCTTTGTATTTTTTTTATCAGAAGCACAGTATTAATTGATAAGGATTTAAAAGTACATGTGAAGGATGAGAAATCCTTTCCAAATATACAAGTTTTGATCAAATGGAGCAAATGAATAAATTTTCTCCAAAACAAAAAAGAGACCCTATACCTTAATATAGTACCCAATGGGTAAAATATAGAAAATTACAAAATATCGGTGGTCGGATTGTGTGGAAATATCGGCTGGAAATTCAGACAAAAAATATTGATTAGATGAAAAGTAATTAAAATCACATAGATGTTTAAAAAAAATCCAAAAAAATAATAAAACAAGTAACAATACACATATTGAAGTTATTTTTTTGAAAAAAAATTGTATATGGATGATAAAATCTATGTTTAGCAATAACATATAAAACTTGAAATTTTTTTTTTTTTTGGTAGGTAAAGAGAAATATATTAAACAGAACGAGGAGACACCAAACTAGTGCCCTCTAGGTATACAGGGAGTATACAAAAGCAGCCCACAGACTCTAAACCAAGGAAGGGGAAAGAACAACCCCTACCCTTACTTAGAGCCTAGCCACTCAAAAAAGCAAACAAGAGAACAAGGGCTCAAAACTATAAACACCCTAACCCAAGACCACATATTACATACAAAAGAATGTTTCAGCCTTTGGAGTGAAAGCACCTCATTCCCAAAAGCCAACACATTTCTTTCCTTCCATACTAACCAAATATAAAACTTGAAAATATATTTTATACAAAAACGATGAACTGTTTAGTTTGAATATATTCAAGAAAATAAAATAAAATAAATAATTGATTGTATAAGTATAATTATTTTCTTTTTAAAAAAATTTGTAGTTTTATTTACAAATTAATATTTATTTTATATTTAATTACTCATGATAATTTTTATATTTTGTATTTTTATATTTTTAACAACGAGTTAAAGGAAATTTGAAAGTTATATAGATATAAGTTATATATAATAATTACACAAAATTTAATTTGTCCTAGGCCCGTTGCTTTTAATTTTTGTAGAAGCCCATGTTGATTTTGTGCTTGGGCCCATTCGATTGAGCCCATTTTTTAGGCCCAACCTATTTCATTTTCTAAGGCTTGTAGAGGACCTATCTAAAAAGGATTTTTCTAGGGTTAGGGCTAGCTTTCTCCTCATTTTTTTTCTCCACCAATACCATCACACTTTCAGATTCTTCCCTCTTTCTATCTTCATTTTCTCTCACTTCCCCACACACCAAACACTCTCTATTCTTCCATTATGGACACTCCAATCTCCATAATGGGAAAAACTCGCTGAACCATCTAATAAATATGGGGAAAATCTAAAAAATAAAAAATTCACAGTGCAATTGTTAAGACTCTAGGCTTTGTACCATCTTATCACCTATAGCAAGTTATTGATATTGACCTTCTTGATGGCCACTAGCCACACAAAGACCTTAACCTTAGATTGGACTTTAGATTTTCATATGAATTTGATTAGAGGAAAATGAATAGGAGCTCATAGGTTGGACAAGGTTAAAAACAAAGATTACTATAAATAGGCTTGAAAAATATAATGACCAAGTTCTCACCTCAAGGACAAAAGGTCACAGGTGCATGCAAGAAAGAGAGATACCTTCAAGGTCCTCTATTTCCAAATCAATGAAGTTACAACTAAAGTTAAGGTTCTAAGAAAAAGGAAACAAGATACCAATGATGGTTGTAATAAAAGAATTTGTAGTTGTCACAACTCTGACAAGACTTGGAAATTGAAAACATGAGGTTGATCCTCCCACCAGAAGTCTTCCTAAAAACAAATCATTGACCCATCACCCATCACAAAACGAGAATGCCTGGAGAAATCTTGGAAAACCAATATAGCCTTCCAAGGACACCGATGTGACCACTTGACTAACATGTTGGCATCCCAACCATTAGAGTGAGTCCTTAGATGTCAATATCACCGTATGCCAAAGGGCAACACACATTCCTTAAATATTACATGCTTACTTTAAATGTTTTTTCTTTCATGTATCTTAAAAAATGAATGTGCCAAATTTCTAAAATTTATATTGATTGGTCTTCCATTACTATTAAGAATGTAGAAATTTTAGTGCCACCAATATTTGAACTGCATTAATTCCAGCTCTTGAGATTTTTATTCTATTTTGATAAGTACATAATTCAATTAAAAATGCCCAAGAGAACACAAACCAAGTTCACACAATCATGCCAAAATTGTAAGATACCTCCCCAAGATTGTACAGTGATACCTACTGTTTTGTACATAGGAGTTTCAGAATATTTTTCCTTCAACCATTGAATTGATAGCAGAATCCATGAACGGACAAACCACAAATGTGAATTTACAATCAAATTACTTGTGCAGTGAAAAACAGATGTATGACAAGTCTCACTTGTATGTATATGCATACTCTTATTTGCCTATCAAAAAACCAAGCTAGCGCAACCCAAAAGAGGTTCTAAAACTGCAAATTACATGAATAAACCTGGGACCTAAGCACGGAAATCAAAAGTAATGGAGATGTTCTCAAAGCATATTGACCCATAACCAAGAAGAAATGAGTTGTCAAAGAATCCATTTATGCCTTGTTTGGTTGCATATACAAGCTATAACTTGTTTTTCCTTTTTGGCATTGGTTTCTTAAGAACCAAACAACAGAAAACAGAAAGACTTCAAATTAATTTTCATTTCCTCAATTCTTCAGAAACCGAATAGAGCGTTTGCTCCAGACAAAGGTTAAAACAAACCGAAAATTCAATCAAACTGATATTTGCTTTGAGTGAACTCAATTCAAACCCAAAAAAACAAGAAAAAAAAAAAAGAATAAAATTAACAGGAAACAAAAGAAACGATAATTAAAAGAACAAGAAGAATAAACAAACAATAAAGTTGGAGATGAGAGGCAGGCACCTTTTCAGGGGTAACAGCAGGGAAGACATAAACCTCTCCTTCGAAAGCAAGAGTGAGCTCGCTAGTCCGAGAAGCGACGACGACTCCAGCATGGTCGATAGGGTTGATGGAATTGATATGGGGGTCATCATCAACGTCGTCCATAGCATCATCAGCAGGAGCAGAGGCACCACCATCGACTTCGAAGTCCGCATCGTCGTCGTGGATCTGAATAGGGATTTGCATGTGATCTTCAAAGGGGCGAGCCTGCAAAGGTTGAGGATTGGCCATCGCCATAAAATCGGAAGAAACCCTAGCAGCACAAATGAAACCCTAGGTACGGGAGCTGTTCCATTAAAGAGCCATATGCAATCAGAAACAAAAGCCAAAACCCTAACCCCGAACCTAAGTTGAAGTAGAGGATTGATGAAGTTGCAGAGAGGGAGTGGAAATGGAAATGAAAATGTGGGGAGAGAAAGAAGACAAGGGGTGGGAAAACAACCCTAAAATGGGAAATAATTGCAGGTTCTACCCCTGTGTTTCCTTGGAGAGCCTCAATTGGGTAATTCTTTTTTATTTTTGAAGCAGAGCAAATGTACCAACATGTCAAGAGGGCATTCTCCTTTTTCTTTATAATTTTGAGATTTATTAAGAATAATAAATAAATAAATAATATAAATAAAGAAAATGAAAGATGGTATATATATATATATATATATATGGAGATGGGATAGGCGATCCAAGAAGAGAGTAGTGGGGGGAAGATGTGGCGAGGGCACTGGGGGCCGTTCGGAGGGTGGATGGTTCACGTGAGGAGTGGTGTGTGTGGGGGTGGTAGAGAAGAGGGTGGGGCCCCGTGATGGGACAACCACGTGGGCCCCCACAGGTTTGGGTGGACGATCCAACGGCAGCCGTCAAGATTTTTCCTTTTTTTTATGATAAGTTTGGTATTCAAGTGATCGGACATTTCATGGTAAATTACTATAATGGGATGGTGTGCTTCTTGAACAGATAGACCCTTTTTTATTTTTCATTTTATTTTATTTTTATCATCGGGCCCTGAAACCGTTAGTCAAAGTTTTTATACCCGTTTCATTTAAAACGCAAAGGATGCCTCATGTATTCTTTCCATAGGAATTATGGAAAATATATTTTACAATCAAAACTTATTTTCTATATTTTCATTGGTAATAAAATATTTTTAGATAACATATTTTAATCATTTAATACTATTTTCACATGTTTTCTCATAATTATTTTAAAAATTATTTATGACCCAAAACCCAAATTAATTACACCTACAAAAACAACCAAGTCCAAGTCCAATTGCCTATCACATGATTAAAACATATAAATTTTTTTTTTTATGAAAAGTATTTTGGAAATATAAGATTTTGTTAGAAAAAACAATTTTTAGTTTTTCATGTTTTTAAAAATAAAATTGTTTTTAAAAACTGAATTTTGAAAAACAATTTTTTTTTCTTAAATAAAATTTGGTTGAATTGATAAAAATGTATTTGAAAGATGTTTTTAATTTTTTTAATTAATTTAATGTTGTAAATATAAATAATTTTTACATCAACGCTTTATTAAATTGAAAAAAATGCACATACACACACACTACATCGACTTTTAAAATTACTCATCAAACCAAGTAAACCTAGAAAAATTTGAGATTGGAGAGTGTTTTGTAGAGATTGGAGTGTTTACAAAAATCTTAAATGGCGATGTATTCAAACACTACACAAAATGTGTGGAAGAAATCTCTGCACACCCCATACAAGGTAGTCATTTTTCACCATTTTCAGCTATTCCAATCAGGTCTTTTTCCCTTTATGCTTCCAAATTAAGTTGAAGATGGGTTATTGGGTACGATAACTTCACTAAATCCCGGGTTCATTAGAACCCTTCACCACTGAGTTTTCTACGTTTTTTCCTTTCTAGAAAGCCCATCGTACACAAAGGACGTGGAGAGCACCCCTTTGAAAATATAGAGAACAATTCCCTTTTTATTTCATCAAATAGTGCAAAAAAAATAGGTGAAAATAGCTTCAAGTTGTTCTTAGAACATGGAAAACTCGGACACAGGGAACAACATTCCTTGCCAAAATATTTTTAGTGGTTTTTTTGTGATAGAAAATACAAAAATTCTCATCCGTTGGAAATTGAGCACATTGAACACGTACGTATCCATTGGTAAGGTGGGAGTAAGGTGGGCCAAGGCAATGAAGTCCTCGGATGAAATATTAATACAGTAACATAATTCATTTCTCCTGCAATGCAAAATTATATGAAGAAGATTTAAGACAGCTGAACAAAAGTGGGAGTTAGAATTAATTCCCCGATCGAAACCTACACCAAACCGGTAGCATTGATTGATAATCCGCTGCAACCGTGTTTGGCTATATTAAACAATTTGAAGGAAAAATATCAGGACTTATAATGTGGCGTCCACATCTGCCACGGCAGTCTGCTGAGATAAAGGCGCACCCAAAATGACTGAACACCTCATGGTTGAAAGAAATGAAGATTAGCGTCAACCTCAATCCCAGTAAATAAACTTCATATATGAATTCATTAGCACTAACACGTTAGGAAAAATAAAAGACCATATACAATAATGAAAGAAATAGGCCATAAATCTAAAAAGGCAGCAAAGTGTTGAAGAATGATATAACATAATTTGGTTTATGAGTTCAAAATAGGATTGACTGATGGTGACAACCAAGTTAATTTTTCCTAAACCAGACTGGGCAAACATAAAAGGAGTTTAAGAAATAGATGGGATGGGCGGGTGGATAGAATCTAACCCAACAGTGCCTTTTTGTGTGAAAATATTAGCACACAGAATTAACCCCAAAAGGCAAAAAAATGGAAGGGCGTAGAATTGCCAAACATGTACCAAGGCCTTATACAATTAAAAGTACCCAAAGAGTGTAAAAGAAATACAAAGAGAGAACCTCATATATTGATTAAGCCACTACTATACCTGTACATATATAAAGACAAGTAGAAGAAATTACTAAAACACCTTTGTACTTCATTTGAATGATGCTAGAGGTAATGGCAGAAGCCTTTCTTGTGAGGGAGCTTGACAGTTACTGCTCAGGTATTAAAGCCGGGTTATCACTATTTGAGAAAGCAACATGATTGTTATTTATGTATCCACTAGTTCCACAGTCAGAATCATTAGCTTCACCATCACCCTGTTAAAGGAAAAAAAAATGTCAAAAAAGAAAAAAGAAAGTGTGTAATAATAATAATGATAATGACAACCACAACCACAACAATTATAAAGCCAGTTGTTTCCAAGCCAAATACAACTCTAAAATTCTCTGAGACATACCCGCTCAATTTGGTTCAGAGAATGATCCTGGTTTTTCTTGGAAAGATCCCTCAAAGATCCCTGCAGAATTTCATCTTTTAGAGGTAAGACATACAGAAAACTCAGCAGCAGAGAATTTGTAGATATACATTACTGCTCAAATCTTTCTGAGGAGGCCCATTATATGGCAGATTTACACACAAATACTAGAATTAGGGCTGTCAATTAATGGATGAATAATCTGTATTCCTCTTGATCAAATTATGGTGCACAACAGTATGCATGAATGTATTTGATGCAAATAATTAACAAATTTTGTTTAACAAAACAACCTACCAAATAGGAAAACAGTTGAAACATTACTAAACAAGCTTGGCCATGTTCCAGAATTACAGACTGTACAAGTACAAAGACCAAAGATTACACTATAGAGGCCAAGTTCTGCCCATTTCCCAATCTTGAAAATTCTGCAAGATACCTGGTGCCAATGTCAACAGAAATAGATTTTGAACCATTTTCACACTAGAGCAGCCCTATCTCTAGATATTATTATGATCCCAAACCCTCTGGCATTCTTGTGAGCCTGTCTAGGGAAAAACAACCTTCCCATTCTCCAACTATTCAATGTTATTTTCTGAATGCTTGCCCTGATAAGATGTTTCAGACAATTAAAGTTGGATCACTTTATCACTCTTGAAAGGCAAGAAATCCTAAAACTGCTACTTGATGTGACCTCGGACCCAAAGCCAAATTACAGACTCATAAAACAGTTCTGTAGTTCTAAGCAAGGCTCTACAAGAACTGCACAGGGAGAGAGAGAGAGAGAGAGAGAGAGAGAGATCCTAAGGCTGTTCTACTCCAAATGTTGTCAAATTTGTTGATTTGATTATCCTAAACCAAAAGGTAAACAAAAAAGAGAAAAATTTTACAAAACACAAATTATTGACAATGAACCATTGTTTGCATGGTGAAAGCCCCATTTGAATGATAATTTCCATAATTTTCTATTGACAGAAGAATGACTGAAAGGACTAGGACTGAAAGTTGGAGCAAATCAAGATGGGAGTGCGACGACATTAAACAATGCATTAAAAGTTTCATTCTAAGATGTTTTTAGAGATGAGGTACCTGCAATCGGTTTTCCAAGCAAAGAATGGGCAAGAGAATGGAGGCTTATCCTTACGGAGAGATGGCCTTAAAAGAAGTGCTGAGTAATTGAATTTACTTACACAAAAATGAACTTATATAACTTATATGATACACTAGTTATATTATAATTGCCTTATAGAACTCTATTAAAGTCTACTACCACCAAATCTTCCTGAATCAAACAGCAACTCGCATTAACCTTGTCAGATCGATACTATAGTACTTTTTTAAATAAGAAATGGGAATAGCATTACATGCACAGAAAAAGAAGTACAAAAGAAGGATGAAATATTCCTACAACACAAACTATAATTAAAATTAAAGTCAAAAGCAAAGAAAAGAAAAGAACAGCAACAAAAGAACACACAATCAGTAATTACCAACCTGGATCAGAGGGTCCTATAATTCTTGATCCTATGAAGCTACACCACAAACTTTATTGCAACCTAGATTTGTGACAACTATGTCAGTAGAATCCAGTCTGACTACCTGGGTTCCACCATGAGCACTATGAACACCAAATTGATGTGTAGCATGAAAATTCTAATGTCATAACTAGGCTTTTTTCTTTTCTCTAATGCCAGGCCAAGGCTTTTCTTCCTTTCTCCATTTCTTTTTTCAGTTTAGGTTGTATCACTTTCAACCACCACCTTAGTCCATTCTTTGATAATCCACTTTGTGACTGTCAACCCTTCTCAACATAGTTGATCATCTAGAATAATAAAGGAACATGGTCTACTTTCAAAGAAAATTGGAATGTATTTTGACTATCTCCTTCACTTAGAATCACAATATTAGTAAAATAAATTTTCAAAAAAAAAAAAAAAAAAAAACTGGTCATCAAATCTGTTTGTTTAAATTTCCATTAAATCAAAATTATTTTATAAAAATTAAAATCTTAAAATTTCCTGCTAAGAGGATTTCCAGCTATTCCTTTCTTTTATAGTATATATACTCTACAAAGCATGTTTTATATTTGAAATAAATGGCTTGTAATGATTTTTTTCCTTTCCTACCTTTAAAAAATAGATAAAATTCGCCGTAACCTTTCTGATTCTGAGATAGAAGATTTAGAAGGCCTCATGCGGTCACTTGATGGTTTGCATCAATCACCTTCGGTTTCAGATGCGAGATCCTGGCCTTTATCTTCTTCAGGGCTTTTTTCAGTCAAATCTTTCTTTCTAACTTTATCCCAATTTCTAGTTCTCCAGCTTTTCCTACTAAGTTCTTTTGGAATTCTCAAGTCCCTTTCAAAGTCAAGTCCTTTATCTGGTTAGTGGCACACAAGAAGGTAAATACTAATGACTTGCTACAATTGAAAAGACCCTACAAAGCTCTTAGTCCTGATATTTGTAATATGTGCATGAAGCAAGGAGAATCAGCAGATCATCTTTTCCTACATTGCTCTTTGACAATAGTATTTTGGCACAGATTATTTCAGTTAGTCAAGATGGATTGGGTTCCCCCGAGGAGCATCTTCGACATGTTATCCATCAATTATAATGGTTTTGATTCATCTAAGAGAGGGATAGTTTTGTGGCAAGCTGTGAGCATCGCTTTAATTTGGGTTGTGTGGCGATAAAGAAATGCAAGAATTTTTTTTGGATAAAGTAAGGAATTCAGAGTGTCTTTGGGATTCTATTCATTTCCTTGCTTCTCTTTGGCCTTTCTGTTCCAAGGTTTTTAAGGCGACTCCCCTTAATGTGTTACAACTTGATTGGTTAACGGTGTGCAATTCTAAAGGGTTGGTCTAATCTAGAGAGTTTGTTTGTTTTTATTGTGTATTTTCTTGTTTTTGAATTCTTGTAGTTTAGTTTTATTTGGTGGGAGAATTTCTCATCCTTCTCTTGTACTCCTTTTTTCTATCAATATATCCCTTTGTCGTTTCCTATCAAAAAATCAATAAATAAATAATTTGTTCCCTTCACTGATAGATTTTTCTTGGGGTCTTTCTCTCTTATACCACAAGTACTCTCTATTAAGCTTGCTTAATATTTGAAATAAATGGCTTGGGTAAGTTCATTATTTTTACTTTTCATGATCCCATTTTTTTAAATGACTTTTTTTGTTCTATCACCTTTTCTGTCAGAATAGTTTGCTTAAGTATTTCTCTACATTTTCTCAAACTTAACAATACTTGTACACTTTAATACAAGTGTTAGATAGTGTACAGTTATTTCAGTTATTTACTTTTCCTTTTTTTTCTTATTGTATTGTGGGTCCCACTAGCATGTATATATATACCCAAATCCAATGTGTATTATTAATAGTTTTTTAATAAAAAAAAAATTAGGGATTCTCCCTTTTCTCTCTTTTCACATGGTATCAGAACCTAGGGAGAAAAAAAAAAAAAAAAACCTAATTATTTCTGGTTTATCCCTGAATCAATTCTAGGAAACCTTTCAGTGACCGTATTTCATTCCGGTCACCTTCCCCATCTCCTAAAGCTTTCCGATCAACCGTATCGCCGTCAGAAAACCCTCACTGCCGACGACTTTTCCGGCGAAGTCCTTTTCTGACACCAACCATACCATCAAGTGCGCAATGAGGAGATTTTCAAGTTTTGTCAAAGCACCGGAGGGAGAATCTCAGTCACGCGCCGACCACACACGTTACTTCTCCGACGGCCTGAACCTCACGCGTCAGCACGTGGAGCATTTTCCAGCAACGCGCTTCCACCTCCAGCCTCGCCTAACGTCGTCTAGCCACTCTCCATTTGTGTTTGTGTCATCCGAGCCCTGCAAGTGCATTTTTTGGGGGTTTTGTCTCCACCGGCCCTTTAGACAATTTTTTCGGCGACCTCCGGTAACTTCCTATCCACCCCGAGCCCTGCACGTGTCTTAGGAAGTGTTCTTCTACCCTTCCAGTAGTGCCACATTTGTTTTTATTTACTATTTGGTCTCTCACAGCCACGGATCCTCTGTTTTTCTTCTTTCAGCCGCGATCTGAAACCGTATTAGGGCTCTCTTCAATCCAAACATAATTCATTCTCCAGATAAGTAGATATAGTTACTAAAAGTTCCATTCCTCTATTACATCTGGATCTCCTATGATTACTTCGGAGAAATTGGTTGGCAGTGAAAAATATTTATCCCGATCTGCCTCTGTGAAGCTTTGGTTTATGGGTCAAGGTTATGAGGATCACCTTGTTACGCAGGAGGCGGATATTCCTGAGGTTGACAGAGTACAATGGAGGAAGATAGATGCACAGTTATGTAATGTGTTATGGCAATCAGTTGATTTTAAGATTCTGCTTCATCTTCGAGCCTACAAAACATGCTTTAAATTTTGGAATCAGGCAAAAAGGCTATACATGAATAATATCCAACATCTTTATAAGGTGGCTTCTTCTATTGTCAATGTCAGACAACAAGACATGGATTTATCTACTTATATAGGCCAGATTGCCTCTCTTAAGGAGGAATTCTTGACTGTGATGCCTCTTACTAATGATGTTGGGGATCAACGAACACAGATTGACAAGTTCTTCATAGTTCTTACGCTTATTGGCCTCTGTCCAGATCTTGAGACAGTCTGCAATCAGATTCTTGGCAATTCCTCCGTTCCATCCTTGGATGATGTGTTTGCTCGCCTCCTCCGTATCTCCTCCACTCAGACTTTGTCATCTGATAACACTTCAGATTCTTCTGTATTAGTTTCTCAAACTAACTCTCGAGGAGGACGTAGTGGTAACCAAAGTAGAGGTCAACGTCCTCATTGCACCTATTGCAATAAGTTTGGTCACACTCGTGATCGGTGTTATCAATTAAACTGGCAGCCTCCCCGCACTGCCCACGTGGCCCAGTCATCTGATCCTCAGCCTCCGAGCTCTTCCACATCTCATGGTATTTCCCTCATTGACAGTGAGTATGATGACTATCTCCGCTATCAGGCCACCAAGTTAGCTTCTATTACTTCTATTGCCCAGACTGGTAATGCTTCTGCTTGTCTTACCCACACATCTTCTCTTGGACCTTGGATTCTAGATTCTGGCACTTCTGATCACATATCTGGTAATAAGGATCTTTTTTCTTCCATTACTACTACCTCTGTCTTACCCACTGTTACCTTAGCTAATGGTTCTCAAACTGTGGCTAAAGGCATTGGTTTGACACATCCTCTCCCTTCTCTACCTCTCACTTCTGTCCTTTATACTCCTGAGTGTTCCCATAGTTCTAAAAGGCGCGCCTTAGGCTCGGGGCGGCGCGACGCCACCCTCCGGCGCCTTGCCTGAAGGGAGGCGACGCCCCATCACGAAGGCGCCGCTTAAGCGCGCAAGGCGCTCGCCACCAGCAAAGCGCGAGGCGGTCGCCCGAGTCGCCTCCGAGGTTCCGACCAGGTACGCACTCCTCCTTCTTCTTCTCCCTCCTGCCGTCGAGTTGCAAAGAGGAGGCGGGGCCGTGGGAGCCCTAATTTTTTTTTTATTTGCTGGGCCCAAAACGACGTCGTTTTGGAGCCTGTTCTTTTTTTATAAAAAAAAGGCCAAAACGATGCCGTTTTGGCCTGTTCCTCCCATCCAGCCCCCTTTTCTGGCTTTCTCAACCCAAGACCACTGCCATTCTTTGCCCTAACCTCTTTCGTGCTGGAGAAGTGAAGAAGAAAAAGAAAAAGAAGAAGAAAAATAGGGGGAAAATAGGAGAAAATTTTGTTTTTTAATGATGTTTTTAAATTGTGGACAAATTTCATGTTTTGGACCTTTAGGTTTAGAAACTTTGGATTTGGATATGTATTAGGCAATTAGCAATATGGATTTGGATTTGTTTTTATGCTTGGAGTTCTTTATTTTTATGTTTTTTGTTTATTAAATTGAAGTTTTTGATGATATTTGATGATTTATGTGTTTAGGACAAATAAATGATTGTTAAATTTGATTATATTATATAAAAATATATATGTAAATTAGGGTGCGTCTCACTTAACTAAAGTCTGCGCCTTAGATGCGCCTTGCGCCTCAGGCTCCAGGACTACTTTGCGCCTTGGTGCGCCTTGAGCCTTTTAAAACTATGAGTGTTCCTTTAATCTTATCTCCATCAGCAAAATCACTCGTACTCTTAACTCCTCTATTACTTTTTCTGATAAATTTGTGACCTTGCAGGACCAAAGTACGGGGAAGACGATTGGCATAGGACGTGAGTCTCAAGGCCTCTATCACCTCACCTCGCATTCAACTCCAGCAGTTTGCATTTCCACTGATGCTCCCCTCCTCATCCACAGTCGCCTAGGCCACCCTAGTCTATCCAAGTTCCAAAAAATTGTCCCTCGTTCATCTTTGTTGTCGCTTGCATGTGAGTCATGTCAGCTTAGGAAACATACTCGTGTCTCGTTCCCAAAGCATTTGAATAATCAAGCAAAGTCTCCTTTTGAACTTGTCCATATTGATGTTTGGGGTCCTTGTCGAACCGCGCCTACTTTAAGATTTCAGTATTTTGTCACTTTCATTGATGACTATCCTCGATGTACTTGGTTATTTTTAATAAAAAATCGAGCTGAGTTATTCTCTATTTTCCAGAAATTTTATGCTGAAATCCAAACTCAGTTCAATATTTCTATTTGTGTGTTACGCAGTGACAATGCCAGGGAATATTTTTCTACACCATTTACTTCATTTATACCCCAACATGGGATCCTTCATCAGTCTTCTTGTGCTCATATTCCTCAACAAAATGGGGTAATTAAACGTAAGAATCGACATCTTGTTGAGACAGCTCGTACTCTCCTTCTCCATAGTAATGTTCATTTTCGTTTTTGGGAGGACGTTGTTCTTACAGCATGTTATTTGATTAATTGTATGTCATCTGTATTACACGATCAGATTCCTCATTCCCTTCTTTTCCCTGACCAACCACTTTATTTCTTTCCTCCTCATGTTTTTGGTTGTACTTGCTTTGTTCATATTCTCACTCCTGGACAGGACAAACTTTCTGCCAAAGCCACAAAATGCATCTTCTTGGGATACTCCAGACTTCAAAAGGGTTATCGTTGTTATTCCTCTGAGACCCATCGCTACTTTCTCTCCGCTGATGTCACCTTCTTTGAGGACTCACCATTCTTCTCCATCTCTGAGTCTCTTCCTGTTTCTGAAGTCTTACCCCTTCCCATTATCTCCCCACTTGATGCAATGCCTTCTCGCACACTTCAGGTTTATCATCGCCGTCATCGTGTCGCTATTCCTCCTTCTTTGGCCGTGGTACCTGCTGACTCACTTCCTATCCCTTCGGCTTCTCCTGCCCCGGCTCTGCCTCCTTCTGCTGACTTACCCATTGCTCTTCGGAAAGGTAATCAATCTACTCGTAATCCTCATCCCATTTACAATTTTTTGAGTTACCATCAATTATCTTCACCTATTATGCATTTCTCTCTCCTATATCTTCTGTTTCTCTTCCCAAGAGCACCCCTGAGGCTCTTTCCCATCCAGGTTGGCAACAGACAATGGCAGATGAAATGGCTGCTTTACACTCCAATGGCACTTGGGATCTTGTTGATTTGCCCTCTGGTAAATCTACAGTTGGTTGTCGTTAGGTCTACACAGTTAAGGTTGGCTCTGATGGTCAGGTTGATCGCCTTAAGGCCCACTTAGTTGCTAAAGGCTATACTCAGGTTTATGGTTCTGATTATGGTGACACTTTCTCTCCTATTGCCAAGATAGCTTCTGTTCGTCTATTGCTCTCCATGGCTGCTATGCGTTCTTGGCCTCTTTATTAGTTAGATATTAAAACTGTTTTCCTTCATGGGGATCTTGCTGAGGAAGTTTATATGGAGCAACCACCTGGTTTTGTTGCTCAGGGAGAGTCTGGTTTAGTGTGCAGGTCACGCCGTTCTCTATATGGCTTGAAACAATCTCCTCGAGTATGGCTTAACCGT
Organism: Vitis riparia; assembly: GCF_004353265.1. Lineage (NCBI taxonomy): Eukaryota > Viridiplantae > Streptophyta > Magnoliopsida > Vitales > Vitaceae > Vitis > Vitis riparia. The sequence continues at coordinate 6,075,198 of NC_048448.1, read as the reverse complement.
TTTAGTTCTGTTGTTCAGGAGTTTGGCATGTTTCGTAGTATAGCAGACCATTCCGTTTTCTATCATCATAACTCTTCGAGGCAGTGTATTTATCTAGTAGTTTATTGGGACGACATCATCATTACAGGCAGTGATCAGAATGGTATTCAGAAACTAAAACAACACATTTTCACCCACTTTCAGACTAAAGACTTGGGGAAACTCAAGTATTTCTTAGGGATTAAGATAGTTCAATCCAATTCCGATGTGGTTCTTTCCCAAAGGAAGTATGCTTTAGACATCTTGAAAGAAACCGGTATGTTAGACTGTAAACCGATAGACACTCCTATGGATCCAAATGTCAAACTTATACCAAGACAGGGGGAGCCTTTAGGAGATCCTAGGAGATATCAGCGACTTGTAGGTAAACTGAACTACCTCACCATTACTCGTCCAGACATTTCTTTTCCTGTAAGTGTTGTTAGTCAATTCCTATAGTCACCATGTGATAGCCATTGGGATGTTGTAATCCGCATTATTCGATATATCAAAAGTACACCAGGCCAAGTACGAGAACAGAGGTCATACCCAGGTTGTTAGTTAACAAATGCAGATTGGGCTGGCTCACCCACAGATAGAAGTTCCACTTCCGGGTATTGTGTTTTTATTGGAGGTAACCTAATATCCTGAAAGAGTAAGAAACAAGATGTAGTGGTCAGATCTAGTGCTGAAGCATCGAGCTATAGCTCTGGCAACATGTGAACTCATATAGCTGAAACATCTTCTTCGGGAGTTAAGATTTGGAAATGATGAACATATGAAGTTCATCTGTGACAACCAAGCCACTTTGCATATTACATCCAATCCAGTCTTCCATGAAAGGACCAAACACATTGAAGTTGACTGTCACTTCATTAGAGAGAAGATCGCATTAGGATGTGTGGCGACTCGATTTGTCAATTCAAATTATCAACTAGCAGATATTTTTACTAAATCTCTCAGAGGTCCTAAAATTAAATACATTTGTAATAAGTTTGGTGCATATAACATATATACTCCATCTTGAAGGGAAGTGTTAGATAGTGTACAGTTATTTCAGTTATTTACTTTTCCTTTTTTTCTTATTGTATTGTGAGTCCCACTAGCATGTATATATATACTCAAGTCCAATGTGTATTATTAATAGTTTTTTAATAACAAAAATTAGGGATTCTCCCTTTTCTCTCTTTTCACAACAAGTATTTGGATTTTTTTTTTCCAAGTTCTTTCTTTTCATGGATACCACAGTTCTTGATTCAAAACTATGAATTTGTCCTTGCAATACCATATTACTCTTGTACAGTGCTGATACTAACAACCATCAGAACAGGCACATAAGTGAACTAAGGTTGAGGACTTATTCTAACAAGGCACAGAATAAAATATATGGAGAAAGAAAACCATAAATCAGGTGAAACTGCCAACAAAAATACCTCCTAACCCCCATCACTCAAAAAATGATCCCTGTAAGCAATGGAATGAGAAGATTGACAGGCATATCTAAACAAGGCATGCAAATGATTTAAAAAAGAAGCAGATGCAAAAGGGCAACTTGATGCATATCAACTGAACTAAGAAAGTTTTTCAAATAAAGGATGCAAGGCACCATCATGCACCAAGACTATAGATGCATGCATATATGGAAAAACTAACTACTAGAAAATGAAAACATTGGGTATCACAACTTGAGAAGATACTAACCCTGTTTGCCCAAAAAAGCCCACATGCATTGCAGAGAGACCTCGGACCAGTTGGCCCACGTCGCATCATTGGAGTGGACTTTGAACTGGTGCCACAATGTGTACATCTGGACAGAGAATGCAAAGTATACACAAAATAAAAGAAATAAATTGTAAAATTACCCTTTTGTGAATGAAAGAATTAAAGAAAGCTATAAATATTGAGAAGTAAACCTTGAAATCAAAGCCTGATGATAATGAAATATATGTGATCCACAAACAAGGAAGACGAGAAATATAGTATGAGGGATGTAAAAAGAACAGAACAAGAATACTGATGATCATATCAAACAAAGGAAGTAGCCTATTATGGCCAACAGTGTCATAGATGGTTTTCAGAACAACCGGATCCAGGATGATGGTATGGAACTCAACCAAATACAAAAAAACAAAAAAAAAAAAAATTGTACAATAGGATCTCACAGGAAGTGATGTTGTTCCAGAAACAATCTAGATAATAGAGGAAACTCACAAGGTTTCAGGAGGGCTCTCATCTTGTCCAGAATCCTGGACAGAATCCCAGCTAAAAGTTCCCTCAGACTTCTTTGACGAAGAAAATTGACCCTTGTTTCGCTGCATCCTGATGGCATATACAAATCAGAAATTCATAAGAACAACTGTTTCCTGTTGCAAATGATACTGAGCAAAAATAATTTACTACAGAAGTCATCATGAAGGCAGTTCTTTAAGTCATGCATGCCTTATCAGCAAACCTAACCTAATTGTAAAACATGCAGAAAAAACACAAAAAGAAAAAAAGCAGGAGTTCGCAGTAATTGAATAGTACAGTCATTATGAGAACCGAGATAACCTTTTTTTACAGGCAAACGAGATTTTATTAAAAATGCCTAACAAACAGGTTACATCCAAATACATAGGAAGTATACAAAACACACCCAAGGCAAGAAAGAACAAAAAGTTAACGAACACGTAAGCCTCTTCCTAGAAAGAAAATAAAAATCAAATATAGAGCCAAAAGACATAATCCAAAATACGACATTAGACCAAGAGAAAACAGTTTGATAAAGAAAATTTTCACAGCCAATTCTGAACTCCCCACTACCTCAAAACATCTTCTATTCACTCTTTCCAAATGAACCACACCAAACGAATAAGAACAAGCCTCCAAACCTTCTTTCAACTCCTCCCTAAGAAACCAATTTCACATGACAGCAGCTTCTTAAGCAAGCAAGGAGTACACATGAAACCTAAATATATAAAATACCAGATCCCGCAATTAATGAGAGTTAGCAGACTCCTCCTCCTACTTGCAAAGGAAGGGTCGGCAGTTAAGCGCCAACGTGTTTCATAAGCTCATCTAATGTATGAAACATCTCTAAACAGCCTCCGAAGCAAAAGGAACTGACATTAGAATATTAGATGATACCAATGGAAAACCCCCCACCTCCCTAGTAGGAAAAGAAATAAGCAGCCTTGGGCTCCAAAAGCTGTAAAATGAATGATTGTCATTCTTAGCTAACCTCCATCCCAACTTGTCAGGACAACCTTCTCTCACAGGCATCCAATCAATGATAACTTATAATTTGAAGGCGACAAGTAATTATTTGTTTTCTACCTTTGTAATTCCTCCTTGATGAAATTTGATGAAACCAGCAATAAAAAGGAGTGCTTAATGTTTATCTCATTTGTGTTCAAACAATTTACAGCACAGAACCTACATGTATATATTTTAAGCGCCCCATGCTTGGCACATCATCCTTTTTCTCCCAATAATACATGACTGATCATCTATATGTAAGAACAGGAAAAAAAATATATACAAAAAAGGTTGGCCAACTCCACCCTAGACATCAACTAGGGCAAGCTTTTGTCCGCTGTCATTATGTTGAGAAGAGATGTCCCCCATTGTCATGTAAACCACAAATATGTCCCACAACCAACCCCACAGAATAATAAACATAAACATAGGACATCGAAAAGAACAACAAAAACAAGCAACCATAATACTAGCAATCCTCATCAAAAACCATACCAACAAGGCAAAAACCATGGGCAACATGGCAAAGGGGCACAAGAAGGAATCCACCAAGTGGTAGATGAGAAACATTTAAGGAATCGGATTCATATTAGGACTTAAGATTAATTTAGCAAGAGTACTCACTTTGGTATCAACACAAGTCAAGTTTAGATCACTAGATTGGCTTTGATGCTTGAATGCAAAGTCTCAAACCAGCCCCCAAAGGGAAGTGTTGTTTGAGATCCAGTAGTTGACAAAATTTTGTGGAAATTGAATGGATGGAAAAATTCTTTTTGTCATTAGCCGATAGAACAACTCCAACACAGCCTTGCTTGTTTCACATTCCTAGTTATTTCCTCTCTTTATTCAAGATCTTATCATCAATAAAAATTAAGATTGAGAGGTTGCTAAAGGATTTTCTTTGGTCATGGATTAGGAAAGGTACAAAAGATTATCTCATTAGTCGGGACCTAGTGTGCAAGCTTAAGGTGGAACACGGTCTAAGGATTGGGAAGATTTCTCTAAGGAATCAAGACCTCTAAGAGAAGTGGCTTTAGAGGTTTCCTAAGGAAAGTTTTGCTCTTTGACATCGGGTCATATTGAGCATTATGGGACACCAACATTCTAGGCAGGTGGTAGCATCGTTGCCCCTAGAAACCCATTGTACAAGTTTTTCAGAATTTTTCCAAGCATATTCATTTTTTTTTTCTTTTGATAGGAAACGACAAAGGAATATATTAATAGAAAAAAGAAGTACAAGAGAAGGATGAGGAATCCTCCCACCAAAGAAAACTAAACTACAAGAATACGAAAACAAAGCATACTCATTTTATGGTGGATGATAAAGCAAGAATTCGTTTTTGGGAAGACTTATATGATAGGGGGATTAACCATTGTGTTTTCAATTTCCAAGTCTTTTAGAGTCATCACGGTTAAAAATCTTTCTATTTCATTTATCTTTGGAATTTCTTCCCCCTTTTTCTTGGAAACTTAACTTTCGTTATAACCTCACTGACTTGAAGATAGAGAAACTTGAAAAACTCATGTCCTCTCTCACTCGTGTGGACTTGTCACCATTTGTTATAAATGTACAAGCTTAGTCATTATCTTTTTCAAGCTTATTTACAATAAAGTCTTTCCTCTTAACCCTATCCAATTTATCACAATGAATTCCTTTATCTCTAACTAAATTTATATGAAAATCTAAAGTCTCATCAAGGTAAAGGCCTTTGCTTGGCTAGTAGTCAACAAGGTCAATAACAATGGCATGCTACAGATGAGAAGACCCTACAAAGCCCTTACTCTTGACTATTGCATGGAGAATCAATTGATCATCTTTCTCAACATTGCTTATTGACATTGGAGCTATGGCATAGACTATTTAGGCTAACTTCAAGAGGTAAATGGATAGGGAGGATTTGTGGGAGGTTCCAAGTTTAAGTCCCACTGGGGACAAAAATTTGCCTATAAAAAAAAAATGAAAGACTATTCAAACTAATTAGCTTGAATTGGACTCCTCCTAGGAGCATATGTGACATGATGACTATCACCTTAAGGGTTTGGAGATTATCATCAAAGGTAAAATTCTAAAGCAAATCACTTGTCTCACATTGATTTAAATTGTGTGGCCGAAAAACATTGCAAGGATTTTTTAGGACAAGTGGAGGATTTCAGAGACACTATGGAATTTAATCTATTTCTATTCCTCTTATTGAGCCTCTTATACCACAACATTTAAGGGAACTCCTGTCAATGTTGCTAATCTTGATTGGTATTCAATGTGTAGATTGGGAGGGTTTGGATAGCAAGGAGAGGAAGTGAGGAACATTAATTTGATTTCTTTTCAAAGAAGATGGGGTAACCCTCATGGAATATTGAGTCACTTTATATTGTATAAAGTCATGTGATACTATATTGATGTCTAGGTGTTATTAGTATATTGGAGAAGATTCAATCATCCATTTCTTTTGATAAGTTTCTTGTAAATTTGGGAGGGAGGAATGCTTCACATGTACGTTTTAACTATATCGATGAATATTTCTTCTAATAACACTCAGGGAGTCTTTTTCAAGTCAAGTTGATTCTTCGAACTTCAAATACAAATATGCATCAATGCACTTAAAACTATCATCAATGTTAACCTAAAAGTCCTAGAAGATTTAGTAACAAATCATCTTTTTTCCAATGTCAAAAGGATTTTTGTATGCACATGCCAACCAGTTTGCAACTCTAATGATTTCTTTGCAAAACACCACTTCGTATTTACTTTAAATATCTTGATTTTATTAAAAGTAACAAAAAAATGGATAAATTCAAACCAACTAAAAAACAAAAAAAAAACAAAAAAATATGGATAAATTTGAACAGATTAAAAAGAAAAAAGAAAAAAAAAATCATAGTACCTGAGTGCAACTTCTTGGCGGACATTATATCTAATTTTCTTATCAAAACACCGCTCTTTTCTCTTTTGACGGAACCTATTTAAAGAAGCTGCTCTATGAGGTTGATTGTATGGTCCAGGGAAGTCTGTTAAAGCCTAGATAAAGTGCAATAATCAATCATTAAACTAACTCAACCAATAGTATGTATTAGGGAAAATAAGTTGCAAGGCAAGAAATACCCTCTGATTTTGAGGTACTATTTCCATATTATGTGCAATGGAAGATAGTTCTGGTGTCCCCAAAAGTAATAGCACAGATCGAACCTGAAATGACCAACCAAATAAAATCTTTAATAATCAAATCCTAAAACCCTGCAAATGATGAACCCTAATTCGCTATCTGGTTGCTCAGAAACCCGAGCAGAGAAAATTTTTGAGTCACATTTAGTCCCATTGGAAGCGCACCATCACTAAACTAAATAATCATGTTAAGCCTTAAGTAATTGAGATTTTTGTTTCTTAATTCGCAATTAACAACAAAACAAAGATTCAATAACGAAATCATAAGACTCTAACATAGCTCAATCTTAGTTCTCTGTTTGATTGCCGGGAAAAATAAGAAAAAGGGAAATAAAATTTTTAGTCCCATATTTTTTATGTTATATATTCAGTGTCACTTGAAAAGCAACACAGCGAAACCAAATAATCGTATTAGGCCCGAGTAATTCAGAATTTAGTTTTCTTGGTTCGCAAGTAACTCAGATAAAGAAAATCCAAAATTTTTCATTTTCGTTTCGTTTCCTACATTTTCTCCGCAACCAAACAGAACCAAGAAATAAACCCTAAATCAGGGAATTTAAGCACAGAAAATAATAAAAAATCAACCTTTTCATGCGTAACAGAATCAAAAACATAAACTTGGCCGCGGAAGGAGAGCGTAAGCTGATTGGTAGCGTCGCTGGGTTGAAGAGCGACTTCGGAGCCATCGGCGACGTACACAGCGTCGGAGGGTACGTCTCCGGCGACTTCCATGCCGGGGACGACTCCGTCTTGGAGAACGTGGGCATCATAATGGACATGAGGATTATCGATGGACTCCGAAGCAGCGCCGTCGTCGTCGTCGCCGGCGATCTGGTTGTGCATGCTCATGTGTTGCGGGTGACCGTACATTGCTGTTTTCGAGATGGCCTCAAGAACTTACGAAGAAGCATTACATTTAAAAGAAAAGAAAAAACCCTAACCCTAAACTTAGGTTTTTGAAGGTTGGGCGTGGAGGAGGGTTCCGAGAATGAGAGTAGGAGCAGAGAGAGACCAGAGAGTGAAGGACACCTCAGGACAGGACGGCGTGGCCATTTAAACCTTTGACCCGGAGAGCCCATATATTTACCACCCATGCCACTGCCCGTGCGTTGGTTGGGCCAATGTTTTAAATTCAAATTTTCAAATGGGCCTCAGCTTAGGCCCATACAAAGGAAAAGTTAAAAATAAATAATAAAAGAAGTTATATTCTCAAATTACAACTAATTAGAATTTATAGAATAAAAGATCTTGTTGATTTAAATTATGATTTATTTTTATCATCAAAATTAATAAGAGATATTTGATTGAAAAACCTAAGATACTCTTTACGAAAAATGAGATTCTAATTATACCAACTTAAGATAAATACCAAAAAATGATAGTGAATTGGGTGTTGGTCTCTATTTTAAATTTTAACAAATATAAATTATGAATATAAGAGATAAATAAGTAACATTATGACATAAACAATAAAAAATAATTATATATAAATAGAAAAAATGAAAAATAGATTTTGATTCACTAATTTAAAAAAATATACAAAAATAAAACTCAAGTTTTATAAATTAGTTTTATCTTCAATAATTGTTTTTACAGGTCAATAATTGTTTCCTTAAATAATCTTTATTAATCAAGTTAATAACACAGTTTTTCTTCTTCTTTTTTTTTTTTTTAACCATAAGAATTGATTTGACATAGATAAAATAAGAAAATTTAAAAAAATAATAAAAATACAATTAAAATTAAAAAAAATTAAAACTAAAAATATAAAAATAAAATATTAACTTTCACTTTGTTAAATAATACTGATAGAAAATATAGATTCAAAAAAAATATTAGAAACACAATGGGAGTCAATATTTAAAAAAAAAATTGAATTTTTTTTGTTTTAATTGTATTTAATTTTTAAGCATTTTAGTTTTAATTGTATTTTTTATTTTTAAAATTCCTGTGTTATTTATCAATTTTGGAGAATTTTTTTTTTAAATAATTTGTATCTCATGTTATATAATAAAAATGTATAAAATAATTATTTGTAAAATAATTTTATTAAATTAAAATGATAAATTACTTTTTATAATTTTATTTAATATTATCAAGTAAAATGATATTTTAAGAAATAACTATCTGATTTATAAAAAAGTGCATATATTTTAAAAAATATTTTTAAATGAATAAAAATAAAATGGATTTATAAAAGTTGATGTTACTTTTTTTAAAACTCACTTTTCCTTCATAAAAACAATAAAAAATAATTATATATATATATAAAGAAAATATGAAATATAGAAAAATAAACTTAAAATTTTATAGTGATTTGGTGCAACCTATCCTATATGTATTATTCTAAAGCTTCAAATCAAGTCGGAGGTTCTAGGCTTAGAATGTAGACATCCATGCATACAATTGTATTCTAGTTGTAATTTGCCTTTTTAACTTATGATTTAAATCGCCCTTTTAGATTATGGTTATGAGGAGCACCCTCTACATACACATGAAGAGAGCAGCTTTTGAATCCTCCAAGTGCTATTCCAAACTTAAGTGTTACCTCATACCTAAACCCACCTCACTAGCTATATGCAAATAGATTTGACAGTATTATAACTCGTAGTTTACAATTTAACATGATATAAAATAAATAAACTCTAGTTGAACATTACACTAAATGGATACAATTGACATAATAGAATACAAACAAACTATGGTTGAATGGTTATACTAAATGGATACATAATATTTTGAACAAAGGTGCACTAAAAAAAACTTTCAATGAATAATGAGTCAATATGAGGTCCTTAAAAAGAACAACAATGAGAGTCATTGATCTTTTATATATAGATTAGAAGCCAACTAGTCATTAATAACATTTTCTTGCAAAGTTGATTGTTTAGCTAGCTAATGTTCATAAATAAAGTAAATAATATAATACAATTGTATATGACTACTAGGAAAGATAACATGATTAAGTTTAAAAGGTCTCTGCATTACATAAAAATGGAAAACACTTGCACAACTTGCTTTATTTAACAATATCTTCCTTGCACCAACTTTGATTCACAAACCATTTGAAACATTGGATTATCAACTTTCCAATCTTCAAAACCATATGTAACATACCTCATAATCCCAATAGGAAGTTATCCAAAATTCAATGCGAAGTTAAAGTTGATTTTATTTAATTCCACCTATCTTGCTTCTTCACTTTATTTTGATGATCTTTTCTTTTTTCCTTCATTATTTACTTTTGATATGTCTTCTTGAATGTCCCTTTAGAAATCTTTTTTACCTAACAACTGGTCGGACGTCGCTTTCCCCGTGGTGGCCACCCCCTGATGGCCCCCTCCCATGGTGTCCATCTCCCTCTTATTTGGAGGGTGCTGTAAAGTTGCGCTCCCTCCCCCTTCCCTCCCCAACCCACACCAACCTAGCGAACTAGCCCCCAACACACACACCAACCCAACAATTTATTATATAAAATTTAGATGTAATTTATTATTATTATTATTATTTTAATAATATATAAAATATATATTTATGACGTCACGTCTAAGTCATCAAATGCAGTTTTAACAATTTAAAAAAAAAAAAAATTCAAAACTATAGTGGAACAACTATGGTTTTGACCCATATGAATAAGAGAAATTATTTTTGTTCAAAACTCTCTAATAACAATATTTAAGAAAGAATCATGATAATTAATAAAATTTTAAAATATATAATGATTGATTTTTAGAAAAGAAAGTTTGATCATTCCAAGATTTTATCAAATTTTAATTGGTTATAAGGAATGTAACAATTTTCAAAATTGTGAATGTAAATGTTTGATATTTTGTCTTAAAAGGTAACCCATTTTTTATAAAAATAATTTTTACTATTTTATAAAAGAAAATTTTATTTTTATAAGAAAAGAATAAAAATATTTTTGTTAAAATTAGGCTAAAAAAACGGATGGAGGGTTAAAATTGGGTGTTCAACCATCTTTTAATCAAATAACCCAACGTCTTATATTATTAAGTATTAATAAAAAGCAAAAATCCGCTGCTGCTCAGTGCCCGCCCACCACCATGAAACTACCCTCATTCTGTCACATCCTTTCCCGTCGTCAACTGTCAATCTACTCCACCCCCTTCCCCGCTGCGGCGCCGCCACCGTCATCGGACCATTTTCTTTATCTGAAAGACCTATTCTCTATATTCACAGCCCTCTCAAACAATCCCAGAAACTACAAAGCCCTGAGCACTTTAAATTCGTTGCTCAGCCAAGCCCATCACTTGGATGCCGCAACTTCAGTTCTCGTAATCCACGCTCTCTCTCAGTTGAACAAGCTCCAGAGAGCTAAATCTCTTATTTTCAATCTCAAATCCCATGCTAATCTATCCCACTACTTCCTCTACAGCGTTGTCATCGATTCTGTAGTTAAACACGGTACGATAGACGAGGTCGAGGCCTTCTGGGCCGACATTTTCAGGCCTCCTACAATCGATGTTTCCGATTATGTGATCTATGTTTGTAAATTCGGCGACGCGAATGATATTAGGAGGGTTTCCCATAGAATTTTGATGGGTTGTAGCGGGTTAAGGCAACAGAGCTATGCGGGCCTGATTGGGGCTTTGTGCAGGGAAAATGAGGGGGTATTAGCCAAAGAGGTTCTTCGACAGATGAAGTCTAGGGGGTTTAGATGCGACGATATTACTTCCTTTGTGTTGTTTCGGTGTTTTTGTAGGAACGGGCATTTGGATGAAGCTGATTTGATTCTGAGGAAACTGGTGAAGAGAAGGTACCACATTGATGTTTGTGTTTACGGGAGTTTCATTCACGGGCTTTGTAAATCGGGCAAGTTCAGAGAAGCGGGTAAATTGTTTCGAAAATTGATAAAGAAAGATTGTTTCAAGGTCGATGGGGCTGAGTTGTTGAAGGAGGGGAGGAGGGCAATTTTTCAATTGAATTGTGAGGGTGTGGTTCCTGAGGTGATGGCTTATGAGATTTATTTCCGGTCATTGTGCAGTGCTGGAAAGCTTGATGAGGCGGAAGTGTTGTTGAAGAAGATGATGAAGAGGAGAACTGTGCCAGAGATATGTGTCCATGGTTCTTTCGTCAAGGCGCTGTGCCGGGCTGGCAGGGAGGTGGATGCTATGAAGTTCTTTTATGTGGAGAGAAAGAAAGGGCTTATTCAGGTGGATGAACTTGCAGGATTTGTGATCAAAGAGCTTTGTGGAATAGGGAAAGTGGATGATGCTGGGAGGATTTTTCATGAAACTCTTGCAAATGGTGGGTTTGTTAATCCCACGGCTGCTTCTAACTGTATACTTGCTAGTTATTGGGAAGTAGGAAGAGTGGCTGAAGCAGAGAGATTGTTTGGCAATATGCAGACTGGTGAGTTTGGATGGCCTGATTTATTGACTTATACTACCATGGTGAGTGGGTATTGTAACCAAGGAAATGTTTCGAAGGCGGTCAGCTTGTTTGGAGAAATAGCACATAGTAATATCCCAGTTAATGGAAAATTGTATGAGATAATTGTTAGAGGATTGTGTGATGGTGGGCGGCTCAAGGAAGCACATATGTACCTGAATGAAATGATCAAGAATGGGCATATGATTTCTTTCACCAGATGGAAAGCTCTTTTTTATTCCACATTTGTTGGTAATAAACATGGTTTCTCACTTGGATTCTGAATTTGGCAGACAACAGTTGAGAAATGTGGTTTCTTAGTAGAATGATGACATCCATGAACTCGGTTATAAGCATTATTTGAGCTTATATGCAGAATAGTTAAGTTTCTGTCTCTACAAGTAGAAATTTTTAGGAGGTATGTAAAACTGAATAATGTTAATGCCCTGAGAACAAAGGTGTACCTGCTTGGATTTGAATTGAATCCTCAGGTGTCCGGTCAGGCGCATCAATTTTCCATCAAGTGATGACTGAAGCAATAAAATGAAGCCTTCACTGCATTACCAAGCAACAGGTGCAAACGGGAAGAGGCTGTCAGATTTCTCATGTTCGTGTCAATAGAAACTTTCTGCCATGCTAAATTGAACGCTTCATAAACCGAGAATATGATGCAAAGACAGCCTAGAGAAGAGGAAATATGATGGATAAATTGGACATTCTCCCCCATACAATGAGAAGATGATTCTAAGGAAGCCTGGAATAATCAGCTACGGTTGTAGACAGTTGACTAACCTTGATTAAAAGGAGGATATGTTAGATTAACAAAATTCCATTTACTTTAGGACAAGGCCTGAAGCCTATCTGTACAAAGTTTTTAATACACTCGCTGTTGCAGAAGGAAAATAAAAATCTGAAATATCACTATTTGTTACATAATGTTTCTGATATACCCGCCTGTAAGAATATAGTGTACATGAATGTGTTAGCATCCGATTCTGACCACAACTAGCCTCCTCATAGCCTCCTCAAGGTAGATGAGACGGTTTAATAGAATGTAGCATCTGCCCACCTTTTGCATGAGTTTATGAGTACAAGTAGCATCTTGCAAACCATTTGAGATGTATGTATGTTGCTGATGAAGCGGAAGACGCTTCCATCTAGTGAAGCAAAATGCCGATACAACTGTGAATCTCTTTATCGTCTTCATACATGAAACATTTAAAAGAGATAATTCCCCAAGGGAGAAATTTGGGGGTCTGAAGATCTCCACTCAGTGATGGATGCTTTCTGCATTTGAGTAGAGAGACTCCTGTGAGGAAAAATAGAACATAAGAATGAAACTTTAACAACCAAGTTATTCCTAAAAGTACAATATGATAAGCACTATGATACGAGTATAATACAACTGATTTTCAAAAGATCAACAAAAAATATGCACATAACTTTTGATAGAATATTATGCATTTCTTGCTAGTGTAGAAGGCAAAGATGTAAATGAGAAATACGAGGTGGCTTATAGTAGGATAAAAATTTCTTGGTAGCAACTTGTGAAATGAGAAACTCTTTTTGGCTGCATCTGTAGACAAGTCTCTTTCACCTATATCCATTTTTCTTTTTTTTCTTTTTTCGTTTTTCCTAAATGGGGAAAAGTGGAATGACTTGAGTAGATCTCTTTTTGGCTAGATGAAAGCTAAATGACATTCAGATGTAAGGAAACAGAGTTCAGTTCAGTTTTTTAAATTTATTACTAATCCTTTTTTTCTTTTTCTTTTTTATGTTCTATTTTTTAAATGTTTGATGATTTTCTGACTTATATAATTCAAAGTTTTGACAAAATAACACTTAATTCCTTGCTACATGGAATGTAAAACATCACAGTTTAAGCCGCAGACTTGTTTTGCAGAAAACCAACAAAACATCTCACTGAATGGAAATATAATATACTGAACTACAAATGGTATATGAAGAACTGATTAAGATCTGTACATATAATGGTGAAAATCAATACTTAAAAGAGAGGCATCAAACAAGTAAAATTGTATAACCATTGAATTGAATATGAATGATGAGAGAGATAATATTGAAGTGTGGAAAAGAGGAAAGTATTGGTCGTGTGAGCTCCTGAAAACATTCATGGCAAGCCACATACCTTAGAGCAAAAATCATAAACACATCATAGCAGTCCATATCCGTGGATCTATCCAGTTGCAGAAACTTTGGATTTCAGGTTTCGAGGAAGGCTAGCTTTTTGAAGTTGAGGATTTTCTATGGAGTACACAAGAAGACTTCCATCCTTGGTCCCAGCTAGGAAGCATTCTTCTGGGGTTACTGTTAGAGATGTTATTATCTTTCCAATTCCATTATACCTTTTCACAACCTCAAGTGAGTTCATCGAACGCACGATTATCTGCCCTTGGTCACCAGCACAAGCCAAAAACTCACCGCAATCACTTAGCTGAACACAGTTGAGGCGACCGTTGGATTCAGAAGTGGCAATGTGTTTTCCGTTAATAGAGTACAGGTGCAAACTGAGATCATCATCAGAATAAAGCACAATCCGTCCATGCCGAGATGCAACAAGCTTTGACAATGCACTTCCAGATGGATGGCGAAGAGATCTTACATATCTCCCCTCCCTCAAGGTATGAAAAACACAAGTTCCATCTTTTGATCCACTGATAACTATATCCAGCTCCACACTAACAAATAAGCATGTAATTATATCATCATGCCCACAGAGTATATGAAAAGGAGTTTCAACAATCACATAGTCTTTACGGGGTAGCTCCGCTTGTGTAGTTTTAACTCTTTTCTCAGAGCCTCTGACACGAGAAACCGCCCATACCATGACTGTTGTGTCATAGCTTCCAGTTGCAAGGATACGTCCATCAGATGTGACTGCAATAAGTAATAATTGCCAATAAGACAGTGAAAACTTATGAAAGCTCTCATACATAGTGTGTTGGTTGTGCATGAGCATAGGGTGGACATAAAAAGGTTGTTCTCAAAACTCGTTTATACATAGAGGCATAAGAACACAGAGGGAGAGAGAGGGAGAGAGAGAGAGAGAGACCCTCTTTAAGAAAGTATCTCATGCACCATGCCTAGCCTTACAATTTATTTTGTTCCATTTTTGTTGGTTATTTTTTTCTGACCTCTCTAATCTCATAGGTGGCCAATGAGGAAAGAGGACCTTGGAAGTTGGATAGGTGGTTTCACCAAAATTATTGATGTTGCTAGAGACTTGAGATGGTCTTTCTCTTGGATGCCACAGTTACCTAATAGCATCTTATCTCTTTGCCAAGCCAGGGGCTAAGTAGCTGGTTTCTTTTGGAAGGGATTTTTTACATCCTTGAGTTGTATAGAATCCTTTAAGATTTGCATACAACTTTGTCTCCAAGATTCATATTTTGCAGCTTGTTAGTCATCTATACTCTTACTTTGCATTTCTTTTTCTTTAATCAGGTTTTAAATATTTTGGAAGAGTTTTCCATCCTTCTTTGTGATTTTTAATTCATTATTCATATTAATGAATTTATTTTTTTCGATCACAAGAGAGTATTTTTCATATAACTACAAACTAGATGAACCACAAGCTATTTCTGAATTTCATATATAGGACCAAGTTTTACGAAAAATTTCAAACATCATCATACAACAATCTCAAAAATATTTGTTTATCTTCAGGGTTTATTGTGGCTTAATCCTCAATCAATTTGCACACTAGCATGTGCCCTTTGGAGTTATGTCTTTGCAATTGCAAAACAAGTTTGAGAGCCCAAGAGAATCGGTACCATGGGAGTGCGTTATGATGGCTACTATTTTGACCATTGTGGTGAGAGAAATACTAGAATGGTTTCTCAAGTAAATATGATAATAGATAAGAAATAGTGAACATGATTAAACATCATATGTGGCCTTCATCTACAAATTTTTATTTTTTTTCAGAGTATCCGTCCTTCTAACAATGGATGGGATTGCAGAAGCATATTTTAGAGTATCCTGGACTATTATAAGGAAAGAATGATGCCTTCATTGTTTAGAAGTTTTAGAATGACTCATGCGGTCACTTGATTGTTTGCACTTATCATCATCGGTTTCAGATACGAGATCCTGGTCTTTATCTTCTTCAGGGCTTTTTACAGTCAAGTCTTTCTTTCTAGCCTTGTCCCAATTTTCTGGTTCTTCTCCAGTTTTCCCTACTAAGTTCATTTAGAATTTTCAAGTCCCTTTCAAAGTCAAGTCCTTTGTCTGGTTAGTGGCACGCAAGAAGGTAAATACTAATGACTTGCTACAATTGAGAAGATCCTACAAAGCTCTTAGTTCTGACATTTGTAAGCTGTGCATGAAGCATGGTAAATCAACAAATCATCTTTTCCTACATTGCTCTTTGACGATGGGCTTGTGGCACAAATTATTTCAGTTATCCAAGACGGATTGGGTTCCCCCGAGGAGCATCTCCGACATGATGTCCATCAATTATAAGGGTTTTGGATTATCTAAGAGATGGATAGTTTTGTGGCAAGCTGCGTGCATTGCTTTAATTTGGGTTGTATGGCGGGAAAGAAATGCGAGGATATTTGAGGATAAAGAAGGAATTCAGAGAATCTTTGGGATTCTATTCACTTCCTTGCTTCTCTTTGAGCTTTTTGTTCCATGGTTTTTAAGGGGATTCCCCTTAATGTGTTACAACTAGATTGGCTAGTGTAGCTCCAATGGGGTGGTCTAACTTAGAGAGATTGTTGGTCGTTTCATTGTAGATTCTTGTTCTTGTATTCTTGTAGTTTAGCTTTTCTTTGGTGGGAGGATTCCTCATCCTTCTCTTGTACTTCTTTTTTCTGTTAATTTATCTCTTTGTTGTTTCCTATATATAAAAAAAAAAATGATGCCTTCATTGTTTAAACATCTAAACTTGAATATAAAGGGTTCCTCACTATGTAATTCCAATTATATGACTGTTGCTGGTTTATGTAGAAATCCCACCAGATCCATCCTTTTCACTTTTTCTACAGTTAATGGATAGGCTCCAAGCAGACTCACCTTGAGTAACACAGGTGAGATGAGATATAGGATAACTTTTCAAAGACCCTCTAGATCTAGGAGTGATAACAGTAATTAACATTCACCTGCCACAACCCTTTGGATGCCTTTACCAATTACCACCATGCTAGATTACTTTGACCTTTTAATTTGTGGAGTCGATACACCCTCAAACATTACCCCAAATAAGTCTAGTCCAAAGTCATGTAAAGTAATAACACATAAATAAAATAAAATTTTCAATTTCACAATCTCTTGAGTGTTTTAAGTTCATGTTTCAAGCTCATCTTGTTTTGATTTCTCAACTGAAAAATCTACAGGTCAATACAAAACACCTAACAACTCAATTTGAACTTATTCTATGTGAAGATTTAGTGTTTTTCAGTTATGAAAATATACCTGCAACACAGCTAACAACGTCTTTATGCTGTCGGATGCTCTGCACCATTCTTCCATCATTTAGGGATATGACCTGGAAGCTATTTTCCCAATTGCCACATGAAATTAAAAAATTTTCAGATGGTGTCTGCATTATTGCAAAGCATTGCGCTCCGAGTTCAATATATTCAGCCAAAGGACTTCCAATTTTTCGAGAAGAAAGGATGTCAGAACCAATCCCAAAAAAAGGATCCTGCAAAAATTCCACAGGTAACTGTGAGGACAAAGGCATCTTAAACTTTTCCATTGTAACTGAACAGAGTACAACAGTTCCACCTGTGACCCAGAGAAGGTAAAATTTCCACCGGATTGAAGCTGGGTTGTCAACCACATCTTAACTGACATGGTGAGCCCCTGGTTGACAAGGACAATGTTTGAGTCCAATATACCAACATATAATACAGCTGATGTTGGAGAACTTGTACTAGAGATGATAGAAGTCAAATTAATAGAACCAGGAGCGAAGTATAAAGGATGAGCAATAGGTATTGGTGGTCCTCTTCTAGGGTGCTTTTTACGAAAAATCTGGATAGGCGTCTGGCCAAAATTTGCAATCTGGTCTTCGATGGCTGATCTTTGCAAATCATCTTCCATGGTTTCCAGCTCCACAGCACCTTCATAAGTTAAATAGTAAAAAATATTTGCTGCCTGTAATCCAATATTATATCCAAGGAATCATAAATTGAAAACAATAATATCAAATTGTTCCACATTTTTTAAAGCAAAATTCTCATGATGCTAGAGGATACCTCAACTGCTGGTTTTCCACGTTGCTTGTAACCAAACACCAAATCAATCCAGTGGTGAAGATTTGAGCTAACATATTCACTTTCAAGAGCCTCCCGGTTTCGATTTATAAATTCTTCAGGCGAGCCCTGCAGATATAAGTTCAATTTAATTATTCTTCTTGGAGGTTAAAACAGAATACAGCTAGATTTCCAAAGCAAAAATTGCTTGTTTGGTTGGACCCAACATAGCAAGAAAATTATTTTTATTTGAGAAAATTTCTAGCCACTTCATAAATGAGAAAATGGACTAGCTTCATCTCAGAATAGAATGATTCAGAGGGATAACTAACCAAAACAATGGGATTTACCACAATTTGCTTTAAATGACATTAACACTCATCTTGATGTAACCCCAACTTATGTAGTCCTTTCTTTACGAGAAATACTAAATTAGCTTAAAGAACTTGATGATGTACAAGATGCACATTTGCTTTAAAAACTCACATCAATGAATTAGTTTGTTTATGATGAAAATACAAAAAAACAAAAAACAAGATGTACATTTGCAACCAAAGATCTAAAATCACAATTTTTTTTTATTTTTTTATTTTTTGATAGGAAACGACAAAGAGATATATTGATAGAAAAAAGAAGTACAAGAGAAGGATGAGGAATCCTCCCACCAAAGAAAATCTAAACTACAAATACAAAAACAAGAATATACAAAGTAAAAATAATCAAACTCTCTAGGTTAGACCAACCCATTGGAGTTACATACTGCTAGCCAATCAAGTTGTAACACATTAAGGGAAATCCCCTTAAAAACCTTGGAACAAAAAGCCCAAAGAGAAGCAAGGAAATGAATAGAATCCCAAAGATTCTCTAAATTCCTTACTTTATTCTCAAATATCCTCGCATTTCTTTCCCACCACACAACCCAAATTAAAGCAATGCACACAGTTTGCCACAAAACTATCCCTCTCTTAGATAAACCAAAACCCTTATAATTGATGGACATCATGTCGGAGATGCTCCTCAGGGGAACCCAATCCATCTTGGCTATCTGAAATAATCTGTGTCACAACCCCATCGTCAAAGAGCAATGTAGAAAAAGATGATTTGTTGATTCTCCATGCATCATGCACAACTTACAAATGTCAGGACTAAGAGCTTTGTAGGGTCTTCTCAATTGTAGCAAGTCATTAGTATTTACCTTCTTGTGTGCCACTAACCAGACAAAGGACTTGACTTTGAAAGGGACTTGAGAATTCCAAACGAACTTAGTAGGGAAAACTGGAGAAGAACCAAAAAAATGGGACAAGGCTAGAAAGAAAGATTTGACTGTAAAAAACCTTGAAGAAGATAAAGACCAGGATCTCGCATTTGAAACCAAATGTGATAAATGCAAACAATCAAGTGACCACATGAGGCATTCTAAATCTTCTATCTCAGAATCGGAAAGGTTACGACGGAAATTAAAGTTCCAAAAGAAGAGACGAGTAGTACCGAGAATCGAAGATATAGAAATATTTTTATCCGTGACTACTCTAAATAGTCTTAAATATTAGGATCTCAAAGGTTGGTCCCCCCACCAATAGTCTTCCTAGAACCGAATTCTTTCCCCATCTCCTTCCACAAATCGAGTAAACTTGGAAAAATCCTGGAAGACTTGTGCAATAGCCTTCCAAGGACAACGATGTGACCATCTAACTACAGTGTTAGCATCCCAACCATTGGAATATATCCCATAAATGCTTAAAATACCTGATGTCATAGAGCTGAACCCTCCCTAGGGTACCTCCACAACCATTTCCCTAAGAGAGCGATATTCCTTAAAGAAATCTTCCCTAATCCCAATCCCCCTTTTGCCTTCTGATTACACATTACATCCCAACTAACAAGATGATTTCTTTTACCTTTCCCAACCCCTGACCATAAAAAATCCCTTTGCAATCTCTCAATTTTTGCAGCCACTGATGCGGGAATCTTAAACAAGGAGAGAAAGTAGCTAGGCATGTGAGTAAAATAAGAATGGATAAGAGTTATCCTACTTCCAAAAGATAAGTAAGTCTTTTGTCACCCATCAAATATCCTCGAGATTCTCTCAATCACTGGATCCCAAAAGCCACAAGCCTTTGGGTTCCCTCCCAAAGGAAGACCCAGGTAGAGTATAGGCCAATCAGAAGCCTTGCAATCAAGCAACTCGGCCAACCTCGAAAGATGATCCTGATCAAGATTGATGCCATAAAGATTACTCTTGTCAAGATTAACCTTAAGCCTAGAAATATGCCCAAACACTAATCTACTCTAGATATACATGGAAATGCACATCTAAAAGTGATTATAAATATGATTATAAATGCACATCCAAAAATCACAATTTTTTTATCAGTAGTAAACATTTTATTATCATGGAATAAGTAAATACAAAGATAGACGAGGAACCCTTCCCCCAATCACAACCACTGCATTATTTTGATCAAAAGTGAAAAAAAACTATCTACTCTAGATATAAATGGAAATGCACATCTAAAAGTGATTATAAATATGAACTTACAAGCTTAGAGGGGTTGAGAATCCCCTACAAAATTAGTAAAACTGGTAGGCTCCCCGTTTTGCTAACTTATCTACTACCCCAAGGAATCTGGCAAAATGAACACCTAAACTCTAGAGTAATATAAAAAATTTGGCACAACCATCCATCAAACTTGCATAAGCTACTCTCTTTTTTATTTATTCAAGAAAAGATCCTTGTAGAATCCCCTTCTACTAGAAGTAGAACACTCCTCTTGGATAAGCCTCGATCTATAGCAAGTTCTAGGCCTTCCAACAAGGCTAATATCTTTGCCTCAACGGCTAAACCTACTTTGGCACTGTTATAGAATGCACTCACTAAAGTTACATGATGATCCCTAAATGTTTCTCCAATTCTTAACTGTCTTGAGTTACCCGAGAAGTATCCATCAAAATTCAACTTGATGTTGCCCATTAGAGGAGGTATCCATGTAGGGAGTATCTCCTCAACCAACTAACTTGATTTGCTTACTAGCTTCCAATCTAGTAGCATATGCTCAAAGGGTGCCCACAAATGGTGCATTAGCTAATGCCTAGTGAGAAATGGAGAAATAAATTAGATCCTACATTGTGTCTAAAGCACTGCATCTATCCTAAAAATTCCTTGCATTTCTCTCCCCCCAAATATTATAATGGTAAGAGCATGCATAAGAAGTAAGTTTGATGGATGCATAGATTTATCGATATTCTTTTTAACTACTAAGAAGAAAGAACATGCATAGATTTATCAAGAACCAGATAGAAATATTACAAAATCCAACCAACAATTCTACTCAAAAACTTTGTTGAAAGAGAGAGAGAGAAAACCTTAATTCTCATTCATATGATTAACTTCTTACAATAGAGAAATATATATACAAGGCTAGGTTGAACTAATTACCATATATGTGACCTATATTAAGAAAGGAAAGAAATATTGTACACTATAAATACATTATATTCAACAATCCCCCTCAAGCTGGAGCATATATGTCATATGCACCAAGCTTGTTACAAATGTATTTAATCCTAGGACCTCTGAGAGATTTAGTGAAGATGTCTGCTAGTTGATCATTTGAATTAACAAAACTTGTAGCAACACACCCTGATGCGATCTTCTCTCTAATGAAGTGACAGTCAACTTCAATATGCTTGGTCCTTTCATGAAAGACTGGATTGGATGCAATATGTAATGCGGCCTGATTGTCACAGACTAGCTTTATCTGTTTATCTTTTCCAAATCTCAATTCCTGAAGGAGTTGCCTCAACCATAAGAGTTCACATGTTGCCAAAGCCATAGCTTGATACTTAGCTTCGGCACTTGATCTGGCCACTACATCTTGTTTCTTACTCTTCCAGGATATTAAAATACCTCCAATAAAAACACAATACCCTAAGGTGGAACACCTATCTGAGGGTGAACCAGCCCTGTCTGAATCTGTGTAACCAACAATTTGGGTATGGCCCCTGTCTTCATACAACATACCTTGGTCTGGTGTTCCTTTAATATATCGAAGAATGCGGATCACAGCATCCCAATGGTTGTCACATGGTGACTGTAGAAGTTGACTAACCACACTCACAGGAAAAGAGATGTCTGACCGAGTGATGGTGAGGTAGTTCAATTTGCCTAGAAGTTGTTGATATCTCCTAGGATCTCTTAGAGGCTCCCCCTGTCCTGGTACAAGTTTGACATTTGGATCCATAGGAGTGTCAACAGGTTTACATTCTAACATACCTATTTCTTCCAAGATGTCTAAGGCATACTTCCTTTGTGACATAACCACACATGAACTGGATTGAGCTATTTCAAGTCCCTGAAAGTACTTGAGTTTACCCAAGTCTTCGGTTTGAAAGTGGTTGAAAAGGTGTTGCTTTAGTCTTTGGATACCCTCCTGATTACTACCTGTAATGACAATGTCATCCACATAAACTACCAAATAGATGCACTGGCTTAAAGAGTTATGATAATAGAAAACTGAATGATCTGCTTCACTCCGAAGCATTCCAAACTCTTGAACAACTGAACTAAAACGCCCAAACCATGCCCGAGGAGACTGTTTCAAGCCATATAGAGAGCGGCGTAACTTGCACACTAAACCAGACTCCCCCTGAGAGACAAAACCAGGTGGTTGCTCCATATACACTTCCTCCAGAAGTTTACCATGAAGGAAAGCATTCTTAATATCCAACTGATAAAGAGGCCAATGACACATAGCTGCCATGGAGAGAAATAAACGAATAGAAGCAATCTTGGCAACAGAAGAGAAGTGTCACCATAGTCACAACCATAAATCTGAGTATAACCTTTGGCAACCAAGCGGGCCTTAAGGCGATCAACTTGACCATCAGGACCAACTTTAACAGTATAGACCCAACGACATCCAACTGTAGATTTACCAGGAGGTAAAGAAACAAGATCTCATGTGTCATTGGAGTGCAGAGCAGCCATTTCATCAACCATTGTCTATCGCCACCTAGGATGAGAAAGTGCCTCACTAGTGCTCTTAGGAAGAGAAATAGAGGATAATGTAGAGACAAAGGCAGAATAGGATGAAGATAATCGATGGTAGCTCAAAAAAATTATAAATAAGATGAGGATTATGAGTAGATCGATTACGTTTCCGAAAAGCAATAGGCAAATGGTCAGTAGATAACAGGGCCGGGGTAGGAGAAATCGGTGGGACAGGAGGTGAGTCATCAGGTATCTCAGCTGAAGAGAGAGGAGGAGCAACAGCACGATGTCGACGATGATAAACCTGAAGAGGACGAGAGAGCGCATCTGAAGGGGGGGATATATAGGGAAGTGGCAATACTTCAGAAATGGGAAGAGATTCAGAGAATGAGAAGAATGGAGAGTCCTCAAAGAAGTGACATCAGCGGAGAGAAAATAACGATGAGTGTTAGGGGAATAACAACGATAGCCCTTCTGAAGTCGAGAGTATCCCAAGAAGATGCATTTCGTAGCCTTGGCGGAGAGCTTGTCTTGTCCAGGTATGAGAGTATGAACAAAACAGGACATTAATCTCTGAAGGAGATCAATCGTTGAAGCTATTAACTTCCAACACATCTCCTTTGTTTGCCTTTGTTTCTTGCAATGAATACATTAGAGGTTATCCCTATTACTTGGACGCTCAAATACATCTCTACCAAAATTTGTGCTAGGGATTAGACCGCTTTTAGAGCTTAAAATTGCAAAAGTAGACCCTTCACTTGCTAGAATGTCCAACATTATGCTCCTTATCACTTCTTCAGCCCTTACAATCGAGAATACCTTATTTAAGGATGTTAGTGATTCCTTCCTAAGTACTTGAACAAGTACTTGATCACATTCCATGTTAAGTCTAGCCAAAAATTCGAATATTCGCTCTCTTGCAATAAACTTAAGAAACAAAACAGCATCCTCACTATTCTTCATTTCAAGGTTTTGGTAATGGTCCAATTCAAACCACAAATCTTTCATAACATTATAGTACTCAATTCTGGATGAAGTATCTTGCTTTGTAGAATGAATCTTAGCCTTTATCTCATAAATCTGAGTAGCATCTTTGACTTTGGATAGGTCTGTTACATTGCCCCAGATTTCCTTTGACATAGTCAGGAATATACTCGTTCCATTGACTTCAAATTGCATTGTGTTCCAGAGTTAGGACATGATTATTGAGTCCTCATCCCAAGCAGCAAACTTAGGATCATTTTCACTAAACATAGATTCGATTAAGTGACTGAGCTTGCCTAAGACCATACCTGATAGTATCATCCCAAGCAGCAAACTTAGGATCATTTGCACACATGCCAAGACCATACCAGATAGTATCAGGCATTAAATCTAAATGAGGGCTGAAAGGTTTTGATATTTACTGGTAGGTGGGTGGTTCTAGAATGCAATGCTTGAGATCAAGTTTTCTAAGGCTTTTGACATAGTGGACAGTGAAATAGAGACAACTCAATGGTAAAAAAGGTCATTTAGAAGAGAAAATGGTGATGATAATTAAAGCCACTTGAAGTAGATAATAGCAGCAATGAAGGCCAATGAGAATCGGCAGTACCGGGAAAAATTAGAAGAAAATTTAGAAACCTTGAAAAGACTCTAAAAACATGTGGAAAATAATGATTGTAATCATTACATTTTTGACAAAATGATATAGTATTTAAAGTGTATAATCATACAAAATTAGGAAACTAAATTACACAAAAAAAGTTGACTAATTACTGAAAAAACTCTTATCAGAAAAAATAAAATAGGAAATATAAAGCTATACAATCTCAGAAATCAGAGAACTACACAACTATATAATCTCATAAATCAGGTAATTAGTACCCTAGTGTTTGCAATCAAATCTCGGAAACTAGGGGGTTGATTCTTTTGTATCTTCAATCAAATTAGTCGATGCTTTTCAAGTAGCAAACTGCCCCACAGAACGAAAAAAATGAGGCAAAAAATAGAAGAACTATGCATTCTGAAGTGCATGGGAGAGAATTCACATACCTTGGCCCAAGGGGGGAGGCAGATATCACCTATAGGCCCACCATCCTGTTTAACTCCAAGATGATAAGAGTTTGAATTAACAAGAAACTCAGGCATGTAGAAGAATTCAGGTATTAACTCCTTCACATCACTTGTATTAGAAAGGCAGTTCCGATATGTGGCCTCAATGCTTTGAAAAAGACGATCTGCATGGTCAAACTTACCACCCTGACCAATAAAATAAGTGACATTTTTGGACCATGAGTTAAGATAGAAAAATAAAGAGATAAACAAGAAATAAATTAGTCCCTAGGAAATCTACCAAACTTGAGGTATAGTTGAAGAACCATCAACAATAGAAATAACAGTTTATGGAAATTGCAAGGCCAGAATTTATCAATACCTGCAAATTACGGTGAAGAGCTGTGAATGGCTCTAATCTAAGCAGGTAAAAAAGCACAATCCCCATGCTTGAGTAATGAGATCCATAGTAGAAACTGCAATCAGAAACACAGACATTGTTGTACATGAGACAAAATTAATTGAAGTATATTGCTACAACTTGGAAGGCCACCATGAATCCTAAAATAAGGGTTGAACATTACCTGGGGATATCAGGATCACAGAAGTTACGGTATCTATCCTCAAAAACCTGAATAAGTGAAATATAACAAGAAGATATTTGTTAAAATTTCATGTCAAAAGATCCAACTCAGTATATAATTCAACAACAGGAGATGACATGAACCAACCTCAAACCGTTTCAAGTCCAGTGCTCCAACAGGCTTTGAAAGATCACGAAAGGTTGATGATTTGTTAAAATCTAGAATCTCTGAGGAATAATCAGCCAATACCCAAGGAAAGACCGGATATTGGGTTAAATCATTATAAGATCTTCCTGCAAGAGTGTTGAGAATCATCAGATATTCGAAGTTTGTCATTTCCCTTCTTTTCCAACTTTCTCTGGCAGTTTCTGCCATTTCCAGTGCTACACGTCTATCAACAAAGGAAATAGCTCCATTCTTGTCCCTGTTACTCCCTTTTGGAAACATAGAGTCATTCCTGGTGGCAACTATCAATGTTCCAACATCTTTTGCATCCTTTTGTGAAGCAAAATTAAAAAATATGGGTGCAACTGAATCATTGAAGAAGATCTCTATAGCAGTGTATCTAAGCAAATATCGAGTCCAATGAACAGATTTTATCTGCAAACAGGAACAATAAGAAAAATCAAATTGTGGGGTAAGAAATATAAATTAAAGACAAAACTGTGAAAGAGACTACTGCAGTTTCCCTACCTTGACAATATTCCATCTTCGATGGCGCTTCATATTTTTTGGCTGTTTTTGGAGCCTGTTTTCATGAATTGCATCTATACTAATGATCCCTTTCTCAGATTCAAAATCAGCATTTATGGGCCATTTATGAAACCTCTGCTTTTGAACTCCTCCCAATTGATCAGGCTTGGTCAGGTCAGAATTGCTTGAAGTATTCAAGTTCTTAAAAACAGATGATCCTCCAGTTCCTTCCACCGAAAATTCACCAAAGAAATGCAAGAAATTTTTCATGACTGCTAAATATCCAGCTAATTTTCGCTTCGGTGTTACAAGTACACATGCAACAGACATAAGAACCTGAAACAGCAATCCATACCATGGATGCAATTATGCACTATACCGATTGTTGCCTATTGTAAAACATGGTCATTTGGTTGTACGTACCTCACTAGCTTCTGTCTCTGGTGGAGAGGAAGAAGAATCTTTTCTGTCTTGAACATCCTTCTGATCACTGCTGTCTTTTACCAGTTCAGGGTGCTGACTCTCTGAAAGATCCACTGAGACAGAGGCCTTTTGTCCACCTAGGTCAGCATCATTTTCAATGGTTTCTGAGGTCCCCTCATCAGTTATCCTATGCACCCCTTTCAGTAGAAACTGCTTCATTTGCTCTGGAATATGTCGCCCTAAACCAGATTTGCTTTCATTAATAGGAACAGTAGCTTCTTTGCTTGGGGAAGTGGATGGAGGATGACAAAGCTTTTCATCAAAATGGTAATTCTGTCTTAATTTCAGTCTGCGCCGCCATGCATCTTCCGTCTTATCAAGTTTCCAATGTCTTACAGCACTATTTGGAAAAGGATTAGCAGACCATGGACCTCTCTCATCAATCAAAGTGCGAAACAAGTGCATCCATTTTTCCTGTTAAGGCGATCATTGCAATTTAAATACATGATGGCAAAAGTTCAGCCTAGCTCCCATGGAGAAAACAAAGAGAATGAGCCTACAACAACAAATGAGAGAGAGAGAGAGAGAGAGAGTTGTATGATTACAGCCACATTTTGCTGCTCCTCATCATGAGCAAGTTGGTATACAGCTCTTCTACTGTCATCTGAAGCCAGAATGGTGCTTAGGCTACTCTGTATTTCATCTTCAAAAGCTTTATTGTGGCTAGATTCTGTGGACAAATTTTCATCCAGCCTAGTGTGGAGCTCATGCAACTGTCTTGTGCGTTCACTTTTGCAAGTCTTTATATATTTTGCCTCATCAGAAACCTGGAGAATAAAACTAGTCAATTAAAAGGCAGGTGTTACAGCAGCATTTGAAAAGAAATGTAAGAGAGAATTACAATTTTATCAAGAGTTTTCTTGAATTTAACAGCAAAACATGGCTTATCAGCACCACTCAATAGTATTGGACTAGGGGCTTGTTTAATTGTAGACAGCTAGGCATGTAGCATGCAAATTGCAGAGATAGACATTGGTCAATGGAAATCTAATTAACTCATTGATGGTACTGGTTTTCCCATGTTTAACAATAAGGGTACTGCTAGGTTAAAAACAAATATCTTAGTATAACATTATATATTTAATGTCAAATTATCTCTTTTACGTTGGATTCTTCATTTTTACATTGCATACTAGTTATTTAATACAAACTTCCACACAAGCTGATGCAGCCCAAAGTTGAGTTCCTAAGTTAGTTTCAAGTTATTTAAGAAAAAAAGGCAGTTTATGGACAGTATTTTTTATTTTCTTTGTTTAGTTTGTCTGGAAATTTAGCGTCAGGCTTGTAATTAAATTTTACTGAGTTCAGAATTACTCCCATGATAGTATTTAAATTGTCCAGTCAACAAGTCCTACAAAACTTTAACAGCAAAGTTTTGAAATAGAGCAGTATTTATGTAGTTGTTTATGTTGTTTTCTACAAGGAGAGAGAGTATTATTTATGTGTCTTGAGAGCATAATTTCTGTAGTCCTAGATATAATGACAACGAAATTTCTGAAGAGGCAAAATTTGTCAGACAGAAGTCATTCAAATTTGGGATTTCTTTTGGGTTGGTAACCACAACTTTTCCTTCTCCATGTTCTTGAGCAGTATTAGCAGTCTATTTCTAAACTCTTATTTAATCCAGAACCAGTTTACTCCTGGTGAAAATGAGCCAAAGAAACTTATACAGAAGAACAAATATATGTGCAAAACCAATAACATGAAGTATTGAAGACAAAAACACTATAAATAACTTTGCGACGCACCGCACCAACCACTCGATCCTTTTGAATTAGATTCTGAATAGTGCCTGTTTCTTTTGGATTGCTGCCTGAATCTGAAGGATCTTCTCTGCTTACAATGCTGGTGGCTAGCATTGACTTTCCGCAGTTGACTGTTTCTCGAATCAAGTGTGATATGACATGGAAACGAGCACCATCATTTAGCATTCCATACTGTGACCTGACAGCCACCAAAGCCCTGCCCACACGGCCTCAGCAAGTCAGAACCTCAAGGAGAAATTAGTAAATGAGGGAAATCACAAATTTACATCATAAGTTACCACAGAGAACCTAAGACAATTTATATTTAAAATCCACAAACTTGTTCAAAATTCATTTTGAAATAAATAAACAGTACCAGATGAAAAGCTGCAATCTGCTCTTGCTATGCTCATCATCAGCAGCAAGAAGACAAGACAGAAGTGGAATGAACTGTTGGACACATCGCGATGCTCTTTCTAGAGAAGATCTACAGAGATATAGAATCATGAGTCGAAAAACAATTCTTGGGCACTTCTCACCTCTTAATAGCATAGCCTTATCAACATTTTTATTTGGTTTTCCACCCAAGGCATTGCCAATCCCTCCTGATACAACAACTGCTGCCATTTCTGCAGCAGGTATATTCAATGATTCTACTAAGCCACGTGCCCTTTGGCCCAAAGATGGCCCCACGGTTGACGAAGATTTGGGTAATAATTTGCTTGGTCCCTTGCCATTCATCTCACTAATAATAATCCACAAATTGTCATATATATTCCACCACTTGTCATCGATTATTTCTTTTTCATTTGAGATAGGCTTCTTGTGAACCCGTGGATTTCTAGAACTGGAACAATCAAAGCATAAGTGTGAACCAAAGATCTCAATACAATACATGAACAAATGGCAGCTGAAACTGCTAGGGGAAATTGAAATTGAAAAAGAGACATTCAAAGTGAACCATTAAATAGATATTATGTATCTTCCCAAACAGGTTCACTTGCTCTACATACAAATTATTGACCAACCCATGAGGGGGGATTTTCACCACTTTGCATGCATACAGATGAAAAAAGGAAACAAAGATAGACAGGGAAAAAGCAGAGGAAACTACTCTCTTCAGTCTCCTAAGTAAAAAGATGCCTTTTCTATGCAAAATCTGGATAATGTTTTTTACATATTACCATCTGAATATGTCTACAATTAGAACCACTCTGCTTGTACTAATTCAAAATGATGGGAACAGTAAAATATTTTCCACCAAAACTAAGGAAAACTTTCAAGCATAATTCCAACTCTTCAAATAAAGTTTGATTATGTTTTGAGTAGCGCTAATACTAGGAAGACAAATCAAACCTTCTATATTCAGGAAAACTACTTGCAAAGTTGCAGTGATTGCACAAAGAATTTTACATACTAAGTCATCAGATACAGTAATCTACATCCATTACATGTTGAATAAGTTGGCACAAGATCAAAGAGTGCTGACATTATTCCAAGCATAATATATAGAGAGAATGAGTGACAATCAAGGTCAGTACCTGGACAGTAGGTCATCAGATTCTCCATGCAAGGCCTCAAATGAAGAGGAAACCAGATCTTTTAGACTTTCTAAATCCAAGGAATCAAGAGAAAAATCTGAGCTACTTGCAGGAAGCTGCAAGGAAAAGGACAAAAAGTTGACATTTACCCTCTTCAAAATTAGTTGCCAGCAAGCACATAGAAAGGGGGAAAAAGATAGTTTGTCACAGTAGAAACCGAGACAAGGATCTGTCATGCAATCTAATAGAAATTAATTCCATCATACGATAAGACTAAAGCGGCAACTAATACCATCAATTTTTCTAAACAGCAACCAATTCTATCAAGTGGTCTGTAGATCCAAGAGTTAGGATAGCAAAGGCAGGAGATGCTTTTATTGCAAAGTTTCTCATGGTTCTCTAATGCTGTACACTTCTCCTTAGTATATCGGAGAAGGTTTTTCCACCTCTTGTTTTGATCAGAGTTCATGAATTTTGGGAAGGACTTGTACTTTTAAATCCATATTAATGACTGTTAGTTTCTGATCAAATTTTTTTTCTAAATAGCAGATATTGACCAAGGGAATGTTAAATGACAACAGGTAGAAAGGTACACAGCTTTTTCATGCAGTTCTGGATAAATGAGTCATCGTTGAGGGGGTGCAAGTTTAATTTATAGCCAAAGAAGAGGCAGAAAAATAAAAAGTAAAAACTGTGACACATGTTCAATATTGGGTTTGCCCATAACTATAATTGCAAACATGAAACAAAGTGAAGCAAATATCCACACATAATGACACCTAAGTGACAGTCAGCACAAGAGAATTTACAATTATGGGAATCTCAACAGTACAGATTCCTTGCCAAAGAAAAAGATTCAGGTTATTCATTAAATTTTTTAATATTCTAGTAATAAAATGACATAAATAGAAGTTCTGACTGCAATATAGACAAAAAGAAAAACCTATAATTTCGGGTATGTTTAATACCGGAAGTTTAATGTCGAGTTCAGAAATAAGCATCTCATCAACCAGTCTTAGAAGGTATAACGTATTGTCTCGACATGGCTGTGAAACAAAAATATTGTCATCGGAAGATATGTCCACCAGCCTCTGTATTAAGTCTTCATATATATCACGAAGCAAGTATTGATATGACATGCCACCCTGAGGAAAGAACATATGGAAGGAAATCCTCCTTAAAAAGTTAATCCATAGATAGAATTACAAATTCAAGCATAAGAATTTTTCAAGGAATAGGGGATTTCTACATACTTCTTCACAATGCGTTACTAGGACATTCACTGTCTCTTCTAAATGTTGCCAGCCACCTTTTACAGAGAGCGTGTAGTGACAAAGAACAACACAGAATAAGTTCCTCACAAGATTTTGCTCGTTTATTTCTGCGTCACTTTGAATTCGTGATTCAACTTTGTAGTTTTTCAACACGTCTAACCTCATAGATGCTGTTAACCATGCATTCCACGCATATTCCTATTAAAAATGTTTAATTAATTAGATAATAGTTTGACCATTGTATATGAAACATAAAAGAATATATAGTACTAATACCATTAAAGCTTCAATATTTGAAGGATTTGAGTCAAGAAGATCAAGTAGGTCAGTCATTATTTTCAATCTTGCTGATGCATCCCCACAACCAGACAAGAATCTAAAAATGAGAACCAAGATCTGAGGAAGGAAGAAGTGGGAGCTACTTGCTTTGCTTCTATGCTTGTCAACATGGCTATGTTTCTGTAGCACCTGTGAATACCAAATTTGCAGAGAGCTCTTAAAAAGAAATCCTCTACAGCATTGAAATATCTATGCACTACTCACAACCTTAAGTTTAATTTTGTACATAAAACAAGTCACCTGTTTAGGGCTAGCACCACCAAGAAGAACATCAAACAAGGTGGCACACAAATTATCTGTCAGTGAAAATCTGAACAACCTATCAGACATGGCAAAGAAAATTGGTTGCATCCTTAAACTGATTTTTCTTTGACTTTCTGAGGCGGATCTGGATCTTCCAACTGCAAGGTTGAAAAATTTTGGTCCCTTCTTCTCAGATGGAAGACCAACCAAAAGTCTTCCCAGGAACTGCAAGCCAAGCAATCTGACAGGCTCAAACTCCCTACAATAAACAAATTGGAAGAGACATTCAAAGGAGCACATAAAAAATAAAAATAAATAAAGAAATGCTTCTGCAGCTCTAAATCACAGTTTCCCACATAAGCCCAAAAGGTGTGTAATGTTAAAAGGAACTTTGAAAATATTGAAGCCTAATTGTCAGTTAAAATTTCAAACCTAATGTTGATTTTGAAAGAAACTAGAAATTTTGTGCTGTGTGATTATAAAAGAAATTTCATAAACAATCCACAGAAAGTAGAAATTAGATAATCAGCAGATCATTTTCAATAATATATAAACTTCCCAAAAATTTCACAATTATATAAAGCATATTTACCTATCCTATCCACAAGGATAAAAATGCTAATGACTCTCAACATCAATTATATCATACTAGCTTTTCTTCATAAAATTTTCGATAAAAAAATTTATTAGAAAAAATTTGAATTTTATGTATTTGTTTCTAAAAAAAAAATTGTACCAATTATTACTTCAAATTGAATTGTTAGTTCATTCATAATAAATTAAATTATAGAATATAACAAGTAGAACTGTAATCAAGCTCGAAGCCATGAAGAAACAGATATATATGAATGCTATTGGTTATTTTAGGATTACAGTGCTACATAAAATGCTAATAAAAAAGACAAAATCAAATAGGAGCATGAATCTAACAGAAGGTGCTTGTGCAGAAAAATAAAATTAATTTCAGTTTTCAAAATGAAAATAAAGTTCACAAACAAGACATTACTAAATCTGGAGGTTCCAAAGAAAGCAGGATTGTCTGTTATTAGGAGGAAATGTAGTCTTCAAATTAATGGTAGGTATGCCAACTTGGCCATCAATATCAGAGAGACTCATTAAAGTACTTCGAAATGCTTGGAATTTTTTCCTTCATATATATTTATTGTTGGACATGGATCTAAAGTCAGCTTTAGAAAGAGAAGTGGTAGAAAATCTTTCTTTTATTTTTATTTTTTTGTAGGCAAATAGAAATTTATCATAAATGGGGCATACACGAAGTACAGAAGAAATATTCAAAGGGCACTGACAGGCATGAAAATAAAAATAAAAGGCCAAGACAACCCTAGTAAGGTCCCAAATACCCAATAAAATCTAATGAGGAAAAGACACCACCTTTGGAAGACTTCATAAACCAAAGGAAAAGCAAATACAGAAAAGACAGTTTTGAACAAGTATTCAAAGGGCCTTTGATTAAGTTCTTAAATGGTCTAAACAAGTACACTAGGCCTATTCTCCAAACCTTTTCTTCACTTCTTCCCAGAAAAGTCTCATACCAACCTAATAAATACCTCCTTCACCAACCAAGACAGAAGCCATGAGAGGCCAAAAATAAAGATTAACAAAATCCATAATGCACAAGATTTATCTTAGTGCAATAGATTATGGTTGGCTGATCCTTATTGTTATTAAATAACAGCCCACAATTAGCTAATGTCCACCCCCTTTTAATAATCAGGTGAAAAGCCAAAATCCTTTCCTAGAAGAACTCCCAAGCAGTCCAAGGGAGCACAATAACCTCATATTTCCTTAGGAGGAAAGGACCTCCCTAAGGTGCACTCCAAGACAATGAAACAGCTTAACTGAAGACTTCATCTTTGACACAACCCTTCACCAACCTATCCTCACAACCCCTAAGCACCACTACCTCATCGAAATACTTAGGGACAAGCTCCATGCACTTTAGGTCCTAATCTCTCCGTATCTTTTTGTGTTGGTGATGGAAGCTTTTAGTAGTCTCCTAAGGAAGGCAGTAGCTAGGGGCTTTGTGTCTGCTTGTAAGGCAAGAAGCAAGGGTGGTGAGGGAGTTAATGTGTCACACCTCTTGTTTGCTGATGCAACTTTGATTTTCTGTGGAGCTTCCAAGGTTCAATTACTGCATTTAAGTTGGATTTTAATGTGGTTTGAAGCCATGTCGGGCTTGAGAATTAATCTTGACAAAAGTGAGCTTATTCCGGTGGGTTGTGTGAATAATGTTGAGGAGTTGGCTGCAACTATTGGTTGTAAGGTTGGAAGTCTCCCAACCACTTATCTGGGCTTGCCGTTAGGTGCACAGTATAGGTCGTTGGCTGTTTGGGACGGTGTGGATGAGAGAATGAGGAAAAAATTGGCTAGATGGAAGAGCCAATACATATCCAAAGGAGGCAGGATTACTTTGATCCGGAGTACTCTAGCTAATATGCCCATTTACTTTATGTCCATGCTCTCTATGCCTAGAAAAGTCAGATTGAGGTTAGAGCGGATTCAGAGGGAGTTCTTATGGGGAGGTGGGGCTCTTGAGAGGAAGATTCATCTTGTTAAGTGGGAGTTGGTTTGTCGTGAGAAGGATAATGGGGGGTTGGGGGTCAAGAGTCTTCCTATCCTCAATAAGGCTCTTTTATGTAAATGGAGTTGGAGATTTGCTATAGAGAGAGAGGCTTTCTGGAACCAAGTGATTAGGGGAAAATATGGGGAGGAGCAAGGGGGGTGGTGTTCAAAGGAAGCAAGGGGGGAGGGGCATGGTGTGGGATTGTGGAAAACTCTTAGGAAAGAATGGGAAGTCGTGAAAAGTAGGCTTGTTTTCGTTGTGGGGAATGGGAAAAGGATAAAATTCTGGAAAGACATTTGGTGTGGGGATGAACCCCTTTGTGTTTCTTTTCCTTCTTTATTTGCTTTGGCTGTTTCCAAGGATGCTTGGGTTAAGGATGTTTGGAGGTGCAATGAGGGTGGTGGAAGTTAGAGCCCGTTGTTTTCTAGACCGTTTAATGATTGGGAGTTGGAAGAGGTGTGCAGTTTTTTTGTGGCCTTAAATAGGAAGCAAATTCAGCAAGGGGTGGATGATAGGGTGATTTGGAGAGAGACTAATTGTGGGAAGTTTTCGATTAAGTCTCTCTACAAATCATTAGTATCAGGCCATCCAATCTCCTTCCCATCGTCGGCTATTTGGAAAGTTACGGTGCAGCCTAGAGTGAGTTTTTTTGGGTGGGAAGCAACGTGGGGAAAGGCTCTCACCTTGGATCAGCTTCAAAGGAGAGGTTGGGCTCTAGCGAACAGATGTTACCTTTGTCAAAGACATGAAGAATCAATTGATCACATTCTTCTACATTGTGATAAGGCTAGAACTCTTTGGGTGCTGCTTTTCTCAATGTTCAGGGTGCAGTGAGTGCTGCCAGCCACGGTTAAGGAGACGCTTTCGGGGTGGAATGGGTCTTTTGTGGGGAAGAAAAGGAAGGGTGTTTGGAAAGCAAGTCCTTTGTGCCTTTTTTGGACGGTTTGGAAGACAAGGAACAAAGTTGCTTTTGAGGAAGAGGAGCTGTCAATCCAAAGACTTAAGGCTTCTTTTGTTTATTTTCTTTGGTCGGAGACGAAGAGGTCTATAAAAGATGGTCCCTCGACCTTAGTTGATTTTGTTGAGTGGGTGGCTTCCCGTTAAGGGTGTGGGTAGGGTGGCTCTTCATTCCTTGGCAGGCTGCTAGGGAGCGTGGGGCGTTTTTCTTTCTTTTTCTTTTCTCCTTCTTGTACTTTTAGCCACTGCTTCGGTGGTTTTTAATACAATCTCTTTATTT
The DNA here is from genome assembly GCF_004353265.1 of Vitis riparia. Taxonomy (NCBI): domain Eukaryota; kingdom Viridiplantae; phylum Streptophyta; class Magnoliopsida; order Vitales; family Vitaceae; genus Vitis; species Vitis riparia. The sequence goes on along the minus strand of NC_048448.1, from coordinate 6,039,421 downwards.
ATAAAAAAAAAATATATTTTAGCAACCCAAGCCTCCTAAGTCACAACAATACTAAAAGGAATTGGGAATACCTACAACAAAAATTCTACCAAAAATTCAACTAGCCTCTCCTTATTGTCCCCATAAACCCACCCTAGCCTCTCATCCCCTTCCTTAGTGCACCAAACCCTAAGCACTTCCCAAACTTTCCAAGAATAATGTTTCCCCATAGTTTATCCCACTTCATTGCAAACCTCCAACACCATTTACCAAGTAAACTCTTGTTAAGATTTGAATGGTTTTTGATGTCCAAACCACCCTTTCTTCTATTGAAATAAACAACCAACTAATTCAGAAAATGGGGTTTCTTCCCTAGAAGACCACATTCAAATAGTAAGTCATGTTGAGTTTTTTCAAGCCTTAAATGCACCCACCTTAAAATGACAAAAAGGGACATTAAGTAGACAGGCAAGCAGGACAATGTACTTCGTCCAAGAGTTAAGTCTTCCACACTTAGTTAAATACTAACGTTTCCAAGAAAAGCAAGCCAGTTTATGGAATTTTTCTGATCACTTCCTAAACCATGGTTGACTTGGAAAAGGAACCTCAAGGAAGGCCAAAGTAGAAGGAAACTTGTCCATACCACACCCTAAGAAAGAAGTCCATTTCTCATATTAGCTCCTCTCCTAAAAGATTGACACTTCTCCAAATCAATATTTTAATAGGCTACAGGTGATCTTGAGGCGTTTTCCCCAAACGAAATGAAAAAAAAGCCTTGAGACAAAACAAGGCCATTAGGGTTAATGTTAACTCGTTTTTCCTCTTCATTAATTAATTATAGTGATCTTTTTTCTTTTATTTATCAATAATAAGATAATGATATAATGATTATATATAAGCTCAATCAATGTAGTGACCAATAATTCATTTATTTCTTCTTCTCAATTTTTTTTCCTTTCCATTTAAAGGGTTAATTAGTAGACAAATAAGCTCTTATTTTTTAAAAGGCATATCCCTAGTCTTGGATGGAAGACAAAACTAATAAATCTATATCAAAACCCCATAAAAGCACAACCCATAAAACCAATGAATATTGAGACTTAATCCCCTTATAACATGTATTTAAAAAAAAAAAAGCCCATGAAGGGCCTAAGCCCATCAAAACCTTTTTAAATTTAAGGCTTAAGCCTTAATAGCCTTGAGGTTATAACTTCTTGGTTATTAGCCTCAACAAGGTCACGGTCAAGCCTCGATTACCCTATATTACTCAGACTATAGCCTCAAGGCTAATTTGCATATCCTTGCCTTAAGGCGAGTCTCAAGGTGTAATCCTCAATAGCCTTTTAAAACACTACTCTAAATTGGTTTTAATTCCCAAAATCACCTCAACCAAAAATAGAATCCACTCAAATATATCATATGCTCACTACACCTTACCCAACAAGAGAGTGTCATCACAAAAGGGTAAATGAAAAACCTCCATATTTTCTCCACCTCGACCATCTAACTTGAAACCTCTAATGAAGCTCCTCCCCCTTGCTTTATTAAAGAAACAACTTAAAGTGAGTCTCCTTGCCTAAAACCCATAAAATTTGAAAAACTCATATAGTGTTCTATTCACCAACACTAAGAATCTCATCATCAAGATATAAAATTTAATCCACGTAATCAATTTTCAACCAAAGACCATCATACTTATTACAGAATAAGAAAAGCTTAATTAAAGTGGTCATAAGTCTTCTTAACATCCAACTTATATTCTAAACTACATCCCAACCTCGGGTTGTACCTCAACAATAGTGTCCTCTTGAATTTGAGCTTCCTAGGTATTTAAGTGGTGTAAGGGGGAGACACGATCTCATATCACTTAGGGTTTGCATCCTTTATGGTTAAGCTCAATCTTTTGTTATTAAGTGTGTTGAACAACCAATTTTCCTAAAAGCTTAAGCTTGTAACATTTGGGCTCATAATGTATATTATACACTCTTAACACCCTCTCTCATCCGTAGCTTCTATTTTTGGGCTTACACGTGCACTTAATAAATTGGGTAAATAAATATATGAAATGATTAGGTTCAAACACATGACCTCCCACCAAACAAGACTCTGATACCATGTTAGACAACCAATTTTCCTAAGAGCTTAAACCTATAGGATTTGAGCTCACAATGCATATCATGCACTCTTAATAGGGTGGATAGCTTATATAAAATATATTAATTAATTAAACCTCCAATTAAATATATTGATTTGGAGATTGTCTTATTAGAAATAAGGGCCACATCTAAATATTAGCTTACTCTCCATAAAGGCATTCTGAGAATTATACACAACGTAGTCTTTTTAGACTTTCGTACCTGGAAATAGGTTTTTTAGCAGATTTTTGGATGTTACTCTATGGAAAACCTTCTTAGCATAACCTCCATTGCCATGTTGAGTGCTCTCCACTTGTCCATTTATAACATTGGTGAGAAATGTTGGTTTCTCGAGTTCTTAACTCTATTCTTTCAAGTCCTTCCTATATAATCCTAAAGGTGGTGGCATCCCCTTGATCCAATGCTCATATAAAAGGTGAATGCAAATTAAAACCTTGAGCTTCAAAGGCAAGGAGTGCTATAAAACTATTCATCACCCATTATTCATTAGCCAATGATTCATGGATGTTGATGGCACATCTTCACTTTAAGTGAAGCAGTTTGAATAGCACAGGAAGTTTTCTCTTTCCAGAGAATTAGTGATGGGGATCAAGACCATCCACTTTAATTTGAATATAAGTGTGTAGATGTGGAGAATAAGACAGATTCTATTTCAAATTAAATTAGGATTCCTACTCTTATCATAAGGTTAGAAGGTTTTATTCTAATCACAAAATTAGGAATTCTACTCTTATCAGTTTAGTATTTTATTTCATGTAAGATCTTGAATTGTTTACAGATAGGGTTGAGTACATCAAAGGAAGGCAACAAATGTTATTGTGATTCAAAATTTGTCCATGTTCTCATCTAACTTATATTCTTTCATCACCGACTTTCTTCCTTTTTTTCCCCTGTTCTCATCTAAATTTCTCTGTTACCTATATTTTTCTCTACCTTGATATAATTGCTTTTGTTGTCCTACATCATATATGTGAGGATAAGACAAATAAAAGGAAAGTATTGTGATTAGGTTGCAATAACATTAGCAACCAAGCTTGAAGAATTGGAAAAAAATTTGAAGAAAATATGTCATCAATCAAGAATATATATATGGCAGGGAGAGAAGTTGCAGAGGCAAGACAAATTGGGGATGGTGCGTGGTCTTATGTCTTATTTTCTATGATATGAATAGTATAGCTTGGAAGAATGATATGATCTTCTCATCAAAAAGAATGATATGATCTTCAACAAAGATTTCATCAGTCAAGCATAAGGTGTTTTAACTTTGCAACATGTTGTCTGGGTGATAAAACTCCTTGTAGGAAGAGCAGTAAAACAAGTGATTACATGGTAAGGCTCAAGTAAAATATTTAGGAAGTTAAAAAAAGATCTCTAATGTAGAATCAGAAACAACTTCCTAGACAAAGGAAAGAAATATTCCCTCTCTCAGAAATGTACAAAACTGTTCATTATCACGTTTGTTCATGCATTATTGAAATTTTCCTACTGAACACATACCTCTGAAGAAGATTGACAAATATGTGACAACCCCCTATCAAATTGACTTGTTCCAGAAAAGAAGCAAGCAATGATTTTTGAGAAACAGCACGAATAACCATATGCAGAACATCCTCAATGCATGCCATATCCTGACTCGTCTCGAAGAATGCTACAAGGGCTTTTATATCTGATGCTGCAATATTCTGCCTGCATATTGCTCATAGCTTTAAATTTTTTAAAAACATGATAATGATAATCAGCTAAATCAGAATAAACTCATAGGGAAAAGGGTTCAAGAAGTTTGGAAACAACAGTGGGAGACACTACACAATTGAAAGACAATATACCTGACACTCATTTCACCAAGGCTTAATAAAAGAAGACGAATTTTACGTATTTCTTCTTTACTAGGTCTCTCTCCAATAACTTGTTTCGTAATGGGATGCAAAAGAGGCTTGCTTCCTATAGCAGATCGAGATTTTGCATTACCCCAGTAAAATTGGCGAATTATATCAATAACACGTGGGAGCCGACACAGGCTCTTAAGCAACCTTGGGTCATTATCAAATTGCTGGATGAGAAACATATACAGTTCACGTTGCACCTTGTAAACTGTGTACACCCAGATAAGAGGATTAAGGAAAACACTAGATATAGCATCTTTCACAAGCAGCTCTGACAAGCCTGACAGAAGCAAAAAATAATTATTAGAAACGAAACCATATTCAGAAAACTGCTCATCTACGTGAATACAAAAGAATCATCAAGTGCACAAACTAAAAGAAACACTTGCCACTTAAATAGATGAAAGAAGAGCTCAAGCTACATACCACAGTTTGCAACAACATTAAACATGTGTTTCAAAGCTGAGAGCGTCTCCAAATTAAGTTGCACAGGAGGAACTGATTGTAATAAAAATCCAAGAATTGAAAACCCAGAAAGAAGATGCATCTGGTGTTGGTTTGCTGAATTCTCGTCTAAGACAGAAGCTATAAGCTCAATGACTTCAGCAGTTAGACGCTCTTTTGTGATAGGTGTAAGCAATGTATGCTCCAATTTTCCACTTTCAACATTTTCATACCTATCAGACTGGGAAAAGAGAGGGAAAAACACAGAAACACCCCCAACACAGTAAATTATCTGCTGCAGTAATCGCCGTGAACATAACTGCGTGCCTAGCATCACTGTTGCTTCAAATGAATTTTTATCCAGTGCATGATCCAGGAGTGGGGAAACGTTAAACAGAGTCCGGCCATCACTTGCCTGAAAAGAAAACCAACTTCATTCAGCTTTAATAGCAACACAGAAAAGCAAGTTTAGCAAAGACTAGTCTCTTGTGAAAAGAAAAAGAACCTGTGCATTAAGTCCAAAGATAATTTTAGATGCAAGGCCGTCTTTAGCATCAAGTATTCCACTAGGCAATGGGTTATCATAAGAACTTGCAATTTCATTATCAAGGAAAGAATACATATAGCTAGGTCCTAGGGAATAGATACCCAGGACTTGCTCAGAAGTAATAACATCATTAAACATATAAATGGGACCAATCTGACCAAGAAAAGGGGATGACTCCTTGATGGAGTACAAAGCATTCTCTTCTTCATATGGAGGCAGATTTATTTTTGTGCCGATTGTGCAACTTGTCAATAATTCACTGATTTTTGGATATCTGGACCAATCAGAACATGAGATTAGGGGGCAATTATTCATCCAAAGAAATCTATAAATTTTATGTAAGACATTAGAAAATAAAAAATAATAATAATGATTATGGCCAAGGATCAGAAGTGGCATGCTACCTGCATTTTTCAGATGATGCCAGATTTCCATCCACATAACATCTCAATTGGCTACCCCCAGAAAATGCTCTCCCAATACTATGGGTTAGACAAAGAAAATGCCATTTCTTTCTGACAAGGTTGACATGCAGTGAAACACATTGTCGCTTCTGATTGATAGACTGCAAAGTTAGAAAAATTTATAATTAATAGCTTGGTATCATTTTTCCATAACCTTAACAAAATAAAATACAGTTAAGATACAGTAATAACAAAGGCAGTTAACAATGCGATAAGTGAATCTGAAAAATTGTGCAAATAGAGCAAGATAGTTCAAGTGATGCATTCAGAGATAGAACACAAATTGGATAACATAAGAAATTTCCAAGGGAAGACATATATCTTACCTCATAAATCAGCTTGTCCTTAGCAACTGCAGCCAAGCATCCTCTTCCATTTTCTGTGAGAAAACTAAACAGCCCCATTGTCCCATTCCTAGGGAAGCTTTCTACTCTGAGCCAACATGAAAAAGAGAACCCCTTATTGAGAGGCCACTGGACAGGTGTTGTGATCTTGACCCCCTACAAGAATAAGAAAGAAAAAGAAGATTGGATATAAATCAGAATGACAAGATAGAATTGGTAACCGCATACCTAAGAAAGATTACAGAGGAAGAGAAGATATAGAATCCTATCCTCCTGAAGTGAGTCTTCCTTTAGACCCTCTTGCCCCCACCAACCAAAAAGATAAATAAATAAAAGAATAAAAAATTCCACATAAGATTCCCAAAGAGCCAGAGTTATGAGGATTAAAACATCTAAACATCAACAGAAATATCAACAAGATATGGATACAAAAAGAAACTTAAAAATGATGGAAATAATATGAAACAAAGGAATAAGAAATGGAACTTTAGGAATTATTTGTGTGAAATAATAATGAATTATTTGGTGACAAGGCACTATTACAAGAATGCAGTGATATAAGTTGTGTGATGTTTAGGGTAAAAATCAGGTGTGACACAAGTATATTTCAGGTTGTATATTGACTCAAAAAGAAAAAAATAATATATTTGAACACTGAAGTGTCATAAAATATTAATTTCTTATAGTAACAAATAATTTCACATGAATAAGAAGAAAAATACATAGTAGATAGCAAGTGAACACTAACGCACAACATGAAGAGAAATTATGAAAATATGGAAATATATTTGAATATTCATAAATTTCTCCAATAAGGCTTTCAGAGAGAAATCAATGAAATATCATAAACATTGATAATAAGAGAATATCAGAACCACCTGACAAAAAGATGCCCCATTATGATTATAGGATCACCAGTACACAATATTATCACCAAAATTTTGCCGATACTTCTGATTAACATGAGATCTCCAAGAAATGGGCATCACCATTTTTCTCCCTAGTCAGTTCATTAGTTATGGCAGTTGCAAGTTAACACACCCCAGAAACTTTGGAATAAAAAATTTACTACAGTTGTTCAGCTTAAAGTAATAATTCTTAGAAGTTGCATTCAGGGACACCATAGGGACTTACAGAATCACTCCCATTGAGATCAAAAAAGGCAGTAGGTCCTTTCTCATTTAACATAGATAAAATGCTGGTCAACAATAATGAGCAGTACTTTTGCTGAGTCCCAATTTTCTTGCTTCGTAGGAGAGCAAAGATTTTGCGAATATCCTTCCCAGATATGCTATGCCCACCAGTGACCTGAATTAACTGAGCAATTTTCAAAATGACACTATCCATGTCCTCTTGCGAGAACCAGTCAAGAAGAAAATTAAGCATTCCTGCTCTGACACACGAAGCGCGATTGGAAATGGAGTCTCTAAGCAGTTGCTGAAATACATTGAGCCCATAATGCCGTGATGAGTCACTGCTCTGCCCAGTTACAAAATGGCAAAGTAATGATTCAGGATGACACCAAATGATGTAAAAGAAAAAACAAAAAGACTATGGCAATTATATGTAGAAAGAAATGGCAGCTCCAGCAGGGATGGAGCCAGAAATGGAATCTAGTGGGGCAAAATGAGAGATTGATTTCAAAGGGGCAAAAATAAGCCACAAAGTATGATTTAGCTCACTGGTTGTTTTGTTTCTCTTTAAAATTGAGGTCATAAAATCAATCCCTGACTTTGTAGCCACATTTTAGAAAATTAAAATTCTATCAGGAGAGGCATGATACTAGCAAAGGGAACTGAATTACCAACCTTCTGGAGGATACTCAAATAAAGGATAATTACATCTTCATTCTGAGTCAAAACAAAAAAGAAAGAAAACAATGATATGAGAACCATGAGATAGGCAACTGTATACCAAGGATAAATCCATACCCAGCATGCATGAAAAGAAATTAGAATTCAAGAAATCAGCAGACCAAATAAAAAGAACACTGATATAGATGATACAAAATGTTCAGAGAAGATTTGCAATGCAAGGTCACCTTAATTACAGGGCTTGCTTTTATATCAAACTTTCCATCTACAAGCATGTCAAGCAGTGCATTTAGAAGCCCCTCACTTGGCCGCCATTGGCAAAACTCCAATAATAGACTTTGCAAAGTCTGATAGCCCTTGCCAACAAGAGCTCTAAATGCAGCCTGCAAAAATAAATTAATTAATCAGAAAGTATGATTAACTACAAATTAACACTCTGCATCTTAAAGTAGAAAAGAAGAAACAACAAAGGTGTATCCAAATATACAGATACCTGTTTAATTGACAATATCGCAGCATATCAGGAATAAGATAGATGTCAAACAAAAAGGGAGGTGCAATGCTAGCATATGGGAGGTATACATGTTATGCCTACAAAGAAGGACAAAAAAAACAAAAAAGGTCCACAATATGTTCAGATGAGAAGAGCTTCAGTGTGATTGAAGATCAGGGGGCTTGAGCCTCTCAACAAGGCCTTGTTAGGGAAGTGGCTTAGCAGGTTTGAGGTAGGGCATGGTATTTAGGAAAAAGGTGATTGTGGAGAAGTATGGGGAAATGGAAAAATAATGGTGAACTAAAGAGGGCAGAGAAGCAATGATTCAAATCTGTGGAAGACTATCAGGAGGAACATTTTAGACTGGGAGTTGTCTCTAATAGGAATTTTTTTTTTTTTTTTTTGATAAGTAAAAGTATTGTATAAAAACCACCAAAGCAGTGGAAAAAGAATTACAAGAAAGAACACACCCCCCACTCCCTAGCTGAAAGCCAAGGTCAGAGGAGCAGCCCAACACACACCCTTAACGGGTTCCCAACCAACCAACAAAATCAACTAAGGTCGAGGGACCATCTTTTATAGACAATTTCGTCTCCGACCAAAGAAAATATACAAACGAATGTCTCTAATAGGAAAATCATTGTTGCAGTTGTTGAATCCTTTATTTGTTGTTAGAGAATGACCGATAAGTTGATTACTACAAGAAGGTTTCATTAATCTTTGACACCAGGTGAATGTACCACCTTCCCAGATAAAAGATTTGGAATCCTAGGTATCGTTTAAGGTTGGTTCCTTTAGGCAAGAGACAGCGTGGAAAAGAATCCTTACAATGGATCAGCTTATTAGAAGAGGTTAGAACATGCTTAATTGGCGGTACCCTTGTATACAAGATTTTGAGTCTAGTGATCACATTCTTATTCACTACAAGTAGGGTTTTGGCTTATGGACCTCATCCATACCTGTAAGAGTAGTACAATATATTGTATCCTATCCTAAGACTAAGACTTCTCTCCCATACTTGTAGGCCTTGTTTCCTCTGACCCATGGATAAGGAACCTAGGTAAGAATGTTCATTGAGAGAAATAGTAGACCCTGTTTACAACCATCTTTGTTTGCTCTCTTGTCGAAACTCCAAACAAAAACTTATCAAGAAATAATGCTCTAACTTCCAATCTATCTTTTTCTAAGCCCTATATAACTAATCAAACATGTATATATTGCACTCAGGCATGTCAACGCTTAATTCTCTTAAGTTGTACTAAATCCAGATGTCCTCTCTATGCAAGAAAGTAGGACATCCCTCCAACCAGAGTCTAGTCCCAACAGTTTCTCCAGTGGTGTTTAGTTAGCAGCCTCCACTCTTGGGTTGCAACATTGAAGGAAGCCAATGCTCCCACTACATTATAACAATAAAAAGTTCCTTCCATGTGGGTCATATCATAATTAAGGAAAAAATTTGGACGTAGAGGAGTAATGTTACGAGTCTTCCATGTTGTATTCCCATTGGAGTATGTGCTGATGAAGATTTGTTCCCTATTGCAAATATTTGGCATAACTATAGTTTTAAAACGTGCAAAGCACACCTAAGGCACAAAAGCCTTCAACAAACAATTAAAAGCACACCTAAAGCACACCTAAGGCATACGCCTAAGTGAAGATGGATATCAATTTTATAAAATATGATTCAAAATATAATTCAATCAATAAAAAAATTAAGATTCTAAACCTTGAAAAGAAGCATTCAATAAAAAATATATTGAAATTGTATAAAGTTCAATAAACAATTAGAACTTTCAAGAATTAAGAGTATTTAAAAAGGAAGAGTAAAGTTGATAAGATGTGCCTCTTTAATAAGGCACATGTCTTAGCAAACACGACACTATAACTAGAGTGGTTGCCCCTTGAGCCTAGGTGTGCTTAAAGTGTGCCTTTTAAAACTAAGGGCATAATGAAAACACAATCAGGAGAAGTTGGAGCAGATGAGAATGTGGCTTGGTTTTCCCAAAGATATTTACGCTTTTGACCTCATTGCCACTTAAGTCTAAGCAGTGATACAGTCTCTTTAGTGACAGGATTATAGGCATAATAGAAAGTAACCTTAACAATCTCATAAACCCTTTTACCGAAAAGGACCCAACCAAATCTGGAAGCACAGACTCCTTGTTTAAGATTCCCGCCTCAGTGGCAGCAAAAATTGAGAGACTTCTTTAGTGACAGGATTATAGGCATAATAGAAAGTAACCTTAACAATCTCATAAACCCTTTTACCGAAAAGGACCCAACCAAATCTGGAAGCACAGACTCCTTGTTTAAGATTCCCGCCTCAGTGGCAGCAAAAATTGAGAGACTACAAAGAGATTTTTTATGGTCAGGCGTAGGGGAAGGCAAAAAAGATCATTTAGTTAGTTGGGACGTAGTGTGTAAGCCGAAATCGAAAGGGGGATTGGGTTTTGGAAAGATTTCTGTAAGGAATGTCGCTCTCTTAGGGAAGTGGTTGTGGAGATATCCTAGGGAGGGTTCAACTCTGTGGCATCAGGTTATTTTAAGCATTTATGGATTATATTCCAATGGTTGGGATGTCAACAATATAGTTAGATGGTCACATCGTTGTCCTTGGAAGGCCATTGCACTAGTCTTCCAAGAGTTTTCCAAGTTTACTCGGTTTGTGGTAAGTGACGGGGATAGAATTCGGTTCTAGGAAGACTTGTGGTGGGGGGATCAACCTTTGGGAGTCCAATATCCAAGATTACTTAGTGTAGTCACGGATAAAAATACTTCTATTTCATCAATCCTTGGATCTACCCGCCCTTTCTCTTGGAATTTCAACTTTCGTCGAAATCTTTCCGATTCTGAGATAGAAGATTTAGAAGGCCTTATGCGGTCTCTTGATCGTCTACACATATCACCTTCGGTTCCAGATATGAGATCCTGGTCTTTATCTCCTTTAGGATTTTTCACAGTCAAATCTTTCTTTCTGGCCTTATCTCAATATTCTGAGTCGCCTCCAGTTTTCCCTACCAAGTTCGTCTGGAATTCTCAAGTCCCCTTCAAAGTCAAGTCCTTTGTCTGGTTGGTGGCTCATAAGAAGGTTAATACTAATGACTTGCTACAATTGAGAAGACCCTACAAAGCACTTAATCCCGACATATGTAAGTTGTGCATGAAGCATGGAGAAACAGTAGATCACCTTTTCCTCCATTGCTCTTTGACGATGGGGTTGTGGCACAGATTATTTCAATTAGCAAAGACGGATTGGGTTCCCCTAAGGAGCATCTCTGACATGTTATCTACTAATTTTAATGGTTTTGGATCTTCTAAGAGAGGGATTGTTTTATGGCAAGACGCGTGCATCGCGTTAATGTGGGTGGTGTGGCGGGAAAGAAATGCAAGGATTTTTTAGGATAAAGCAAGGAATTCAGAGTATCTTTGGAATTCTATTCGTTTTCTTGCTTCTCTTTGGGCTTTTTGTTCTAAGGTTTTTAAAGGGATACCTCTTAACGTGTTACAACTTGATTGGTTAGCGGTGTGTAACTAGAGTGTTTGTTTGTTCTTTCTTTGTATTTTCTTATATTTGATTACTTGTAGTCTTGTTTTTCTTTGGTGGGAGGATTCCTCATCCTTCTATTGTTTCCTTTTTATCAATATATTCCTTTGTCGTTTCCTATCAAAAAAAAAAAAAAATCTGGAAGCACAAACAATTGCACGTGACAACAAGTTCCACACCATTTCATCTTTCAAAATGTAAGGAAGTTTGCAAAAAAGTTCAAAGAGTGAGCATATGGTAAGATCAGTCAAAAACCAATAGTTCATTATCCATGGCAATTTATCAAGTTGAATGTCATGAATTAGTGCTAGTAGTCAATTCTTGCAAACTACAAGAAAGCAAATTCAATCCACTAGGTGTAATCGTTCCACTATTAGTAATACTATATCTTGAGAAAGATTAAACCATGGCCCGCTTTTTGTCCAAAATAATAGGACTTGGTCAAGCCTTATCTTCTGGTTTATTTTTAAATTCAAACTCCTAAAAATCAAACCTCCGGTTTCAACAAGATGTAATCTTTGTACATTCTTTTGTGATCTATCTTTTTGTATATATCTCTATGTATAGTGAAGGAGTTCTTTGTTTTGATCAAGTTTGTGTATGTGTAGGGAGGATTCTTCATTCTTCTCATGAACTCTTTATTCATAATTAATACATCTCTTGTTTCTAATATAAATATAATTAAAATTTTCATATGAATTATAATTTATCAACATCTAGTGTATTAAAAGATTTTTATTACAAAATCAATATAAATTTTTAAAAACTAATTAAAGCTTATTAATAATGTGGTAAAATATCTTCTTAAAGATGTTTCTCAACATGCTATTAAAATAAAAGACCTATAATAAATAGGTTCATGTAAAATTAACCGTAACATCAAAGTAAAATGATGCTTACCATCTTATTAAAATAGAAAATATAATAAATATATTTTCATTAATATTGTATCCAAATACCCAGACTTATAGTTGAGATCCTTTTTTAATAGAATCCTCATGTCCTCAAATTTTGGGATGCAAAGGATCTGACACCTAAACATATACCCACACCCAACACCCATATCCTAACCCATGTAGCATAGTCAGTATGTGTCTTTGCATGAACATGCATTTTCATCTACAAACAAATAAATGGTACAAATTTAGAATTGTATGCATAATGAAAAACTTAGAAACCAGCAAGCCAGTAAGCAAGAAATCTCAAATCATTAAATTAGAAGTGAAAAAAGGTCAAATGATGAAGTTGGTTTCCAGTGATCTCAGATAGTTTGCAAAACAATCAAAGATGACTAAAAGATAAAAGGTCACACATGCTATTACACGAAATCTCACAAAAATTATTTGTATCGAACAAAAACATGAAGGTAAATGGAGCCATTGACTAGTTTACTAATAATCATAACAAAAATTAAAAGGAAAAAGGAGTACCTTTGAGGCATCATTCCTTGCAAGCAAACAGGTAAGAGTTTGCAGAACATTCAGAACTAACTTCTCTCCATTTGCCTCATCAAGGTTTCCATTTAACAAAGAGACAACATGCAAAAAGCATTCTCCATCACGAAACAAATCCTGATAGTGCTGAACAGGTATAAATTTGGTGAGGAATCAGAACAAGCAAACAATTGTATAGACCAACTCACCAACACACACAGACCATGTAATATAAAATATAAAATATCCCATATTAGAAAGGAATGGCTATTAAGAGTAGTACCACTTGATCAGTCAAGAGCATATCTCTCATTCCAACCAACAGATCAATTGACAATTCTGCAAAACTTTTTTCCCGCTCCTTTATTTGAGTAAATGTTTCTAGGTATTTAGAACATAGACGCAATTTCGCTCTCTGATCTTCATCAGAAAATGGTACAATCTGTAAAGGCAGTAAACCAAAAATACAATAGTTATTCCGTTGCCTCGCCATAATGATAAGGAAAGCAAATATCAAACAAATAAGATCAAGAAGGAGAACCTTCATTAGGTCAAGAATAAGATTAAGCACACGATTTCTGAAAGTCTTTTCCCAGAATAAATCAAACAAGCAATCAACACATGTGGAACTACGCAAAACCAAAATTTCAGCATCATCTGAATCTGCTATTGAGATGTATTCCATTAAGAGATCCATGGATGCTTCCATGCTTTTCAGACAACTTTGGGCCTTCTCAGATGGATCAAATCTCTGACAACTTTGGGGTGAAATTACTTCCACACTGTTGTTTTTAACATTGAGGCCTATATTTCCAGGTCTTCCATATTCCTGGGCCTGAATGCAAGCAACTTTCAGCACCCGGGTTATTGCATCAAGTGTCTTGAAAGAAGCAATAGTTTTCTCACATGAAAGCTGTAATATCCGAAGCAAACTCTTCGCAAGAATGCTAGCAATCTCAGGATTACAAGCAGATTGTTCAAGGGCATCTAATAAAACAGAACATTCAGGCTGCCATAAATAAAATGAAATAAAGGTGAGAATCCCTGAGGAATGTGATGAAGATGGAACTAGAAATCCCTAAAACAGGGAGTTAATCTTCAACAAACCGCTAGATGCTCTTCATATATAGAAAGCATAAAAATTTGTGCATAAAAGCGTACACGCATGCATAAATATCTGTGTAGCACCAAGTCAAACCAGAAAATGCCTTAGCACAACAATGACACAGACCAAGAAGTTATGTTAGCCATCAGAAAGATGCTTTCAATAAAACCAACATGATGAGGATAATCCTGAATTCCCTTTTTGGCCTTGTTGGACACCTTGTCTCCCATATTGAATACTGAGAAAACCAAGCCAAACACAGGACACTAACACCGTCCCAATCTTATGTCCTAGTAATACATAGAACAGAGCTTATAAAGCTCAATGAAAAAGCCAATGATTACACACTAGAACTATCATAAAGGATATAAAAGAAGACCTACCAAGTTATGTGCACTCCCACTAAATGTTGCTGCAAATTCCACAAATGAAATTACTTCCATTTGAAGGATTTCAACTCCAACAGCCTTCCCTTGACAGTCAGTGTAATTAGAGGCATATATTTCAGAATTACTCAGAGATCCCTCATTATATGTGCAACACTCGATAGAAGATCCTTCTGACGCTGGTCCAAAATAGAAAAAATTCTCAGAGAAGATGAGGTCCCACATTCCCTCTTCTCGAAATACCTCAAGCAATAATGGTGAGGAAACAAGAATCGTCCTGAATGCATGAAGAACAGAATTCTGCAGGGTATTGACAAAGATCCTGCAGAAAATGGAAGAAAGAAGCAAAAAAAGAGAAACATTAAAGAAAAAGGCTGTGAGAAACAAGCCAACCAAAATACCAATGGGACAGACAAATACTTGTATCAGAATGTAGATCAGTTGTACCTTAAATATTTGACAGAAATGTTCAGAAAAAAAATATTGCACACACTGGGTACTATTCACCTTAAATGAATTGGCAGCTCATTTTGGTTCGAAAAAGCCTTGATGCATGGGAATATTGTAAGAAGAACCCTCATAATCCATTTTATAGAAAGTTCTCCATAAACCGAAGAGACTGGCATGGCACTTCGACCAGTTGATAACAAGACAAGATGAGATCTATTTTCTTCTGCGGCAAGAAGGAAAGAACAGAGAACTCTGTTCAACTTGACAGCATAATCACTCCAATATTGCAAATAAGAAGCATTGTCCGGAAGTGGCAGAAAAGACTTCCTGATACAAATTTCTACTTTATTCTCATTTATAGAGTCAAAAGCAGATAGTTGAAAGTCATCCTTGCTCTGTTGCTTGTACTCTTGAACCATGAAAGCAAGCAAGCAAAAGCTATTTGCAAATTTATGAACTCTACCATTTTCACATAGAAACTGCAAGTTGTTCAAATTCCCAAAGCTGAATGATCATTAAGGGCAGCAATAATAGAGAGCACTTATATAACAACAAAAGAATAAAAAAAATAAGTTAAAGACCACAGCAAAGGCCCCTACTTATGATAAATAAGAGTTATTAAAAAGCATAAGTTAAGGCCACAGCCACACCCCCCTACTAATGACAAATGAGAATAATTGAAAAGCCAAAGTAGTATAGCATAGAATAAAAAAGGTCATTAATGGAAATAGCTGTTACTGAAACAACAGTTGGTCATACAAAGGATACACAGCCTCTCTAAGAACTTCCAAAGAAAGAATATGGAGCCGAAAAACATCCAAAGAAGGATTTTCATCTCTGCAAAAAATACTTATGCCAATATATTAGATTGTGGAACCAAGCCAAAGGAATAGTATAATAAGAATGTTCTATAAACAACTTAAATTATTATCCTAGCAAAGCAGATGATAATAATTCAACTTTTAAGTGTGTGAGTGTGGGCACATCAAAATACAATTTTTTGTTTATATATGCTCAATCCAAACACTTCTAGGATGGAAAGAAAAAATTCCACCTCATAGTAAGACACATAATTATGAACAAAACCATTCAGCTGCCACATCTCAAACTGGAAAAAGTTAAACAACAATCAGTAATAAGTATCTAATAGGTTGCCATCAAGGCATCAACAACTAACTCAGGATTATCGCAAAACATTTTAAATAATTAAATATATTAGTGTTGAATTGGAACACGATGCATGCAGCATGACATGTAACAAAGCTTGTTTCAAGTTCCATTAAAGTTTTGCACTGAAAACCAACCAGATGTTAAAGAAGGAAAAGATTTGATGATTAAATTTAAGAGGTAAATACACACACGTCCAGGTGCACACACAGAGACAGATTATTCCAGCCAAGGAACAAAAATATCGTATCTTACAGATAGGTTGTCCATCCAGAACACAGAAATCTGGATAGAATATTGATATCAGAAATTTTATGAAAGAAATGAAGGAAACTTGAATCAGCCCAGTCATTCAAACCCCTCCTAAATAAGATAGTCCCATGGGAAGTCACAGCGTTAAGCAAAAAGCAGTTCATGCCTCAAGCAACCTAGAGGTGGCAACCTGGACTGGTAGGATCATTTCATGGCTCAAGCTAGGCTCAAGCTGAAGAATGAAGCACCTTTTTTCTGATCCAGCCTTAATTCTAACCCAAGAAGGTCAATTAGAGCTTAACATCAACTTTAAAAGCTCAGATGGAGCTAGGGTTGGGATAGGATGGATAAGGTTGGTTTACCAGGTTATTCAAGTTGATTGGATTAGAACAAAGGGACGGTGAAGCAGTCAGCCCAGTCACTGGCTGAAGTTAGAAGACAATGAATCTCTATGGAAGAATCACTGAAGATTTTGAAAAGAATTGGATGCATCCAAGAACAGTGATAAACCACATGTCACACCTATAAGCAGAATAACAGATCAGTGATAGATTTTAAGTTTTAAAACTAAAATTGAACAGAGATTAGGTGGAAATTAAACTTTTTGTTACATCAAGAGTACAAAAACCTGGAAGGGAGAGCATCTGAAATGGATTCTTCAGCACCAGTTTAGAAAGATAAAGTGCAAGTCGCAATAATAGAGCTTGTAAGATGGACAACAGAACAAAGAGTTTATTTTACAGCTGCCCTCAAACATCCAATTGCATTATAAATAAACTGTTATATATTATCTACCTGCAGTCATTCTTATCCATATCACAGATATGAAGATATATTTTTCTTTTGATCAAAATGGGAACAAATATCAAGTCAATCACAACAACTTCGTGTATATAAAAAAGAAAAAAATAAAAAAGTTAATCATGAAAAACTAAAAATACTAGTGTAGTCATCCAGCAACTGAAAGGATAGATCACCCTGTTATAAGCAGTAGAACAGCATAGGAGGCTTAAATGAAAGTTTCAAATATAGTAAGGACCTCTCAGCAAGTTTACCAATCAGTTTAATTTATCTTACATCTTAAGAACAAATTCCTCACAGAATCAGGAGAAATACCAAATTTTAAGGAACTACTATGCCTAAACAGTGAACTGCTAACTGTTCACCAATGTTCTCAGAACCCCGAGGTCTTAAATGATATCTGAAAAATAAGGAAGCATAATATGAAAGGTGTAGCTACCTACATCCAAAAAAATTACCTTTCTTCGTCAGAACAACATGAAATTTTAGATATTAATGGATTATTCGGCGGAAGTCCAAGTCCATCCAATAGAACTTCAAGACCTCCAATACTTCTAAAATGATTTTGTCCCCTAGGATTCTCCGAGAGTGCAGAATAGAGTGTTCTCAAAGTCAAATACTGAAGTGGTGTATCTGTCCATTGTTCTTTCATACTCAATCTTCTGATGACACGCAACAGTTCTGAAACACAATATATTTCTTTGAGTGAAAAAGTAAAATTAAATAAGATACATAATTATACAAGAAGTATTGAATTTTAGTGAGGATTCAAGACACGTGAAGAATAATGATAAAGAATTTCTTCAACAATTTTCAATATTAATGCTTCCACAAAAGTTCAACTGCCAATTTTTTCTTGCAGGAATGGCAACTATCAGTGCTGTACCATTTGCCTCTAGCATTAAAATAACTCAGACTTCTGCAAATTGGAGACCAGATACTTCATTCACAAGTCATGGCAGGCATATGAGCATACAAAACCAAGAAGATGCTGTGTCCCACTAATTTAATCAACCAGTCGAAGATTCTCAGTAAAATCTAACGCTCCATATATACTACAAAAATGACTAAGATAAGGCACTCACAATGTAATAGATATGCATAATGTTCAAATTAAAGCATTCGTCTGTGTAAAAGGACATATAACAACTGAAGTTGCAGAATTTTTTTTATTTTTTTTTGACAAGCAAGCAAATAATATATAAACAGCACCTATCAAAAAAGCGCACCAAAGTATACAGGTTGTACACAAGGGCACCAGGGCAAGAACAAAAGAGAAGCAACAGCAAAAGCCCCTCCCCTTACATAACACCAAGCCAATCGACTAAATCTACTATAGACATTGTCACATCATTTAAGCCCACCCTCATGCACTCCAAAAGACGGCAAAAGAAGGAAGATTTTAACGCTTGATCCAGTTTTTGCACATCCTTGAAGGACCTCCTATTATCTCCCTCCAAACAGTCCAGAAAATCCATAACAGGGCAGCCTTCCAAGCTTTTTTTCCTCTCTTCCCCACAAAGGACTGAAGTTGCAGATATGTAGCACAAACAAGCACAATATAAGGAACTTGAAAAAATACAAGATTTAAAGAAAGGTATTCTTCCAAGCAGCCATCAAGGTAAAAATCAATATCAGCCTGGGTGATTAATTACCAACAGATGCAGTGTAAATCCAGGTAGCCAAGAACCCAGGCAAACCACAAGTGATATAGGCATGTAACAAGGGTTCATGGAATTATCAAGAGTCAACCAATTTTAACCTTCTAAAATGACATTGTGCAAGAAATTAACTCCCACCCCAACCCCCAAAAGAACCCTAAAAAAATGATACGATTATTAAATAAATATATAAAATAAAATGAAGGACTTATGAACCACTTAATAAAAAATTATAGGAAACAGATGAATTTTATAGATGAGAGACAATCATGCAAGAGGTCTGTTCCAAAAAACATAAAACAAATAGAAACCCAAAGACAAAAGGAGAAACTAGGAATCACAATACCATCCCAACATGACCAATTCTATCCCAACCATATACATCCCATTCCAACTTGAACTTCACAATTGAGGCCCTGGAAAGCCACAATTTAAAAACATAGCTTTCATTATGTCCACCATTCTATCCCAATCTCTGTACATCTCAAAAGGTTAGACATCAGACCTGACTGGTACAAGTTTATTTTATGTGTTAACAAGTCGATACAGTAATAAAAATAAAAATTGTTTACTCATCAGGCTTGTTTACTGTTATATCTTTTTTCTTGGCTTTGTCAGATTTCTCAAATCCTGTCTTGTTCCTTCCAACCAAGTTTTTGTGGAGATCAAAAGCCCCTTCAAAGGTTAAGGCCCTTACTTGGTTAGTAATACATGGAAAGGTAAACACCAATGACAAGCTGCAGTTAAGAAGACCCTACAAATCCCTTTGTCCTTGGTGGTGCATTCTATGCAAAAGAAATGGAGAATCGTTTGACCACCTTTTTCTTCATTGCCCTTTAACTATTGGGCTTTGGCACAAACTCTTCAATTTAGCAGGGTTGGTTTGGTTCCACCAAGGAGTATTGAGGACATGATGATTATTGCATTTAGAGGGTTGGGTAATTCAATTAAAAGCAAGACATTTTGGCAAATCGTTTGCCTCACTTTGTTGTGGATTGTGTGGTAAGAGAGAAACGTTAAGATTTTTTAGGATAAAGGGAGATCAGAAGGAATGTTATGGGATTTACTTCATTTCTATTCCTCTCTATAGGCCTCTTGTACTGTTGCTTTTAGAGGAGTTCCTCTTTAGTGTTTTATAACTCAACTGGATTGCGGTTTGTGATTCAAAAGTTTGGGATAGTTGGGGATTATCTTTGTATATAGTTTTCTATAGAGGGGTGTATTCTTACTTCGATCAGATTCTGTATTTTGTGGGAAGGACCTCTCATCCTTCTCTTGTATCTTTACTACTATTAATACATATTTCTTGGTTTCTGAAAAAAAGAAATAAAAAATAAAATAAAATAAAATCTGAAATCTCCTACCTTACCTACTAACCAATTAAGACCACCAGCTTCCATCACAGATACAACTGCCTTTTGATGCCACTGTAGCCTTGTTTCACAAATAGAAACTTTCAACCTACTAGGAGGATCACTTGAGGATGCACCACTTCTGGGAACAGAAAACTCCACAGCATTACTGTACAATTGAGTCTTCTCCAACGTATTTGTATGTAAATCGATGAAACTACATATTATTGACACCACATATACAAGTACTTTTTGCAAGATTCCTGTCTTCTCTACTGTAAAATTTGATAAACTTTCATCGGCAGAAAGTATACTGGCAACTGTTTTGAGTTGGACAACAGCCGCTGAAATAAACAACATCCAGTGTGTTAAAATGAAAATATCCAAATACTTCTAAAATATAATACACTTAGAACAAAGAAATAGAATAACAAAATCACCCTATCACAGCTCAAGGAAAACAGAAAATGCATAAGATATTTAAAGATCCACAAAAAAAAAATTGTCAGTGCAAGCTCATTAAGGGCACACAGCAGTGGAAAAATGAAAAACAACAGGAAGAGAAGTCCAAAAGGTCACGAGTGTTTATTATGTGTCATCAATAGCATCTTTATAAATATGCTTGACTAATGATCCTTTGATTAATATTTTCCATGTAAATATAATTGGCACATGGTCCTTGGTTGATTATGTTTCCTTTTGTTTAGGGGTTTACCATATATTTTAAGCTTTTTCCTATACAACTCTCTTCTCCCTCTTTGCTCAGTTTGATATTATGTTTAATGAGGACTTAAGGGTTTAGCGATTGGACTTGATGGGTTACATTCAACTCAGTTGATGAGGATCAAGTATGGCCTGAGAATCAAGGAGTAGGAGGATGAGGAGGTCATCATGGAGACCCTAAGGATCTAAGGGAGAATAAGGCAACAAGGCAACGTGGTTTTGCAATGAAATTCTGGCAACACATATGGCGGAATGTTCGAGTGTAAGTGATGAGTATGTTGTATGCATTCCAGAAGAAAGGAGAATTTAGGACTTGAATGCTGCTGTATTTGTTCTCGTTCTAAAGAAGAGGATAGAACTTTAAACCCATTAATCTAGTAGGAGGAATTTAAAAGTGCTTATTAAATTTTGGCACAATGCCTTTGGAGACTGATAGATGAACTGGTGTCAATTTTGCGTTGAACCATGATAGAGTAAGATCCTCCACCACTGTGCATGTTACATGTATTTAAAAACACATATTCTAGATTCAGGTGAAAGAAACTCCTTTTTTTTTTTATGATAAGAGAGAAAGATTTCATTGTTAAGTACAAACTACAAACAAGGATGAGAAATCCTTCCCAAAGTACATAATCCTCTATAGAAAGTTTGATAACAAAGGTGGATAACAAAATACTAGTTCAAAAACTAAAATCTAGCTACAATTCACATAAGTAGAAAATCTTCTACAAAGGAAACCATATGTCTAACTCCACATTTTATTAACGCATCTACCACATGATTGCCTAAGTGAGGAGCCAAAGAATAGGAACATCTTAACTCTAAAGAAATATCAATAATTTGGCGCAATCACCCATCAAACTTCCATGGTCATCTTTCTTCTTAGCCCGTGATATGACAATAACAGAATCACCTTCTACTAGAAAATTGGAGAGACCTAAAACTTTCGCTTATAGCAACCTTTCCAAAAGAACTAGAATTTCTACCTCAATGACTAAACCTCTACCTACAAGTTTAGAGAATGCTCTTAACACTCCGCCAAAGTGATCTCTAAAACAACCCCTCAATCCCTAATTGCTTTAAGTTGCCCAAAGAACATCCATCAAAAAATTTAGTTGAACAAAAGCCAGTAGAGGTTATAGTCATTCACAAAGTGTGTCCTTAGTCAACCTCATGGTTCGGCAAACCAGGTTTCAAACTAATAAAATGACACTCAAAGGGATACCTGTAAAGGTTCACGAGTAGAAGCCCACAAGGTAGAAGAGTAGTAAAACAAGTACCCAACTAGTTCTAGAGGCCTTCCCCTATCCTCAGAAAATCATCTTGTTCCTTTCCCACCAAACAATCCAATTCAAAGTGAAACCAACAATTTGCCAAAGAGTTCTGCCTCAAGGAAGTCCCCTACACCTTTGAAGGACAAAATTAACACTTTTTCCACGCTTCTAGGTGGAACCCAATCAATCTCTACAAGTCAAAACAATCTACACCATAATGTCAATGTTGTGGGGCATACAAAAGATATGATTCTACGATATTTGGATACTTCAATTTCATCCAACGTACGTGTGTTGATGCAACATCACATGGGAATCCTCATCAAACACTCCTATTTTACTTTGGGTAAGGTTGTTTGATTTTTTCATGGATATCCTTCTATTATTTCGACTTTCTTAGTAATAATTACATTATAGAAAATGAACAATTAGCTTAAAAGTGAACTTTTGTAAAAATATTTAGGAATAAGAGGGAAAAAATGTTAAGAGGGAAAAATGGGAGATTTAAAAATGGAAATCTTCACTTCCAATTTATTTTTAATTGAAATTTCTTTTATTATGTTGTATCCCAGTATCTGTACCCTTTTTCTAGATCTTTTTTACTTGAATCCCCATATTGTAAAATATGAATTGTGAAGGATCAAACACTTAAACACAGACCCGCATCCAACACTCATATTCGAACCCATGCAACATAGATATGATCTATAAACTCCTCACTCCCCTCCCCCCTACACATAACACACCATTCTAGGCTAAGCCCTTTTCTATGTTCTTCTTCCTAAGAGCACATTACTAGTATTGATCTTCTTATTTGTCACAAGCTATGCATAGGCCTTCACTTTTCATGGAACTTTGGATTTCCAAACGAAATTTGCAAGAACAAAAGGAACTAAATTGGTCAAAGCAAAAAAAGCCTTCAAGAATGAGTTAATTGAGAATGATTCCAAGGATGTTAAATACAAACCACTTGCATCAATAATGGGTGACAAATAGAGATGGGCCAAAGAAAACATTAGATGAGCTAGTTCCTCAACTTCTTGCTCTAAGAAGTTATAATGAAAATTGAAGTTCCAAGATATAAACAGAGAGAGGGAAACTAGCACGGAGGAAATAATAAGAGTTTCTCAACCTCACTACTCTATAAATGTTTGCAAACTGCTCATGAAGAAATTTATCACCCGACCAAAGATCTTCCTAAAAGTGAATTTTTGTACTATCACCCACAGAATAATGAGCAAAACTAAAAAGTCTAAGAAGGTTTGAGCAATAGCCTTCCAAGGGCATTTATGTGACCACCTAACAACATAATTGGCATCCCATTCATTAGAGTTTGAATTGTAGATAGTCCTAATGAAAAGGATATCTATTTTCTACCCTTACTTAGCAATATTGATACCCATAGAAGCAATTCATTTAATGGTGCACAAGAATTTATAATACAATAGCAGCATTTAACAGTTCTTTTATATTTCATCATGATTTAAGCATTTCTATACATAAAATATAAAAGTACAATTGCAACTTGCAAGTAATGCATGCAGTAAAAACAAAAAATAATCACAAATAGTAATTCAACTTTATCAACATTAGATAATACAACAAACATTTTTTTTTATCAAAAATAATACAACATAAAGAGTCAATAGCAGAAGGGTAAAAAAAGTAGCCAAAAAAATGTTCAAGTACACCTTTCATTAGTGTTGTAAGCTTCTGAATCCCACCATAGTAGCCGAAAACTCTACAATTATGCATTGAGCGAGTAACAATTTTTAGAGCATCCAAGACAGGAAACCCTTCCGAGGTGATAATGAAGCTGGTGGATGCCCCTGATACTGTTATTGATTGCACCGAGTTAGTGATTACTAGATTGACAACATAAAAAGTTAAAAAATGGCAAACAACATACTACAAAATCTTGTTAATATAACAAAATAATCAATAAGGAAAACGCAACTTGCAAAAAGGAAATAATTAAGGTGCAATTTGTATACACTTCTTGTTTTCTATTTTTAAAAACAAAAAAATGAAAGTAATTCCCATACAAAATGTAAAAACTCTTTTGAGACTTATCTTAAAAAGATAATGACTTTTAAAAACAGTTAAAAGAATTGAGTTACTAAAAAAATTTTACTACCTCAAATTTTAAAAGTAGTTTTTAAGGAAATTAGATAAGTCCAAACTTTTTATATAAAAGTTATTCTATTTTTATTTTTTAAAACAGAAAATATGAAGTACATCCAAACAAGCACTAAATAATCCAATCACAGTACTAAATATCAACCAAATATTCAACCTGAAAGTTCAAGAAGTAATTGAGTATTTTCCCAAACAAACGACAAAGTAGTTGCACAATTCTAATAAATTATAAGATATCAATTTTAGATCACTCATATAAAGAAGATAGTGTATAGACAAGGTAAAGCTGCGAACAGAATTACTAAGAACTTGAAAAAATATATAATTTCCTTTTGCATGCACACTTTGCCTTTTTAAGGGATGTTCATCAAATTAACATGTGTGAGAAGATAATCCTTTTGCATCGTCATTCATCGCTACCCATAAGCAAAAGATCTATGAGCAGCACACTGCTACCCTATTCATTTCTTAAGAGGTTTGGCTTAGGTTGACTGGTTTCTGTCCCTCCCTTGATCTTGAGGAGATTTTGAAGAATTCAGACCATTTACTTATTTCTACTGCTGGGGCTATCACTCAACTTCACAACCAGCAATCCACCCATGTTTTCATAAAAAAATAAAAATAGGTACAAACGCTGAAAATTTACTAATTACATTAGTGAGAATACCAAACAAAAATCTATGAGTTGAACAAAAAACAAAAAGATAGTAGTCTAATGATGGATTAACATGGAACACCAAAAAGGGTACGAAATGCAACTCAGCTGAGTTGAACAATCCAACCAAATCCCTAACTGAACTTCGAGCAGGCTGGGCAACTTTCTTATTAAAGAGACATTTTCTGCAAATACCCAATGAACTAGCATGATAAACAGAAATTTTTAGTTCCATCATCCACCAGAAACATAATATCAACGAATCAATTTATTAAAGCCAACTTACACTCTGTGACTAGAGCAGTCAATTGTCCAACCTCTTCGGTTAGGACCAAAATAATTTCAGCAGGATGCCCAGCTGAGCAACCAACCACTATATCATCAAATCGTGATGAATACTCCCCAGTTGGAGCTGCAGAGGAAGCAGTGTCCAGAAACTGGCCAGAATCAACAGGCTCCCAGTTCTTGTATACAATTAAGAATTGCTTGAGGAAAACAAATAACAACTTTCTCTTCTCCACCTAAAAGTTCAAATCATTAAACAGAAAATATATAAGATTTACCATAATAGTACTAAAAAGGGTAATTGCCGCCAACCACCACAACACTACAGTTTTATTTACTCATAGCAGGGCAAGGCAAAAGACAACTATAATGAGAAAGCTGGAAAGTAATATCCCTAACAATACAAACTAGATGTAAAGGAATATTAAATGCCCCATTGGTTTCGCTTGGTGGGCTGGAAATGCCCAACTTATCAATTTATCCAGTAAACTACTTGGGCTCATGTAGCCCATGCCAAATTAATCAAACTCTGGGACGGAGCAATTAACCTACTTGAAGTAGCTTATTTCGTACCAGATATTCAAAAATAGAAGCCTCTTCCTGACTAAAAAGTTAGTGCATCTGGGCACAAAATAATGCACCCAAAAGAAGCAAACAACTACTTACACAGCTCAAAAGCTCTCAGATATACCAATTCAACCAACTGCCCAACACTCCCCTGACAGACAAAAGGGCAAAGAAAACCTCAAAGAAACAAAGGCAATAAATCTTTTGAGAATAGAAGCAAAGAACAAAGTTACAACAAGGTACTGCCTTCAGTCCAACTAGACATTCAATGTAATGTTTGGGACCAAAATTCATTCACTATAAGAAAGCATGATATACATCAACCACCAAGACATTTCCAAGCATACCTTGTCAATGGCATTCTCATATCTCCCCCAGAGTGTACAAAGAATTGCCTCATCACCAACTTCACTGGAAAGGAATAAATGGAAAACGAAGAATAAGAAATATAAGATAAAGTGAACAACAATTTACTCACAATGTGATGGAAACTTAATAAAAATAAAACAAGTAAAATTAAAAGAAGCTCCCTGCATTTTTTATCAGAGAAGAAGCTCTATGCATAGCATCCAAAACAATAGTTGTGGCAAGGTTATATGTATCAGATGGTTGTCTACAAAAGACTCCAGCCCAGGGTTAAAAAATGAGTAACTTACTTTAAATAATACATCTTAGTTTCACCAAGTCCAAACCCATGGAAAGGAAATCTAACATCAGCATCTAAAACAAGTAGTCCTTCAGCATTTCCAATATCATACAAACTTTGCTTGTTGCATGTAGAAACATTGTGAATATGAACTTTAAACCAAATATGTAAAACGATGTTGCAGCCATAATCCCTAAACATAAATGAATAGTTACAACAGCTACCTGACGCGTGAATATGGAAAGCAACACCATTAAGAAATGATAGAAAACATTTTAAACAATTAAGAGAAAGAAAGGAGAAAACCCACAAATGGCAAAGAAATACAGAAGGTAATAGATGTAGGACATCTTAAAAATAATAACCAACCCTCTAGGATGACTCACACTGAAACATGTCCAAGGGTCCAATTTGCTTCCTGGGTTGTTGGATAAATCCCCAGCACCATTATGCCCTTAGAGTGGCAGTCAGATGGTCTTCTTGAAACTTCATACAAGTCCCAAAGGTGTCTCATAAAAATTAACTAATTGGAGTTGCCTCAAAATTCAACACACTTCACATGGTCCCAACTCCCATCTCTAATAAAATGACAAATTTGTCAATGTATACATACACAAATTCATGCAGCTGGGTCCATGGCCCATCTTTATATCTATAAACAATAATGTGCTGATATCTTGAATCAAGTTCATTTCTTATCCTTGTAATATCAAGGTAGCACTGGCTACTTAAATTTCAGTCCTCCATATTAATTTTTTCTATTTTAAGTTCAGTTCTTACAGTTGCAAATTTCTATACTTTATTTATCTTCCCCAAAAATATGAATCCACTGGCCAGCCAATTTTAAATTATTGATCTCACCTCTAATCCACTTCTACAGAAACCTAAAAACCCTTTGTTGTCCATATTCAAAAAAGGCTCAACTTGACACAACTAAGTGAACTCTCCATTACCCTATTTTTCATCATGTTAACCGTTCCCCACCAAACAGTGTCCCCTACCCTCTATAACACTAAAAGGTCATAACATAGCATTTCCTCTATTGCCACAATCATTCAACATAATTAAGCAATGGGAAGTTTCCTTGTCAAGCCCTAAGTTCCAACTACCTGGGTTCAATTAACCTTTTTTGTTGTTTTTCCTTTTTGACATGTAACCTTTCTTTGTTGTTTAGATCTATCTAGAGTTGTATCCTCCATTAACTTATCAGAAATCATGTCTTCTCTCACATAGCAATAACCCATATGCTATTTATCTTTCCTCTTTGTCCTTGTGGTGCTATCTGATTGATTCAAGTCACTCCTCTTAACTTGCACCAAACAATCACCCATGCATAAAACAATACAATCTCATCTTGTCCTCAATTGTTATCACTTCCAACTTCTCATGAATGCATTCATTTGTCATTCTATATTTTCTTATTTCCCACTCACCCAATTTAATATCCATGTTCAACCGTAAGATGCAATTCAAGAGTGAGGAATGACTTCTGGTGTCAAACCTACTTTCCCTTCAAAGTTCAATACATGATGTGGTTCATTCCCCGGTACTAATATAGTAGTCCTACACTCCTGTGAAGGCCCTTTTTCCTCAAGTCTTTAAGTTCAAACTGCCATTTGAAGGTGCAGACAGTCAACCAACTTCACAACCACTTTTATTTCACCAGCACTCAGATTGGACACGTTTATTAACTTATTTAAAGAACTTGTGTTCCCTCTAAAGCTATATCAAGTTTGTCAAAAATGATTGTTTGCATGATAACAGTGCAATAGTTGACGAGTAAGTTACTTGTTTGCCAAGTTCAACTTATAACACAACAACCAAGTGAATAGAATTTGATAATTCATCCGACACAAAGCAGTGATATAATAGGGCACAATCGTTTTTAAACAGTGATTAAACAAGTATAAAATACCTGAACCGGATTTTCGGACTGGGAGCAGAAAATTTCTCCACTTGGGGCCCCGAAGTAGACTCTCCAGTTTGGCCACCAGATGTCCTTCGGATAAGGTCGGCAACCCCCTTGACAATGTTCATGCTTCACCACTAGTGTTATTCACAAATCAAGATCTCAGAATCCAACAATTAAAATACACGTGATCACTCCAGCCCATCACTTTTGCCAAGCTCAACATTCTATTTCCATAAATGAAAATAACAATTTAGTCAGCATAACTTTCCCGTTCTTGGAAACCTAATGTAAACAGGCGCCATTAAGAACAAACAAGAAGGTTTCACAGCCATAATTTATAAAACAAGAAAACAATAACAATTACACTTTCAATAATATACCCAAATTTCCGCGTCATCCGTATATTCTGAGAAATTGGAAGGAAAAACAGAAGACCTATTCTTTTGTCACTTCCGTCCACGAAAACGAATAAACAAATATACATATATTATAACTAACACAACCGTTCCTTCTGAATTCAGTTGGTTTTTTTTTTTTTTTTGCTTTCTTCGGAAAAGGGACAAAAAATATATTTTCTCGGCATCAAAACAATAGATTGATTGATTTATCGGATATTGGAACGCCGCGCATAGAATGAAGAATCCAAGTGAAATTACTAAAAGATTGATCAATTTTGAGAGAGCAATCGGAGTCAGATGTTCTTGTTGTGAACGATTGAAATGATACGTACCTGATCAGATCACATGGTCGGTGTCTCCATCGAAGTTCTAGGGTTTTTTATGCGAGATCTGAGGTTTCGAATTTCCCTTCCCAGCTTCAATGGCTTCTGAAGAGAGAGAAAATGCTTGAATGATTTTTTATTACCTATCTCAGAAAAAAAAAATGAAAGAGATGGAAGAGAAAGAAGATTTTTTAGATTTCAAAATTAGGCCCCAAATAACTGATTTATTCTGGAGATTCCCCAGCCCGGCCGAGGTTTATTTTGTCGGTGACGCGGCTCCTTTTTATTAAAAGAAAAACAAAGAAAACGTAGTCGTTTTGATATTTCTGAGAAGTAAACGGCGTCGTTTAGTAAAGTTATAATTTCCAGATTATCGGAAAGTGAACGTATATTTGATGTGATTTTACCGTAATTTAATCATTTGAAATATGTTAAGTATAAAGTCAGATAAAATCCCAAATTTAAACTTAGAGTACCGTTAATGATTTTTGGAAATGTTTCTATTTTTACTAATACTTTAAAAATAAAAAATTTTAAATATTATAAAAACTTTCTAAAAATGATTTTCTTGATATTTTTATTGAAATTTCTTTTTATAATTTATTTTAATTTTTTACCTTTTTTAACGGATTGTGCCACTAAAATATGTTTTAAAAGTAATGAAACTCCATAATAAGTATATATGACTTTTTAGTCAATAAATGTGATTCTTTGTGTAAATCCCGCTAATCCAATCCATAATACCATACTCAGTACAACGAATAAATGACAATGAAAGTTAATTATTAACGGTTATTTGAATAAAATTGATGATAAAATAGATGGATATATATATATATAATGATTCTTTTAAGTACACTTTAATAATGTTTAAAATTTTTATTTTTTATCAAATATTTTTAAATATAAAGTCGAGATATCATAAAATAAACGTTAAGATGAGTTTTGGAAAATAGTTTTAAAAAATAGCTTTTATCAACAATTTTTTAAAATATTTTTATTGAACAAAATTCAATCAAGAAACCTAAAATGTTTTTATCATATTTTTAAATATGTTTTAAAAATAATTTTAATGTCTATTTTTTTTTTTAATCATTATACATACTTATATAATTATTTTTTTAAACAATCATTAGAAAACATATGAAAACAACTAAAATATATTTTTTTTAAATCACCTTACTTTCTATTCTTAATAATAGAAAACATAAAATAGTTTTTTTTGTAAAAATATTTTTTTATTGATAATAAAAAATTGTTATTGGAAAAAATCTATTAAACACCCAAACCTAAAATCTCAATAGCTAGGGATAGCAATTGTGTATTAAGGTAAAAAATATCAGAATTTTAATTAATTTAAATAGAGTTTGTTTAATAATCATGAATGACATTAATAACATGACACAACTCATTTAACCCATTTAATCGAGTTAAATTAAATTGTATATAAATCGACACAAATAACCTATTAATATAATTATAA
Organism: Vitis riparia; assembly: GCF_004353265.1. Taxonomy (NCBI): domain Eukaryota; kingdom Viridiplantae; phylum Streptophyta; class Magnoliopsida; order Vitales; family Vitaceae; genus Vitis; species Vitis riparia. Next base: position 6,008,741 of record NC_048448.1, on the reverse strand, counting down.
CATTTTAAATCAATTTATACAATTATAACATGTTTAATTTTTAAAAATACTTTTTAATCCTTTTGACTTCCAAGTTTAATTTTAAAATTTTAATTAAATTATTTATTTTATTTAATTGTAATCTTTATAATATAAAAAGCAAATTTAATCTTATTTTTACACTTGCTTATTATTTCATTACATGTTTTTATCATATTTTTAATGTGTATAATGAAATATAAGACATTTTCGTAGGTTAATTATTTAATAATTAATGGTATTTATAATTGGAAAATATATTTTAATTTTAAAAAATTTAAATACATAAAATTATTAAATTGTTATTGATTAAACATATTTGACACGCAATTAAGCAAATAAATTAAATAGAAAAATCAGAATCAAGTTAGTCAAAGATTTTAGTCAACGCATAAACACATTTTTTTTTAATAAAAAAGTTATATGGTAACAAAAATCTATTAAAATTTGAATCATTTTTTAATTATATCATGATGTGTCAAAACTATCACCTCTCACCTAATTGTGACCCGTTAGTTTTTTTTGTTTTTTTTCAAAAAGTGAAAAAGATGATGGGAAAATAATCAAAGTAAGAAATAAAAGAAAAGAAAAAAAGAGTTAAAGTATTGGACAAATGAAGATTGAATAATAAGGCATTTTGATAGTTTGACGTATAAGTTTTTACTTTTTGCTTTTTTAAAAAGCAAAGGATTTGGAGAGTTTAGGTGAGAGTGTTGAATTATATTATCATTACTTGTTCTAAATACAAAACAATCTTCAATCATATTAATGCATAATAATATTTTATCAAATGTTTCTTTTAAAGAAATATAGGGTCTTATCTGTTTTTTAAAATAGTTTTGAAAAATAATTTTTAATAATAGTTTTTAAAAACTGTTGTCTAATATTTTGTAAAAGAAAAATCTGTTTGAAATTTTAAAATATTTTTAATATTTTAAAATATGTTTTAAAATAAATTTTATGTGTAGTGTTTTATTTTTAATAATTTTAAATGATGTATAGTTATTGTTTAAAATAGTTATCAAAAAACAAGTGAAAGCAACATCAAAACAACTAAAAAATGTTATTTAAAAACACCATATTTTATGTTTTTAAGAATAGAAAACAAAAAATAATTTAAACAAGTTTTTTAGGTTTTTTATTACGGAATAATAGAAAACTGTTTTAAAAAATAGTCGTCACACAGATCCTTAAAATTTTCAATGGATTTACAAATAAGGTCAATTAAAGTCTTTAAATCTTAATAATAATAATAATAATAATAAATATCCAAGTCTTCAACTCCAAATCCTCTAAGCTTTCAAGAATATAATTGAATTTTGGTTATATTTTCTTAAGAATTTAAAATTTAATTGACAGTTTAAAACTTTTAAGTCCATAAATTTGCTTGATTATTTAAGAATTCTAATGATTTGGATTAGAAAAATTGCAAAGACTTGCTTATAAAACCGTAAATTTGATTGGAAACATGTTTTCAAAAACAATTTTTGGAGACCATTTTTAAAAATAGTTTTTGGGAATCATTTTGTAAAACAAATTTTCAAAATAGTTTTTGAAACAATTTAAAAAAAAAAAATCAAAACAGTCATTGAAAACAATTTTACAATGTTATTTATGAATAAAAGTTCATTTGAGAATTTGGAATATCCTCAATTTGTTATTTATCTTTTCAAATGTTTATTAAATATAATTTTTATAAATTATTTTATTTTTAATCACGGTCTATATTTATATAATTATTTTTAAAAAATATCATCATAAAATAGCTAAAAATAATTACAATATATTATTAAAAAAAACAATAGGGTCTGTTTACTCATGTTTTCTAAAATTTACTTTTAAAAAATGTTTTTTATTTTTTAACTTAAAAACAATGTTTAAAAATAAGCTTAAAAAAATATGACCAAACGGGTTTATATTTTCCCTTTTATTTTTAAAAATGAATAAAAACAGTTTTTACTTGTTATTTATTTTATTTTATTTAAAAAAAAAGTTTTCAGATAATAATAATCAGACAGTGTTATAATTTTTTAAAAAATTGTTTTTTTGTTTAAAAAACAGAAAATTATTTTTAAATCACATGTCTAAACATATTCTTATATTTTTAAAATAATTTATCAAAAAACTATTTTATAAACAAAAACTACCAAACATATTTTCAAATCTAAAAAATAGTTTTTATATATTTAATATTTTTTAAAAACAATTACCAACCCAACTTTCTTTCCCCTTTCTTTTTTCTCTCATTTATTATTATTTTTCTTTCTCTTTTATTGCTTTTTTCCCAACATAGAGGGTGCTCAGGGTGGGTGGAGATTTAGCTTAACAGAAATGATTTTAATGATATATTTGTTGGTTTTGCTCTGTGTGTTCAATTATTACAATGCATGCCATAATCAATTCTTGAATCATTGATCCACAAATCAAAACTTAGTGGAAAATTCCATGATATCTTTCTTTTTAATTATCATTATTAAAAATATTTGGTTAGCATGATATTTATATTTGCTTTAGAGTAAAGATCATTCACATTGTTTCATATCCGTACAACCTGCCCACTAGCTAACAATGACTACGTGTCAAGGCCTAAGACGGTCCATGACCAAGAAAGTTGGTATTTTGCAAAGGCTGAGCTTTTATGGTTGGAGCACATTGGCAAGGGAGGACATATCTGGTATTTGTATATTTATGAAGTTGGCACGTGGATGTTCCTAGTAGCACAATGTGTTTCACACGCTTCAGTCACTTCTTTATGCAAGTCAACAATATGCATTTTTTTCCCACTCCTATGGAAGCTATATTGTATTATTAATTTTGGATTCAAATTAAAATTACTTCTGGAAGATGATGTTTGTATGCATCAGTGTATGGTTGGCATGAGAGAATCTTCAATAGCAAACTATCTGCACTATTTATGATTGAAGATATGAGTTGTCCTTATGATTTGAAAGTGGGTCCCTAGCGTTACAAAAGAGACAAACTATTTGTTATTATATTTTGAAATTTTTTAGAGATAAATTATTTTTGTGAAAAATAGTAAATTAAATTAAATAAATCGCTCCATGGGTGGATTGGGTGTTAAGAATTTTTAATAAGTATTTAATCGAATGCAAAAATTAAGTAATTAACTGATAAAATACTAAGAAATTAAGAAAAAGAAATAAAAAATATGTAAACTCCTATGGTTTCCACTCTCCTCAAGTTGACCAACTCTAATAGACATTACAATCTTTTCAAGTATCCTACCAATTTGAAGTCTCTTCACTTAAAAAGAATAAATAAAAAAGGTTTTAAATGTTTTCCAATTGTATAAGAGTTATAACTTATTATATAATAGAAAGTTAAAGATGGATTTTGAGGTGTACTCAAATTATTAGTTAAGTTTGCGCATTTTTAAATAACTTTGAATATGAGAAGACAGAGGTTTTTCAATTCAATATAGTTATTTTTATTTCAATAAATATAATGATACTTTTCAATTTATAAAAAATAGTATTTGACAACAAAAAAAAACACAAAATACTAATTATGTTCAATTCAAATGATTGACTAGATGTTGGGATATTAATATTTTATAAGTGATTGTTGGGGTTTTTAATGCTTAATTAACTCTCAATCAATTAAGACAAAACCTTAATTACTTACATTGTAGAAAAAATAAACGTTTTATGTAACTTCCCTCAACTGATTGCACCTAAAAGGCATAAAAAACTTTTCGTTTGAGATTCGAACCTTTTAGCAATGTGTAACTCTTTTTAAAACCCTTTTAAGTATGATTTGAAATAATTTAACTTGAGGTATTGAATTACATGCAAATTTATGATAAAAAACAATGCTTCTAAGCTTAAGTGAGGATAGAAACCGACTTTTAAGTTCATGAGAAAAATATTTAATCCTAAGTGCACCAATAAACACCATCTTACAATTTTCCTATGACACTTAAAGTCCCAAAGAGGTCTAAATCTTCATGTCATTAATTTTCTTCCATAGTTGCTTAAGCTTTTTTTATAATTTTTTATTTAAACCTAAAAACTTCACTTGATTTATGATGTTAATTGACTTAATGCTGTTTCACAATTATCAAAATTTGATTATGATAACTTTTGGACCAACAATCCCCCTTTTTGATAATGATAAAATTGAGCTATTTAAGGAAAAAAATTTCCCGAAAAATATGTGTATTAAAGATAAAAGTAAATAAAGTTCAACATGCATGTAAGAATAAATTGAATAATGAAAGGAGTCAATGTAATATTCAAAACATTCAGTCATAAGTGCTAAAAATGTGAACATACAAAATATCCATGTAACCATCGTATCCAAAATAGCCTACTCTAGGCCAGAAGGCCCTCCTCATGCAAATATAATAACACCCTTTACAAGATAAAACAATGGAATTGAAGAGTAAATTTGATACAATTTGTAACACTTTTAACTTTGTAGATATTATTCGTTTTTTATTCAAAGGATCATCATGATTTTAAAAAATATTTAAAAAGTTAAAAAAAGTTCATATATATATATATATAACGTCATAAATTTTTTTATCTATTCGATATTGAATATCATAAGATGAATCGTGGAAGTTCAATAAAATAGAACCCACATAAAAAATATCCAAACCCACCTCATTTCCCATATAAAGGAGTATAAAGGGAATGATCATCTTATCCCATGTTCTAAGTTAAATCAAGTATTCTATAAAAGGACATTTGATCATCCTTGAACCTATGATTGTCCTCGCCAGAAACGATTAAGCGTCATCATGCGATACTACTAAACTCGTAACGGAAAAAGGAAGGATAGTAATCATCCTTGCCTTGCAAAACTCATGCAAAAAAGGAAGAATGTTTGATCATCCTTGAAGCCCGGCGACGTCTACACGTTATCACCAAAATGATTAATCGTCCCTTGAAGTTCGAGAACGAAAAACAAAAAAAAAAAAAAAATTAAAAACAAAAACTGAAGATTTGAGTGTTAAAATTTTCGTGATGCGCTAGTCTCGGATTTTGTGGACCGACCCACATACTATAGATCAATCGTTAACAAAGACGGTTTGGGGCACGCTACAACCTTAGTCAGGTCCCATGGGAAACCACAAGGATAAATAGAACGTACCTCGTCCTTTGAGTTGTGACCACATACAATAGTGGTGAAAGCACCAACCCACCCGTGCTCTCCACTCTAAACCAGTACATACTCGATTAATGGACGCAATCATTTGTGTTGGTCATGTGGTAGGGATGCAGCGTGTTAGAACATATTTCTTCATTCCCATCTTGTTAGTTACTAAAAAATAGATTTAAAAAAAAAAAAAGGTTGTTAAATGAATCACACTCAAGTTATCTTTAATGGACATGGAGGGTGGGATGGCCCCACTGTGGGTTTTCCCTTCAAGCCCAAAACAATCAACACATTCGTTTTTGCAGCCCAGCACCAAAGCCCATTTAAATCACGACAAGTTCCGCTTAACCAACACTGCAGGTCGAACTGGTCAGAACTTGTCACCAAAGATTAGTTGTAGGTAGGCTTATTTTGGAAGCTTGTGACTTAGAATATTTCCTCTGCTCCAGCTACCTCAGCCTCCGACCTCCGAATGCAACTTGCATTATAAACTCATAGCCACATATAATCCTTGTATTCCACTCCTAATTCTTTTTTTTTTTTTTTCTTTTTTTATATTATTATTATTTGTAAGGATAAACTATGATGGTATTTATATTTTTGGCTTTTTGCTGAAAACCATTTAGTTTTATAATTTAGGTTGTTTGTTTTTTCACTTTTTTCATGACTTATTATAAACTTTTTACTAAATAGAAAAAGTCAAAATATGTGACTTTTTCTAAATAGAAAAAATAACACAATAGTTTTTTTTTTTACTTTTTAATACTTAATAGAAATAAAATACTACAAAAACAAACAATCTAATATTTAATACTATTAAGTATCAAGGTTCTATTTAGAATTAAGTAAAAAAACAAACACCACCTATATCTCCATGCTTACTATATCATACTTTTTGATCTTCATCTTGCAACAAACAATCTATTGTAAAATAAAAATAAAGTTACGAGAAAATGAAAATGACTTAAGGATCTAAAATCTTACTTATTACATCATCATTGATTTGGATGAACACGTTATGATAATATTGAATGACATAATATTTTGATGAACTTGGTGAAGATGTTTCGTGACGTGTGTCAATACCCTTGAATCATAATTTAAGTTTTAAATTTTGGCATATAGTGGGTGTATTGCTGCTACAAGTTCAATTGCTTTACTTCACTTCATCTCCATGATTTCATGCATTGAATTAGTTGCGATAAATGAAATCAACTATGTCACATCATTTGAAATGTCTCTTAATCCATTCAAATAAATATCAATAAAAACATAAGACTACAAAGAAAAGATAAAAAACAATCAATATGTGAGGAACCCAAAAACTTTTCAAAAAAAGGGAAAAAAAAAATTGAAATCAATAACTAATTAAATAATTACTAATAGAAATTAAGTTTATAAAATTCATTTTTAACTTAAGAAAATGATATAATTTAAGATGAAAGGGGGAAAGAGGAAAAAACCAAGGTAGAGCCAATGTCCTTTTATTCAAACGTATGAATTTATTAAGTATTGATCATGATATTTTTGTTGTATTTTTCTCTATTTTTTTCTTATCATGTTTTCAATTATTATTTATTGTTTCTTTTTTTGTGTGTCCTTTAGTAGACATTACTAATACAATTACTTTTGTGCATCAAGAAAGAGAAAAAAAAATTATTTGCTATTTATTTTCATTCAATGTCAATACAACACAAAAGAAAATGTGTAAAAAGGGAATAATAAGATAGGAGTTACAAATTAATCCATATTAATCAATAAATTATTACTATGAGTTTATATATAAACAAGGAAGTAAGGAATAACCCAATGGAATCCACCTTCCTTTGTCTATAATGATAAATTCATTGAATGGGTCGTGGGAGGGCTTATTTTGGAAAATTTCATTTACTCCAATCAATATATTATAAAATAAAAAATAAAAATAAAGTTATGAGGAAGTGAAAGTGGCTAAAAGGCCTAAAATCCTATTTATCATATCATCGTTGATTCAAATGAATACTTATAATATTATTAAACAACATAATATTTTGATGAACTCGATGAGGATGTCTCATGATGCGTCCTCAATACTCTTGAATCATAATTGAACTTTTAACTTTTGGCATATAGCATATATGTTGCTATTTCAAGCTCAATTGTCATAATTCATTGGATCTCTATGGCTCTATGCATTGAATTAGCTAAAATATATGAAATCAACCATGTCACATCTTTTGGAATGCCTCTTAATCCATTCAAATAAACATCATTAAAAAAATAAAATATACAAAATAAAGATGAGAAACAATCAAAATATGAGGGTCCCAAAAACTTTTTCCAAAAAAAAAAAAAAAAAAAAAGGGTAGTCTATAACTAATTAATCATTGATTAATAGAAATCAAGCTTATAAAATTCATTTATAAATTAAGAAAATTAGATCATTTAAGATGAAAGGTGGGAAGAGAAAAATCTGAGATGGAGCCAATGTCCCTTTATTCAATGTAGGGATTTGTTAAGCATTGATTGTCATGTTCTTGTTGTATTTTCTTCTATTTTTTGCTTGTCATGTTTCATTTATCATTCACTATTTGTTTTTTTATGTGTCATTCCATATACATTATTAATACAAATGTTTTCTATATATCAAAAAAAGAAAAAAAAATTATTTGCTATTTGTTTTCATTCCACGTTGATAAACACAAAAGAAAATTTGTAAAGAGGGAAAAATAAGATAAGTAAGAGTCACAAATTAATCCATATTATTCAATATTTATCTCAAAATTAGGAAGTAATTATACTTTTCTTTTTCTTTTTTTCAATTTTTTTAAGTAATAAAGCAATGGAATCCACCTTCCTTTGTCTACAATGATATATTCGTTGAATGGGTTGTCATCCACGATTTCAAAGTCAATGTGCCTCCCTCAGTTCCATCGACCATACCCATCTCTGCATGCCACTCTAAACCTCCAATAAATAAATTGTTAAGATTCTTCAGATTAAATCATATAATTTCATCTCAAAATTAAAACTTTACCGGTTCAGATTGAAGAAAGCGAGAAAAAGCGGGAGGCGTGACGTGGGTGGAGGCGTGGAGCCCATTCCACACTTGGGTAGGACTTCAGACTTCAGACTTCAGACTCACACCATCTAGACATGGGCTTTATTATATTTTAAATTTAAACATTTTCAGACTTTTAAGTTTTAACTGTATCATCATGTGGGAAGCCCCCAACCCCAAGGCAAGTTTCCTGACCATTACGAAATTCCCAGGTTGTCCTCCCTTGTCCCTCCAGCCCTCACATTTTCCTCTCTTTACTAAATGCGGGGCCCACTCCTTTCTCTTCTAGATATTTTTCTTTTTTTATTATTATTATTTTTCCCTCTCTTTTTCCGAGCACTTCATTTACATCGGAATCTGTAAACCAACGTAATCCGTTGGCCCACCCAGATGTGACGGAAATGACATCGCTCATGATAGATTTTTTTATTTCAAAGTTTAATTCTTTTAAAATTAAAATTCGCAATAGATGTAAATTTGTCCATTTGAATGGACCGACCCCGTCCACTCACCGAAATTTCTATATATTTAACTGTCCACCCACGGAAACTTCTATATATTTAACTGTACTGTAACTTCGGCCACATGGTAATTACTAATTAGTCATCTGCTCAAAATCGCCATTTAAACTCATCCATGGCTGTGGTGTGATGACATGACATGAGCGCGGTTGGATCAAGATCAGACGGTGTGAAATACGTTGTATAATCTTGATGATCCAAATCTGATTAATTGTCGAATCCGACGTGGCATCCATTAGGCATCCTTGTTTTAATATTCAATTATAGGTCACCAACCCAATGAGCAAATAAATGTAGATTCAGGAGTCTTCCATATCATAAATGATTATTATTATTTTTTTATTTTTTTGACCTAAATAATGAGAAATTCTTTATCATGTCTAAGATATTTGAATACATAGAAGAATATTCCATGATATTCCTTGAACTTGCCTGTTGTCAGAATTTGAACTTATCCATTGGAAAATTTATTAAATAAATAAATTTAGTTCGGGTTTTTTAATTTTACAAGCTCCGAAAAAAACGTATGTGGGATTTTTTTCCTTTTAATTATAAAAGAAGAAAAAATGTAACAGAAAATATCAAGAGATGAACAAAATCAATATTTTCATAGATTGAGAGTAATAAACTATTAATAATATTTAATTTTCTAAATTTAGGAAATAATATTTGTTTTTTAAAGAGTAATTAAATGTTAATAATATTTAATTATTTTAATTTATAATGTAATATTTGTTTCTCTTAATTTTATGATATTTATTATTGCTTTATTCGTATAATTAATAATTCAGTCTTATAAATTCTTGAAAATAAATAAAAATTATCAAACTTTTCCTATTATAAAGTTTGGAATTATCAATATTCTAACTTTCCATCAATATTCTTTTTTAGTTTGATATCCGTTATTATTCTTTTTAATTTTATTTTAATCAAACTAAATGCCACAAAATTTTCAACTATATTGAAATCAAATCATTCTCTTAGTTCGAGGCTATAGTGTATTAGCATTTTATCAATGCTATATCATTTCTTCATTGTTATTTCTAGTTTGATTTTAATCAAACTAAACATCACAAATCATCCTCTCAATAAGTGGTTTTGATGTGTAGCCAATCATTAGTGTTCTACCATTTCATCAATGTTATTTATAATTTGATTGAAATCAAGCTAAACATTACAAATTTCTTATTGTGGCAAAATTAAATCATTATTTTAGTTCATGGCATCAATGTTCTTCAACATCTATTAAAGAGATTCAAAATGACAAGGGGAACAAAAATGTGTACAATATTAGATGTTTTTTTTGTCAAATACTAGTGTTCAAGTAATATCCCATGTACTTCTCCATAGAACGGGTAGATGTCATAGATAATGAATTGATTTTTTTTATACTTTTTTCACTTTATCTTTGTTATTATCATTCATAATAATTGATCGACGAATAAAAAATTTTCAATTGATATTTTTGTTTATTCCAATATCTCGTAAAAATTGGAACTTAGGTAAGTGTCTTATAAACATATGTATAATAAAGAATATACTTCATTTAGCTCTTTCATGCATACTATAACTAGTGATTTCGATTTTCTACTAATGGTTTCAACTATAACCTTGATCCTGTATTTGGTATAAGCAAGATATGACTTATTTGAAATTAATTGAACAAATAATTTATACAAATAAAATTTTTCATGAAATTTCATGTACTATATAAGTTCCTTGTCATGATCAATTCTTAGTCATTATCGTTCTTTTCCCATTTTCAAACAAATTGAAGTAATAACCTATCCACAGAGAAAATATGTATTTCTCTTTGGATAGGTTACTTCAAGTACGTGATTACAATAATCACGTAGTCATAATGGAGCGGCCATTGTCCTATAGAAAGCCACTTTAATTATTATTATATTTGAAATAAAATTATTAAATTTTGTATTCTTAAAATATAATTTGAAAGGGTTGGAAATTAGTAGAGTGGAACTTCAGCCACATATTAAGATTAAGTCATCTGCTTTGAATCTCCATTAAATCAATGTAACTACTTTATAACTAACAAATCATCCATGTCTATGTTCAGATGTTGAAGGTATAACAGATCTTGCTGACCCATATCTGATTGATCATAAATAGTATAATCTGAAAATTGTCCAATTAGCCTTGCTAATTTTGTATGTGTCACGTGACATGCATCCAGTTTCCTTGTTTTAATATTAATATTTAATATTTAATATCTATTAAAGCTCACCAACCAAATGAAAAGATAAATATATGCCCAGTAGTCTGCCCCTGTAGTGGGTGATGATTATTATTTTTTGACCCAAATAATAGTAAGTCTTTATCATGCTTAAAGCTTCAAAATTTAAAAAGCTAAAGCTATTTGACAGGGATAGCATAGCATTTAATATTGCTCACTTAGGCAATGCTGGTGGTTGGACTCCTCAAATCTTTCATTTTATTTTTATTATTTAAAAAAAAACTATTTTTAAAAATAATTTTATGATGTTTTATTAAATAAATATTTATTTGGGAATTCAAAATGTTTTTAACCTTTTTTTGTTGTTTTGAAATATGTTTTAAAAATAAATTTTAAATAAAAGATTTTCTATGTATTAAGCAATTGTTTAGATACATTTCCATTTTTACTATTTTTAAAATATATAACCTAAAGGATTTTTCAACTACATTTTTATTTTAAAAATATTAAATATATCTATTAATTTTACACTTTTTTTTTTAAATAAAAAATAAAAACCATGTTTGGTAATTTTATATCAAAACTCAAAATTTTCTTTAAATTTTAATTGACTTTCAATAAATTGCAATAATTTTTGAATGTGGTGCATATATATTGCAGATTTAGTAAAAAGTTTTGATTTTAAAATTTATTTTTGAAATATATATATATATATATATTTTTTTAATCTGCGTGGCACGTGAGACGTGACAATGAAAATCAGAAGTAAATGAAAATGCGGTACGGCTCATGGAAATAAAAACTTCTGATATTCCCACCTAAAATCCTCGTGGGCACAAAATGGAAAAGCATCCATTCATGGGCACAAAAGCTGAAAAGCTCCCTCCCTTTTACCCACATCTACTATAGATGGGGCGCCGTAGTGTAGCCAGTGACATTCCCTCTTTCACCGAGCATGTGCTCTGTTTTGAGTCCTTGACCTATCTGCATACTCTCTTCAGCACTGCATCCATAGACGAGGGATGATCATATCAATGTGACTCATTCTCCATGCTACAAATTTAATAATCATTTGCACTAAAATAAGAATAAATTATAAACCAATGCGATTCGCTTCCACCACACGAAAAGTGATTAAAAAATGGGCATGTTTGTTATTTTGGGCAAAGGCACAATGCGCGAGATCTATTCCCTCACTTCTTTAAATAGAACCTTTCTAATAGAAAATGGCAAGTGGTCCGTTTTTTAAACGAGGAAAATCCGGCGATCAACACTAATGCGCTTCATGATTGGAACGATCCATGATGCTACGTCTAATGGCCAATACGGTCAAATAAGTTCATGGCTTGAGGCCATTACCATGCCTTGTTATTAATTAGGTGGTAATGAATAAGAGTACGAGGGGGTCGATACATTGCATCGAGAGCCAATCCCTTACAAACCATCGCTTTTGATGAATTGACGGAGGTGTCCCATTCAAAGCAGACCAAAGAAATTTGATCGACAGTGGCATGAAAGCAATATGATGTATTTATTTAGTGATTCAATGGCTCACAGATTTAATAATAAATTGGGTGGACGCTTTCAACAACCAACTGTCAATCGCAATAAAAGGCACAGCTTAGGAAAGGAAGCAACACACCATGTATGAATACTATATAGGCTATCGGAAAAATTACGAAAAGGGGGGAAAAAGGAAAAACCGGTAGCATCACGCACATCAAGTGAAGGAAGGGAAAGGGCAAATGGATGACAGGGGGAGCGGGGAGGGGGGCTTTACAGCCAGGGGGGGGAAGGCAGCAGGGATGTCACATGCGGATGCGGATGCGGTTGGGGTTGGGAGGAAGATGTCGAGAAAAGGTGTGTCTCTGACTTCGTCATTCGCAACAAACACCTGGGGCGTCTCCGTCATTTCACAAGCTGCTTGTTCCCAATGACGATTGCTCCTTCATTTTTTTTTTTTTTTTTGGAGAGATATAACAATAATATTGCAGGTTTTTTAGATATAATAATAATATTTTCCACCACCCAGACCGACTCTCAGTTCCTCTGCGACTCTCCATAACCTGTTCACAGTGCGCATCACGCACCCGAAGGCCTTTTTGCTCACGTGTCTTAACCTCCTCGCACTGCATCCTTACGTCTTCTCCCTGCAATAAAGGTGCGCATTCACGTATGCTGCGCCCGTTAGCCACCACCGTAGCCTCACGTGTTGCTTCTTCTTTTATTTTTTCCCACTCATCCACTCTCGTTTCCCATAGTGTGTCTACAACCAAAGTGTCTCCCAACATTTCTTTGCTCACCCTGTTTCTTATATCTATCCTCTTCTTCGCTGGATCAATCACCAACAATGAACCATTGTTTGTGCGGGATCTTAAGGCTTTCAGAGCTCATCAACTCATTTGATCGTTAAAAGGTTTGCAGAGAGAGAAAGCTTGTACGGTCAATTAGGGCGTTGTTGTTTGGTTTGAGGATGTGAGTGGTCGGAGATTGAGAGAGGCAAGCGAGGGAGCGAGGGTGTAAGGTTTGTTGAGGCTGGTAAAAATGCCTCACAGAACCACTTACTTCTTCCCCAGGCAGTTTCCCGACCGCAGATTCGATGCATCTTCCAAGGAGCTGCTGGTTCACGAGAAGAAGATTGGAGGCCAAAGTGACAGAAAAGGTACGAGAACGACCAAGGATGTGACTGCTGATAGGACTTCCAATGCTTCTGATCTATTCACGGGAAGCGATAAGTTTCGGAGCAAGAAGCAACTCGCCGCTTTTTGTGACTGGTTGGTGGAGAAAAAGGGTGACAGATCGGGTCACGTGAGGTTGAGGTCGCGGAACGATGAAGGTGATCGCGACGTGTTGTTGCCTCCACCGCCAGCGCCGGCGCCGGAGGTGGTGGCAGGAAAGGACCAGCAGTTTGATCGGCAGGTGTCGTTGCCGAGGGTGTCGAGCGGTAGTAGCTATGCTGGGAGCTTGTTCTCTGGAACGACGGTGGAAGGGAACGTGTCGAGCGGTCTGAAGGATTCGCATACGAATTCGCATTCGCAGGAGTCGATGAGGCGAGAGGTGGATGAGGAGAAGGAGAGTGCGGCGCAGAAGTCAAGGGAGAGCTACTATTTGCAGCTCACGCTTGCAAAAAGACTCGCTTCTCAAGCGTCGTTGGCTTGTGAGCCTGTGCTCTTTTTACAAGAGAGTGGAGCGGAGGGAAATGCCGTCTCCTTCGATCCCGACGTTGTTTCCTATCGTCTTTGGGTACTCACTGTCTTCTTCCTTTTCATATTCTTTTAGCTTGCGGTTGGTCTTTGTGTAAAACCACTGGTTTGAGCACTATTTTCTGATCGTGGCCTCAGAGAAAAGCAATGCAAGTTTTTGGATCATCTGTTTACGTTATTTTGATTTCACGAGGATTGAAGAACTATTTTCTACTCTGTTAAATGAAAATATAGTAGTGGTTTGAAAATCTCAAATGCTGCAAATTTTCAGGTTAGTGGGTGCTTGTCATATACTGACAAAATATCAGACGGGTTCTATAACATTCTGGGAATGAATCCGTATGTGTGGGTGATGTGCAATGAATTGGAGGAAGGTAGAAGGCTGCCACCTTTAATGGCGCTTAAAGCCGTAGAACCCAATGACACATCCATGGAGGTGGTTCTTGTTGATAGACGTGGAGACTCGCGCCTCAAGGAGCTTGAAGATAAAGCACATCAATTATACTGCGCTTCAGAGAATACCTTGGTGTTGGTGGAGCAACTTGGCAAGCTGGTTGCAATCTATATGGGGTAAGGTTTCCATCTCCGTCGTAGTTTATTGCTTTAACCTTTTATTTGGTTGTTTGATTTAGCTGATGTTTACGTATTGAGCCTGTTTGGATTTAAAGGGGCAGTTTTCCGGTGGAGCAAGGTGATCTCCACAAGCAATGGAAATTGGTTAGCAAGAGATTGAGAGATTTTCAGAAGTGTATTGTGCTACCGATCGGCAGCCTATCAATGGGGCTCTGTAGGCATAGAGCAATTCTTTTCAAGGTGGCAAGATGCTATGCTTTGTTCCCTATCACGCATAAATCTTTTCTTGACAACATTAATTTCAGGTTTCCTTTTTGCAATTTCCTGGAAACAACTACTCTGCTGAACATTTGATTGATTCCTGATTTACTTTGTTTCGTATCATAACATGGTTCTATAAAATGGTTTCCAACTGGGGCATTTAAGGCCTAAAGTTAACCGACATCGTAGTTATTATAGATAATAATTGATTATCAATTTATCATGGTATATTATTATCAATAGTTACCCAATTATAAAATAGGTGGTGGGTTTTTGTGTATTAGCCTGCAAAGTTAGTAAGGCTACTTGTGACATGAAAGGGGTGTCCAACTAGGATATGTTTTGGTGGAAAAAGAGATGCATTAAGAGGACTCTGTCCCTTGATCGCTCAGTAAGGTATTTTAGACTGCCATGGTGAATTAACAAATTTGTGTTAATATTATTATCAGGTGTTTGTGGGGAGATTGGGTTTGTCATTTCTTTTAATATAAATGATCTCTTCTCCTTGCATTTATTCTGTCAGAATCATTAGATGGAACATTGGCCTTTCAAGCAATTCATAATGCAGGGTTATCGGTTATCTTAGTGCTAATGAATGCTAGACTAGATGATTCCACTGGTTATTAACCAAAAATAACACCCTTATGCTTAATTTTTTTGGTTTTCCTTGAGGAAATTCTACAATAAGAGATGTTTGTGCTGTTATTTAAATTGATCAGAAAGTAAATCACAAAAAAGTAAAACACTCATCGTGTATTAGGAAATAACGTCAACCAACTTTGCAATGTGTAGCCCATTTTAACTATGTAGGTTTTTTTTTTTTGCTTTTTGTGTTAATATATCCTTTTTTTTTATGTGAGCCTGCATGTGCTGACATGCTTGATTATCCATTAATTGTAGGAGTAGGGACATCAGCATATATAGTTTACTAAAAAGCATGTTTCTTTCGGAATTGATTACTGACAGGTACTAGGTTTTCGCATATGCAGAAATTGGCGGACTACATAGGTTTGCCTTGCCGGATAGCTCGAGGTTGCAAGTATTGTGTTGCCGATCATCGCTCTTCTTGTCTTGTGAAAATTGATGACAAGCAGTCCTCAAGGTTTGATTCTTTTGACTGTTCTTGTAGGTTTTATTTATTTATTTTTAGAAAATTTGTTTTGCTACCAAACAAACATTTTCTAAGAAACCAAATAGACCACTACAGTTTTGTTTCTCTTCCAGAATGCTAGAGGATTTGCCATTATTTGTCATATGTTGATTGGCATGGATGACAAATTTTCCTGTTTTCCATGCCCATTAGTTTGGAATGTTGATGTAGAAGATACTTATTTACAAGTACTTCTGTAAGCTTTATCATAAACCACAGACTGAGCTTCTACCATATAGTGCTTTAATAATTTAGGACAACATCTATTATTGAAGAATATGGCTCGAAGTGATTGCCAACTTGATAATTGTTAAGTTGTATTCCAATTTCTTTTTCCTTGTGTTGCTTTTGTTATATTCAGACTTTATCATGTGATCAATTCTCAACTTGATGTAGAAGATATCTGCTTTTTTATTGATTTTTTTTCCCTCCAATTTTCGTGTGGTCTTGTTTATATCCATGTGTATTTCTTAACAGGGAATATGTAGTTGACCTAGTTGGGGAACCAGGAAATGTCCATGGTCCAGATTCCTCAATCAATGGAGGTTTACTTTCATCAATGCCTTCACCACTTCAAATTTCTCATCTTAAAGAATATCAACAGCCTTACATGGATAATGAATCATGTTGTCAAATTCAAAACTCAAAGAACACATGTATTTATCCCGAAGATCCTCTATATTTAGGTATGTTATGTATTGCACACCTTGAAATTTGTTGTTCAAGTGGCTCAATTCATTATTCTGGTGTGGGCTTTCTTCACTATAACAACTACCCTGAGATATCTGGTTTCACTTACCCTGGTTTGCAACAGAAATTGAAGAAAATGTCGATCTAGAAATGCATTTATAAATTATTGCTCCCCACGTTTTCTGCAGTGAACCAAGAACGATGATTGTGGTGGTGGTTGGAGATTTGTAACACTGCAATATGGGAGGATGTCATATATTTATTCGTTAGCTCTTAGGATGTTGGTTATCCATAAATAGTGCAAGATGGCCTACTATGCGTTTTGATGTTAATTTTCACACAACAATTTTCCCCCCATTGTGATAGATTTGATGATTGCAATTCTTGGTGCATTGTATCTTCATTCCTAACAATGTATCTCATTGTTAGTATTATGATCTTCATGAGAATTTTCATTAAATTTTTAACAGAGTGAAGAATTGAAGTCCATCCTCATTCTGTGATGCACTTCACTCACCAAATTATATTGGGTCTTAGCCCCTTGCCTTAGCATTATTCTTTGAAAAGTTGATTGATCGCAGCACAGGCTTTTTAATCTTAAATATATTGGAACATGTTCCTTGGGCATTTTCGAAATCAATTTTTACTTATGTTTGATTTCATGCTCTGTTTATTGCCTAGAGATAGAATCAGAAAATAAAACTGGGAATCACAAAAAGGCTACTGTAAACCCATCATGCTATCAGTTTCCAAGATTTCATCTCTTTTCCTATGTTTTCTAAGCTATCAAACAAGGCATAGTTATTGTTTTTTTTTTAGGAAATTTTGATGCCCAACTATAGGTTTCTTTTACTGACACTTTATCTTAATGTAGTATATCTTTTACTTCTGTCACAATCCTTTTCTCTGATGCCATATGCAAAATTATGCAGCTGCCCAATGCCCATACTGCTATGTCTATGCAGGCTAAAGAAGAATGATATATGCTGTTACTTGCATTTGCCTAGACTTGCAAATAATCCTCTCATAGTGCTTGCAATCAAAATTGCTTGTTTCTGCGGGTTCTTTTTGGATGGCAGTGTGGTTATGTTGGTTCCTTGTGATGTTCTTTTATTGTCCAAGGGTGGTTGAATTTTTCAGTTGCCCCTTCTTGGCTCTAGGTTATTCTTATGGCTGTATGAAGCTTTTCACTGTAAGCTGAAATATGATCCTAATTGTGACATGTCCCCCCAATTCATATGTTAGTATACTTGTTTGCTATGTAAAGCCTGCTTGTGCTCTTAGTTTACATGTTGACCTACAAAATATTGGTTCTCACAGTGGCTTCTCCAAAAGTAAAACAAATGTGCTTCGAGTAAATTAAAACTTTAAAGGATCATGTCTTGCAGGCAATGAGAAAAACACCTTGTACACTCCAATTGATCAAATTTGTGAAAGAATGGAATCATCTGTGTTGCCTTTGGAGTTCAATGGGAACACTGATCGGTGCATAATTCAAAGTGCAATGTTGCAATCTGTCCAAAGCAATGTTTCTGAAGCTGTGGATGCTTCTGCTTCTGGGGTGTCTATACATGAATGCTTTAGAATTGCTGGAGAAAAGATTGTTATACAACAAGCTCACAAAAAAGAGATTGCTCTATCTGGAAGTCCAATTATGAGTAAGGCTCTCAAGCAGCCTAAAGTAAGCTTGTCTAGTAAATCAAATATCAAGGAGGTTGAAGGCAGACTTGAGAATCGAGGTAGATTCCATACTGTAACCATTCCAAGATACTTGAATCTTGAACCTTCTCTTGCAATGGACTGGCTAGAGATTTCATGGGATGAATTGCATATCAAAGAGCGTGTTGGTGCTGGTACTATGCTACTTCTGCTACTTATTAATTGCTTCTTGAAGTGCTTTAATTGTTATTCCTTTAGAGAGTATGATCCTCATTTTATGATTCTCTTTTTCCCCTACAGGTTCATTTGGAACAGTGCATCGTGCTGAATGGCATGGATCAGTTAGTATTTTGTTCCCTTTTGATTTAACTATCAATTACCTGTTCTGTGATGGGATCAATTTATGGATAAAATATATATGCATTTTTTGTTGAAATATGAACAAGGTGTGTTCATTTTATCTGTTTACTGTTTTCTTCATTACAAAAATATTTTACCTGAGATAATTGTTTTAGGTGATGCTATCATCCGAAGAGACATTATCAAGGGAAACTTACATTTTCAAGGACATGTTATCATTTGTTTAGCTCAAACTATCTTTTTCTCTGTCCATTGGTCTGTTTTTGTTGTATTCCTTTCTAATTTGCTTTAAAACGCAGGATGTTGCTGTCAAAGTTCTAACTGTCCAGGATTTTCAGGATGATCAGTTGAAGGAGTTCCTAAGAGAGGTATGTATATGGTGAACCTGAATGGTTCAATTTTGCAAAAATGTTCTCATATCATCACTTCCACCATCACCATCGTGCAAGGCTTCTTGCAACTGTTTTGGGGTTCAGTGGGGCATCTCTGTTTCCTATTCCAATCAACCCATGCTTGTCCTTTGTTTAGTTTATATGTATGTATGTATATATATTTTGTTGGTGATATGATTCAAGTTATTTCTCCCTTGTGTTCTTTTCATTATACATCACCCTTCCCATTTTGGCATTTTTTGGTTTCCTTTGTGTGTCCATGTGCTATTCCTGGTTCAGAAGGTGGGGTTTTGTGGTTAGGTGTAATGTAATTTCTGGTGCCTTCCATTGTTTGAAAACATGCTCTTATATTCTTCTGTCTGTGAAAGCGTTTGCCTATTAGTTTTACTACTTCGAATTTGATCTTTTTTAGTGGCATTTTGTGCAGAGTTAAGTTGGACACCTTGACATAGTCTGATCGTGCAATAATTATTGTCAATGCCGCATGTCAACTGTATTGGATTCCCCATCCCCATTTGGAATATTTGCTTCAAATAAGTATCATGACTTACATTCAGTCTTTTCTTGGTTATTGCTTGCAAAAAGATTCTATTGTGATATACATGTTTAAATCTGTGATATTTGAACTCTTCAACTTTATCCAATGAACCCATGGTGTGTGGGTGTGGGATCCTCTTGAATGTACTTGCTTGGATTTGAAATTATTTTTTATTTTCTTTTACCCTAAAAAATAAGGATAAAAGAGAGAATGAAGAGCATTCTCATCCCTTACCTTTTTTTTTTTTTTTAAATGAAGGATATTTTTCTTTCTTTCTTTTTGTTGGCTTGTTATTATCTTCTGATTGGTTGCTTTTCCCCTTCTATTACCTCATATCTAAGTAACATTGAGATTATTTTCAGTTGACTACGTGGATGTGAAGGAGGATCATAAATATACACACACCCACAACCAATATCTAACGCCAAAACCAGTGGAACATAGGTTTAGATCAATCATTTGAGATACTATACTCATGTGGAATGTGTTGCATATCACTGTGCAAATCCACCCTCTTATTAATTGCACCAACATGTTTTCACACAAGAAAAACTTTAGTCCATCCAATTAGGAGTCATTTTTCTAAATGCTGATTCCCTGCATCTTGCCTGTTTTTAGGTTGCAATAATGAAACGGGTCCGCCATCCGAATGTGGTACTCTTCATGGGTGCAGTAACAAAGCGTCCACATCTTTCAATTGTGACTGAATATCTGCCTAGGTAAATCATTGAGTAGTGATTAGACTCCCTGCTGCTTCAACCAGAGTGTGTGCTTAATGCAAATGCTGACTCTTTGTGGAACAGGGGTAGTTTATATCGTCTAATTCATAGACCAACTTCAGCGGAAATTTTGGATCAAAGGAGGAGATTACGAATGGCCTTGGATGTGGTTTGTCCTAGTTTTTTTTTGTTTTTCACTATATCTGTTAATGTTTGCTTGCAAAAATTCATGTTGTGTACCCTGTGCAGGCCAAGGGAATCAATTATCTACATTGCCTTAAACCTCCTATAGTTCATTGGGATCTTAAATCTCCCAATCTATTGGTGGATAAAAATTGGACAGTGAAGGTAGTACTAGAAGAGTTTTAAATTGATATTTTTTCCCCAAAATTTGCCAGAGATTTAATTGCATCTCACGTTTCATGCTCAGGTATGTGATTTTGGGTTATCCAGGTTCAAGGCAAACACTTTTCTCTCATCAAAATCTGTTGCTGGGACAGTAAGTCTCTCTCTCCTCACAGAGAATATTACTTTGATCTTGAGTATGTAGTCTTCTCAGTAGTGTTACTGGATGTTTAGTAAGTAGTCACTTATGCTTTCAGTAATTCAGCGGAAGGATAAGCAGTGAGGCTACTTGTGACAAGTCACTTCTTACCCTGTTATACACATTCATGCCCGTCTAATCCAAACCCCACATCTGCGGGGCCTTCTGCCAAAATGCTTCTGATATGCACAAGTCTAGGCTCAAACCCTATACAGTGGATCGGATATAGTGGGTGTGCAACTTTAGGAGTAAAGATGTATATGACAATCTAATAGACTCATCAGGGTGAAACCGGGCACCATTTTGATAAATAAGCTATTCATTTTGGTTGCCACCTTCCTCGGAAGGTAAAAACCACATCTTATTTTGTTTTCTAACAAGTAATTGGACAGCGACATACCATTGCAGCAAAAATCCACCCTATTATTCACCAGCATCTTATCTTAATTACTGAGCTACTTACCTGTTAACAGTCACAGTACAGATACCATTTCCACACTGTCTGTTCTTCCCTCATCTGGGGTTTCTCTAGTTTAATTGTTCACAGATGTTTTTCATCATTAACACTGGCTGCCTTTTCTAGTCTTCATTGAAAGTAGTTTCCATCAATATTGCAGCAAAAAAATTTTCTTCACAGTGCATTGATCTGCCTGTAATTCTCTTGTGCTTTTCATTTCAGCCTGAGTGGATGGCCCCCGAGTTCCTACGTGGAGAGCCTTCAAATGAGAAGTCTGATGTTTACAGTTTCGGAGTGATCTTATGGGAGCTTGTGACCATGCAACAGCCATGGAATGGACTTAGCCCTGCCCAGGTATTAGCATATGTTTGCTTTTTAGATTCCTATATATTTTCATAGGTTGTTTTTCTTATTGGTTCCATTATTGTTACTATCATCACTGCCAGTTGTGTTATAATTACTACTATAAACAATTACTCCTTCTGCATTGAAATGCCCTACATCCCACATTTTAATTGGTAGAAATGACATTACAAAACTTTCAGGTGGTTGGAGCTGTGGCTTTCCAAAACAGAAGGCTTTCTATCCCACAGAATACCTCTCCAGTGTTGGCTTCTCTTATGGAATCTTGTTGGGCTGAGTAAGAACACTAGACTCCCTTATTAGACTCCCTTGTTGATTCCAAAATGATAATCGTATGCTAGCCAAGTAAAGCAAGGACCTTGTCAAAATTGATTGAATGTAACATAGAACAGTAAATAAATGTTAAGATGAGGATTCAGTTCCATAGATGAAGTTGAAGTTTGTTTAGTGGACTTAGTGTCATTGCCTCCCGTTTTCAGTCAAGGAAACATGGATCATGACATGCCTGAATAAAAAATGTCAATTGATTTACTTGCTCATTTTCCTAGCTATTCACCAGCCCACCTCCATGGAACTTCCATGTCAAGATGCATGTTCCATTCTTTTATTAGGATAATGAATGTACCAGGAATAAGGAAAGATTTTGACAAATGAGACCAAATGAACCAGCACACAGATATTTGTCCATGGGCATAGCTCCTCTACGTGGGTAGATATTGATTTGTTGGAGCAGGCAGTTTCTTGAGTTTTAGCCCCTCCTGTTGCTAATATAGATACCAAGGTCAGAGGCTGACTTCATGGATTTTGCCTTGACATTTCCTCTGCTGGTACTTATGAGAGTTGAAATGTCAGGCATTATAAGGTTCTGGTCCACATCTCCTATTGACACTAGAACCTGAAGAACACTTTCATTTCTTGCATTGAGATTCTCCATCCATTCTCTGATGGTTGCTTATTTTGATGTGACAGTGACCCTGCTCAGCGCCCCTCTTTCTCTAGTATAGTAGAGACACTGAAGAAGCTGCTAAAGTCTCCACTGCAGTTAATACAGATGGGGGGTACATAAGAGACGCACCTGCCCAGATCTCTTCCAGGAATTCCCAGGCCCTGCTGGAGTATTTCAAGTATAATGAGCTAATGTTGGAGATTTAATTAACTGGAGTAGCTATTTCTTTAATACTGACTAAGGCTTTTTGGTTTTAGGCAACTGTGGATGTGTTGCTTACTTAACCCATTCAAAGGTAACTAAACTCTTTTACCAAGTTCAACTTATGTAATTGTAAATGGTGAGAAGTGGGTGTCTGTATCAGTATGGTCTCCTATAGGGAGGAGCATCCTCTCATAAGCTATTTTCTCAATTGGGAATCCGAAGAGTTTATGAATTCGGATCAAACTAGTGTGAAATTGTATTTTGTTTTCAAGCTGCTCTATGGGGGCTGCAAGCAGCGGGATTTGCCCCTATTATGTTGTAATAATGTTAAATCAGATTCCTATTTATACCTCCATAGACATCTCTTTAAATAATCATTACTAATATCCTTTCTAGGTTTTTGCTAGGCTATTTGACTTGCTGCAATATTTTGAACCGTTTTAAATGTTCTCTTTTAATTATGTGGCCAGATTTTGGGGTTTCTTCTTCCTTTGTTCTTTTTTTGGAGGCAAGTGTTTTCGTTGAATTAATAAAATTAAAAATTAAAGGTTTTAGCCCGTTGTTGCCCTCGCTTGTCAAGTGGAAGAGGTTTTTTAAGCTTGAAAGCCCCCCGATTTTCCAGTATTCCTGAGTGAGTTTTCGAAATTTAATGGCTTCCTCTTAAGGCTCTAACTAAGAGGTGATAGGGGCCTGAGGCTTCCATGGGAGAGCAAGGTGCCATTGAGATTATGTTGTCTGCTTGTCAGAGTGGCCAATAAAATAATTTACTTGGTATTTTTTTTAACAACTTTATGGGTTGGAATTCCCCAGCTCTATTGGTTATTTTCATAGAGGAGTGAATATCCCCATTTGCCCTTGTCAAAGTATTCTCATCATTTAGTTGTAACTTGTAATCTTTGTTAACACCAATCACCGACTCAAGGGAGTTCGATCTGTAATGTGAAGCAGCATGGCCTTAAAAGAGGATTGTGGGCAGCCAATATGTACCCCTCTGGGATTTCGGAGTAATATCACCCTCTTGTGGGATCCGGATCACACACATCCTAAGCCCTTTGAAATTTTTAGTATCCGATTAGTTGTATTGTAGCCTCCTTGATAAGAAAATGACAACTCCTATGTCGCACCTCTTGACTTTAAGGAGGGTTCAGGAAAGATAATAAACTTTAATTAATTAGCAGTTAAAAATAAATAAATAAATAAATAAATAAATCCCTTCTATGATTGTGGGAATGCGAGACCTTTACTCTTTGAACCGTCCTACTTGTTAATCTTTTTTATTAATAAAAAATCTGTTTACACTTCTTATATTCTTGTGGGACAATATCGAGACGGGACAATCCTACCCTAACCTCATCCTAATAATAAAAAGCATATGTATAATCCCAAAGCCAATGCGCCTATGCCATCTTGAACTTCCCTACTTAATTCTACACTCCTAGTAGGCTTTCCCCAGGGGTGGCTCAACTCCCTAGAAATATCCATCCACTTACATCTCTAATATCAATGTCACGTATTAAGCAAATAAAGACTTCTTGAACATATGGGATATATATTTATATAGAATTACAAATCTATTTTCTTTTCTTTTCCTTAGTAATTCTATAGATTTTCTTTAAACATTTCAAAATCCAAACAAGGGAGTTAATTACAATTGAATCGATTTAGAAACTAAAAGAAAATGAATGGTAGGTAAGTCATGAAATCCGAAAGCCTAACTTCCTCCCTCCCACAGAAAGGGCTAGAAAGCATAGACAAGGATTGAACGTGTGTTATTCACTTCCTCGGTGAAAATTGAAAAAAGGCATCTCCATTTCTACAGCGATTTGCCTATGGCTGTTTTGTTCATAAAGTGAAAAGCTTGAAATAAGGTGGAAAGAGACAGCAAAGAGATGAGAAAGGTTAGAAGGACATTTGCACTAAAAAATTTGGGGACCCAGCTGCCAGAGGCTACAGCCTCTGTTTGATTGAGGATGTAGTGCGCGCGTGGGCCGCTTAATTTTGACCAATTTTAGGGTCAAGTGGGTCGACAAAACTCACGATTTCTTCATATATTTGATGATAACCCAGTTGGCCTCTAAATCTTCTTAGAGGGAATCAGAGAGACAGGGTGGGAAGAAAGAAAGAAAGATGGAGATGGTGAATGACATCGCGATTCAAGTGGGGATGATTTTGTTCACTGTATTGTTGTTTCTTTATATGAACGATATTCCCGGAAAAGCCCTAGCTAAGCTCAGCTTATGGTACAACAAAACCAATCTCGAAGCCAAGCGCCACTTCGTCCTCGGGGCTCAGCGCCTTGCGCAAGCCAGATCCCCCAACACTCCTCACTCCGACGTGATCTCCCTCGCCAAAACTGCCGCAGAGGAAGCCGACAAGGCACTCTCCCTCAATCCCAAAGACGCCGCGGCTCACATCCTCAAAGCCCTAGCTCTCGACCTCCAGGGCTTCAGGCTCTCCGCGCTGGACTCCCTGGACGCCGCCCTCTCCCCACTGGCCGTCAAGTCCCTCACGGATGAGGAGCGAGGCGACGCGCTGATCAAGCGGGCACAGTTGAAGATTGGGTTGGATAAAGTGGGGCGAGTGGATTCGGCGGTGGCAGACCTGGTGGAAGCGGTGAGGGTGGGTAGTGAGAAGGACAAGGCGTATTGCTTGCTGGGGGAGTGTTATGAGATGAAGGAGATGAAGGAGGAGGCCACAAAGGCGTATCAGGAGGCCATTACGATCCAACCCAACTCCGCCCTCGCTCGAGATGCCTTGGACCGCTTGACCTCCCGTTGACTTTGCTCCACTTTGCTCCTCTCCTATGTTACTGTTCTTGCCTTTTCATTTCATGTTCTTAGTCCTAACCACAAATGAAGTCAAGTTTTTTCCATGTCCATTACTCATTCTTGGCTACACACGTATTTTCAAATTTCAAATAAGCTCACAGGGATTTGGGGATGATGTATTTATCAAAATAGTCGGAGCATTTTTTAAGAATTCTTATATCCATCCCCGTAAAGGTTTTTGAGGAACCAAAGAGTTATTGAAAAGCTCATTCCCAAGATTATTAGAAATTTTTGAAGATGAAGGAGATGAGAAGTTAGTCATCCCTCCAAAATGAATTGGTGAACTCCAAGAAATTACCAGAAACATAAACCAAGTTTGATTGACGAGCAATGCTTAATAATTCAAGTATTCTAGTTTTCCATTCAACGCAACCCCAAGTGATAAAAGCGCGTTGACGGTCACCTCCTCCAAGCAACAAGTTCCATCCGCCGCGTTCCACACGCTGATCATAGTCTTCATTCTCCAAGACCCGATCAGTTAGAAGTATTAAAATCAAAGGAAGACTCATGGGACAACCTTATATTTTTCAATGAGAAATTATTTGATGAGCAAGGTTATGTCCTTGCCAATACACATTACGACCCAAATGATCATAGTCAGAAACGCAACATTCTCAAAAGTAACCTACCACATCTGCCGTGATCCTCACCCAATTTACTCTATTTATTTTCCACACCATTTATTAACAGTTAACACGGGGTACCCGCCTTGGCCAGAGAAAATTCAAGCAGACAATTGAGAGTTGCCGCAATATTTGAAATCTAAGCCTCGTGAGCACCCCGCATCTACCATTCAAAACAGAAGGTTCTAGATGTTGTAAGTTGGCAAAGAGCCTGGTCACTATTACTGTTTTAATCGAGTTGAGCTAAGTTTATCTCACTCTGATACATTTTTATGTGTAAATACTAAATGTGCAGGTGGCCTTATGGAAAGACGCATTAGCTAATGGTTTCATCGCCATTAGCTATCAAAGCTCTCCATTTCTTTATTTCCAATCATCCAGAGTTGAGATCAGACCCTCATCACCTCTGCCTTCCGCCTCCTCTGATATATCTAGGCTTGTTATTTTAGGTGAGATTTACAAGATCAGTCAGTTCTATGGTTTGGCCGATTTAGCGGTCCAATTTTTAAGAGAATTTCTGTCCTAGAAAGAGCCTTCAATCATGTGCTAGGCATTTTGGGTAGCATTTACCTGATCAATCACTCCTTATAACATCTTTGAAAATTACATCCATTAACCAATAATTTTTAGCAGTGGCATTTCTCTGGAAAAACGTTCCTTCACCATTGAATCCATCAAACTGCCACAACCAACCAGCCATGATAAAGGAGAGCACTTACCTCAGTATGAGAATTACTACATTTTTATAAACGATTGCAAGTCAGCAAGTTGATACTATTATCAAGTGGAAAAATCACATTCCAATGCTGATGCCAGGCAACTTCAACAACAGTTGTTGCAGATAACAGACAGCAAAGTGCCAGAATTCATAACTCAAATGAAGCATGACTTTATGTTCACCCTAGAAAATCAAAGGTTTTTACTTGGGCATTACACTGTTAATGCTATCAAGTAGCTGGCCATGTTAAGTTTCTTGATTCATCGATGAATATTGCTCACATTTTCAAGTAGATTTTTTCCGTCTGTTCTTGTTTTACATGGTAAAAGAATATTAGAAGCTTTCATATATAAAAGAGAAGCAATGCAATTGAATCCAATACTCAAGCCACAATCCAAAAAAATTAGGAAATGAATGTGTCATGAGAACATAATGTCTTTAACAAAGCAAAAGGTTCTTCAATAAATTTAGTAGTTATGATAACAGCAGAAACATGGTATGCCTAACTGTATTGAGAAACAGAGAGATGTATGTAAATAAAGGAGAAAAAAATTATTTGAAGGTTAATGCGATTCTTCACCGTCTACCCACTTTAGTGTAGGGAGAACCTTAATCAGAAATGACTTGAATTTTTCATCAGTGATTGCATTCCCCACAATATCCAATTGCGTCAAATTGAAGCCTCTAAAAATCGCAAAAGCCTCCCAGTAGTTTGTCACTTTGGCATCGTCAGGTACAAATTCATTGAAATTCCAATCACTTCCTACTGTATGAGACAAAGGAGAAGAACACAAATACCTTCTTGTGTCAACGGGGTGGGCACCTATCTCATTGTATGAGATGTCCAACACCTTTAATAACTTCAGCAGTCTCAAAGGCTCCAAAGCAGTAAAACTGCTAAGCTTATTATGACTCAGGTTCAGGAAAGAGAGAAGCTGCATAGCCTCCAATCCTGTTCAAAAACACTAATCTCAGCACTTAATTTCTTTCCATACAATAATAATGGAAATGTAACGGCTAAGATGCTAAATGAAGCACTCAAGTGTTTTGACTTGAACCAGTTTCACGCAACTAGAAGAACCCATGTAATGACCTGATAGCAACCAATATTGGATGTTATGTTATTCAAGTGATTTCTATTTTGATACTTTTTCAACATTTGAAAAACCAGAAAAAGGAGCCCCCATATTTATAGGATTGTTAAAATTTTGTACATGTTTCATATATTTAAGAATCCAAGTCTACTTACAAGTTTCCACTTTCCAGATGGGCACACAATGCTTGCAAGAGCAACCATTAATTAGTTAAAATGTGATAGGATCCAAGTATGCTTTTCACTGTTTATTATGCTATTTTAGTTTGAACAGCTCTTTAAATAAGAGTCAAAACACAAAGTTTATAGAGATTTTCAGAAACCAAACTGAATGTGCATCTAAAACACAAGGTTAATATATACTTTCATTTTGGAAACCTTTCAATAATATGACAATTGCTGACAAAAATTCTTGTGAAAAAAAAAAGAAAAGAAAAAGAAAAAAAGGTTAAGGAAAAATGTACATGTAGGAAAAGATACAGGCAATCTAGATCAAAGGAATCTATCAAAGCTCACCAATTAAATGTGTAAAAGATTCATAATATCAGCAGTATAGTAGTTTACCATCAATTGATCGAAGTTCATTGTGGCTGAGGTCAAGCATTTGGACCCACAATAATTGCTCAACACATCCGATCCTTGATAAAGACAAATTATTTAGTCGTAAACAGACAGAATTACCAACACTTGAAGAGGTCGAGACCCTATGGTGGCAGCAGTGTTTCAGCAAGGATTCCCTATTGGATGTCACCTATGGAATCAGATAAATATCAGAACTCTACACTGAATGAAGCAATCAATATTATACCTTGGAACAAAAGTTTGAGGCTGACTCTATATTATGTCATAAGTTAGGAGAGATCTTAAAAAAAAACTGTTACATACCACGTGCATGAACGAAATTCCTTACCATTTTTAGGCATGCAGTCAATGATTTGTTCTTACCAGGAATTCTTCAACAAGATATAAATATAAAATCAATAAGCATATTTATTGGGTTTGACGGACTCTGTATCAGTCCATTAAATTAATCTTAGTAATAGCACACCCTCTAGAAATAGCAAAGACATGAAATAGGTTAATGGGTGAAATAAATTTTCTTCCCCATTAGATTTTAAGGCCTGAGTAAGGCAGCATTTGCATTTTGGATATGAAAGAGAATTATATAAACCGATGTAAAGGTCCAAAATACAGCTGTCTCTATGTAAACTCAAATGCTGAAGAAAACCACATGCCCAGGCAACTCCACCTTCAACACTGACTTCAAAAACAGATAATAATGAAGAGAAGAAAGTGTCACCTGCTGCAATAAGACTAAGCTTTGTGCCTCCTTATAGTATTGGGAATGCATTGGGTCCAACTCCATTAGGTCACTATATAGTTGTAGAACTTCTTCAGAATGGACCTTCTTGTGAGAATGTGGAGCCATGTATGACATCATTGCATCATGAGCCATCAGCAGTCTTGCAAGAGTAAGCTTTCCAATTTTACTGTAATAGTAATACAAAGGAAACAAGAAGACATCACATTTAGGAAAATAGCACATTATGAAAGTTCTAAGTTGTCCATCAAACAAATCAGGTTTACCAGTCTATCTCTGACAACAGTTGCCGAACAAGGGCTATCTCATTAACTAGAGTCTTTGCATGCCACTTAGAAGCTGCTGGCTCACGGTCCTTTTTAATGCTTAGTCGATCAAAATAAGCAATTGGGCTTGATTCTTGGACATGAGCATCATAAAAATGAAAATTTACATCTCTCCACAAAATCATCTCTACACTCTGCCTTTCAGCATGTTTTGAACTGAGAGGCTGTACACACACTGTAAATGCAAACCGAGAAGGATGGCTACAGTGAGAACCACTCAAAGAAACTATTCCCTGAGAATCTCCAAGATTAACTTCTATGGGATAAGCTGTTGAAGGATGGAGCTTTACATCAGGAACATTTAGATGTGTTACCCATGCTTGGGCAGCACAGGACTTACTTGTTGCAAGTGGTTTCCAAACAAGATCTTTATTTTCAGTAAACACTGATTTAACAGTTACAGTAGATGAGTTTACACCCTCAACAGCTTCATTGAAGTAAAGAATGAGAGGAAATGTTCCTGCATCAGAATGGAAACTTGTGAATGGAGACAAAGCACGGCCATCCAGGCAGCCTTCTGCTGATACAATGATATCAGAACCATGAACAGGCCAAGTAGAAACCAGCAGAGGAGTTTCTGGTTTAACCGTTTGATCAAGAAGCCAAAGATGATAAAACCAACCACTTTGATCATCTGGATCAGTGAAAAGAGCTTGATGTACAAATTCATACTCTTCTACCAAAACCTTTTCCTTTGGGAAAAACCCTTTGACCTTGTTTTGCAGCAAATGGGACAAAAGCACACTGCACAAATCCCTTAATAAGATAAGTCTTGAAAGTAATGTGTCCAGAAAGGGGGATATATACATCATAAAGCAAAACATGTAACCAAAACAACCGAAATATGTTTGGAGGTTTTAAATGCCGTCACATAATATCAGAAGAGTTTGAGTGAAAGAAATAAAAGCAGCCACTGCGAAATAGAGGGGGACATACATTTTATTGTCTACTCCTAAAGCAGATGCAAATGGAAGATCAAATAAATGCGATTTTGAATTGTATGATATTGTTGCCCACAACTGGGGACATTAAACATATTGTTATATGATCATAGCAACTCAATACCATATTCAGCCACAAGATAAATGTACAATTACTTAAGTACTGAATCAGACAGTATTACAGATATAAATGCACATGAGGATATGGCATTTCCACATGCAAGTGCATGCACACTCTCAATTCTATAATCAAATTATATAAAGTCAATGGTCTTATCATAACACAATAAAATGAGTGGCAAGCACATCCATAATTTATTATCATTTCAAGCTATCTCTTGATTCTTCCAAAATGTTTCTTGAGGGCTTAAGTCATGGATCAAAGTAACCATCGATAGTACAAACAACACAACCATTTGTTCAACTCATACCCTCAGAAGAGCAACATGCATGAAAAATAACTTTAATCTGGCAAAGACAATAGAGCTATTTAGTCATACCATCACTACAGCAGTATGCAAAAAATGATTTCGGATTTCAGAAACCATGAGCAAACCAATAAAAGTTTCTCTAAATATTGAAGGAAAAATGTTTTTAATGTTCATAATCCATAATCCCAAGTTAACAAATATAAGAAGACTACTTTTCATAAATTCACCAATAAATTAAGATGGATGGAATTTTAGTTGCTCATCATATCCAACTACAGGTAACCAAAATCAAATATAAAAAGATTAAAACAAAATATTAAAAATATCATGTACCTACGATTGTGCCATGCAGAATAATTGCTGAAATTTGTCTCTATTAATTTGGTTGTATACTTCAACTCCTCCTCATCAGGTATGCCCTTCAAGGCCGCAATAAATCTGAAACAATGAACAACACGACTTAAAAAATGCATTCCTCCATTATATATATATATATAAAGGCAAAAGAGGTCATCACCGACGATAATTCCAGGCATGGAAATTCCGAGAATCAGCCCTCTGAAACCGATCCAGTAGCTGCAATTCATGATCTACTGATGAATGCCCCTTGCTCAGAACCCATTTACGATGGTGCCACGCTCCATAAGACTTAAAATTCTGCTTCAATGAGCTCTCTACCTACATGAATGCATTCACTGAATTCAAAATACATTCTCAAACTCCAAAACATTCCGTGGCCAAAAAAAATAGGGAAAATAAAATCAGAATAAGAAATAAAAATAATAGGCTTCATTTTATTTCGATTTTAAGCGTCATTCACTTCCTTCCTTTCCTAACCTTTTGTCAACAGCCAACCAGAGCATTGCTTCTGGTTGCCTGCCATGATGATAAGGTCAAAAAACCATAACCAAAATTGGAATCTCATCTTCAATTTTGCTTTAATTGCCTTTCCTTTTCTAAATTTTCTCAGAAACCAAACACGATGAGGAGAAAGAAGGAAAAGATAAAAACATAAAAATCAGATGCTTTCCCTATTAGAGAACTGAAAGGAACGTACGACTCTAAGTTCCTCGCTGAAAATTGATTTTACTGTATCCGGATCAGACTCGGACTGACTCAGATTATGTTCAACAGCGAGCTTCCTATAATTCCAAGCTGTGTATGATTCGGGATTGGCTTCAAGTAGCTTGGCGGAGATCTCTAGGGCTTCCTTCGTATATCTAAAAGAATTTTAAATAAAAAAATAAAAAATAAACAAACAAAAAGGAGTGTAAATAGAAGAGTGTTTGGATCAAGGGATTGGGAAAGAAAACAAGAGAAAACAAGAACTGAAATGGAAAGAAAGAAAATGTATACATCTGATTGTGATGATTGTGAAGGAGCTGAGATTGAAGAGCGCGTAGCTTTTCAGCTTTGGCCGCTGAAGCTGCTGTGTCTTCGGGTTTCGGGGCTTTGCGAGGTCGTCCGTGCATTTTCCTCGAGAGAGAAACCAAGTGTGACTGTGCGACAAGGAACAAACTCGCCAACTAAACCAACACCTTAGACCGCACGACGCCTCTCTTTATATTTGTAATTTCGAACCATAGTATCGCCCCCGAAACGCACCGTTTTGGCCTTCCCTCCGCTGGAACGCATGGGTGGCTACGTGGTAAAGCAGTGAAAGTGAAAAACTCAAAAAAGTGTGGCATCCATCTTATATGTGCCCAAAGTGTGAGGTAGGTACATCTGTCTGCCTATTACATCTAAACCGATCAAAGATTTTTTAGATCCCATTCTTAAGCCTCCTAACTTGAAAATACGTAAGTTTAAGATTCAAAACCAGACTTCTATGTTTTCTTTTACGGCACTTCTATGAAAAGTGGTTTTATGAAAATCGGAAAAAGTTATTCTAATAGCGTTTTTAATAATACGTCGTATAAATACAAAAATATTTTTAGTATTAATAAATTACTAAAAAAGACCTTCATTACAAAACCAAAAAATATTATAATAAACCAAAAACTTGCATTAAAAAAAATATATAAATATTTATATTATTAAAATAAACTCAAAAAATTATAAATTAATGTCATTAATCTTATTACATGACAAGCTTGCAGTGATTTGGATGAGATTGTACAATATCTCAAAATTATTTTATGAATATTAGTTCTTCGATTACTGGTGAGGAAGTTTCATAAAAATTTGAAGAGAATGAAAGGGAAAGATGGGTAGCAAGAAACGAAAGAAGGATTGCAGAAATATTTTGGGTATTTTAGGAATATTTGAAATTTTTTGAAGTATTATTTCACTTGATTTGTGCCATCTATAACATTTTGAAACCTTAGTTTCTCTTGAACATGGCACTAATATAATTTAATTTTGTTCTTATTTGAAGAAGCATTCATGATTGAATATTTGATTCTAGACGGGACCCGTAATTCCTTTTCATAACAGCATGTTCACTTTAAGGGAAAAACAAAAAAGGAACTTGTGACAAACACATCATATTTGGGCGTCAGTACAGAAAAACTAGAGGTAAGAATGCGAGAGCTCAAATAGAAATAAACTCAAAGTCTCTTCATATTTGAAAATCACGAGTTCAAACGCAAGCCTCTCAAACTCCACATCAAAAGAACCTGTTATATGATCCCCCTGCTCCAATTATGCTAATATTTGTGTATATATTATCCAAGCATAAGCCCTGCCTAGCAAACAAAAAGGGCACCCTGTATCAGGTGTAGCCTCAGAATGAGCGGCCTGCACCCACGCCCTCCAAATTAATTTTGAAAATTTTAAGATGTCCCTGACCCAATACTTCTAAGAGAACATCTCCCCTTTTTTTTATGTAATTTTCCTAAACTGTAGAACAAATCAAATCTATCAAAATCCCCCCTGATTCACCCTAGATTTGAGGCCACAATGCCCAGGGCGCTTGCTCCGTTGCTCTTGAAATCGTCTTCATTTGCACCCATTTGCTTGAAATCCTTTGCGGCACTTGCAGCCTCTGTCTGATCCTCGTTGGGACTGTTCATTATCGCGGAATCCACCAGTCCAGCTTCAGAAACCTTGTTCACCTCCATGGCCACAGTGACTAAAACTTCTGCAGGGGACATGGAAGAGATTCCCAGCTCAGGAGGTGCTTTATGGTCGGTTTTTTTTATGTCTGAAGCTGTTGCTTGCCCATTTTGACAATTACCAATGATATCAGGAATTGGGTCACCTTCAGCAACAGTTTTGTCCCCCCCATTTTGGTTTACAATTGATTTCTCCCCTTCAACATTCTCCTTTGATTCCATGGACAACAGTCCAGATTCAGCTACTTGGACCATAGATGCATCAGTCTGAAGCAGTTCTGATCCCACCTGATTATCTATATCAACCTCCATACCCCTTGTATCTTCAACTTGATCATTGCCTACCTTGTTTCCAGGGAATTTCTTCCTAAGCCCCTTGGTTTTGAAACGAGCTTTCTTTGGTTTGAGAGCTTTTGCAGGCTCATCAAGATTACCTGACTCTGGTCCCTTCTTTTTGCCCGGTATTACTGTCAACTGAGTGTTGCCAATTGATTTCTCACCAACTCCATCTGTATTTGCCTGGATTGCTAAGAGAGCAGTTCTAGCAGCTTTGATCTCTGCTTCTTTCTTTGTTCTTGCTGCAGCTCCAATATAACGAATCCCCCCAATCTCAACTGTACAAGAAAAAGAGGCTGCTCTACCTGGTGATTCATCTTTCTGGCATACATACATTGGAATTGCATAGTTCATCTTCTGTGCATATTCTTGGAGCAGGTTTTTGCATAAGCCTGTTTCATGCTGAAACACACGCCAAAACAGAAGTCAGATATAAATCAACTAAAAACTGCATGTGGCTACAAATAAGAAACGAAAAATATACAATAACAATAACTAAGAATATTTTCATTAAGCAACAAGCAATACTAGTGGGTATGATTGCAATTCGAAAAACATCATATTCATAAAAAGAGACACCATATCTAAATAAAAAATGGACTCCACTAAAAGGAGTACAATTCTGTTGGATAGACCTGTAAGTTGGTGATGATGGAAGCGATCACATACCGTCTAGCTAGTAATGCAATATATGAATTATATCAGTCATGAATATCAAGATAACTTTCAGGAAAATGATCTAGGAAAAAAAATGCATTTTCCACCATTTGAGTCATGCCATTTCATTTTCTATAGTATATATCTGTGTTCAGGTGTATGATAAAAATTTCCGACTCTTTGTTTCCAAAGTGAGTTCCAAATGAAGATCCACACATGTATAACACATATTTGCACACCACCTTACACATTTATATCATCTATGGAACTGCTAGAAGAAAAAAAACATCAGAGGAAAGGAGGAAAACATAAGGAAGAAAACAAGAATGTGGAAAAACAAAAGAAAGCTGCAAAAGAGTTGAACAACACAGCACAGCAGCATAAAGGTATCTCTCAACTATATTCTGCAGATGTGCGAATGTGTTTAGGTGGGGGTAAAGGCTGTTCCATGCAAAAGCAAGAAGGCCTCTTGGCACTCTAAGAGTTGAACTAGAGGCATTGTACAATAAACAAGCACCGTCATAAGAATTTCTAGACAACTAAAATAAAAATGAAAAACCAATTGGCCAATCCTTCTGTATTGTTAATTTTTTCCTCCC
Source organism: Vitis riparia (assembly GCF_004353265.1). Taxonomy (NCBI): domain Eukaryota; kingdom Viridiplantae; phylum Streptophyta; class Magnoliopsida; order Vitales; family Vitaceae; genus Vitis; species Vitis riparia. The sequence continues at coordinate 5,972,856 of NC_048448.1, read as the reverse complement.
CTTATCTGATAGAATTTGAGAAGGAACTTGCTATATGAAAGAACACCTCTTGTTTGAGGATTAAGGCCCTCATATCAACTTTGCCTACTTATCAACCTCATTTCACATGATGAATGCGGCAAAAGTTTTTTGTAAATACTCTGAATGTTTCACAAACTATTTTTCTGCCTTTAGAATAGAAGTGATTTGGAATAAAAATAAAAATAAAAGCACAATGGGTAGAGTTGTATAGAGGGTTTTAATTATATAGGCTGGGATGATCAGTGGCCAATAGGAACTTCTGAAGTAAGGAATAAAGTATAAAGGAATAATAGAATGATAGCAAACATTGGAGCAATTGCTTTGAATTTTAAAACCTTCTTAAAAGCATAAACATTTTATACATAAACAAAATTTTTTGCCAACGTAGAACCAAATCAACCAAGTAAAAAGTCATTCACTTGTATCTCAACCCAAATGCAACATGCTACGTTTTCTTTCACAGAATACTATTCAACAATACCAAACAAAACAAACACCATCCCTGAATAGCACCTCCACAATCAAACCAAACCAAAGCCTACTCCCCATCCCAACCCAAGCAAATCATCACCACCCCAACTTCCTGAACTATTCCCAACATTTTCCAAGTTTATTTCCAAATTCCAAATTATTCTGAAGTGTCAAGTAACTCCAAAATCCTGATTTTGTTTACTGAAAGTAAGGAGAAAGAACAAAAGAGTGGGAAGTAGTCTCTTGATGATCCAGATCTGATGTTCATGAAATCTGTAAGTGCCGGTTTAGTGAAAAGAGGGAATAGTATTAAGTTTTCCTAGGGTAAGGTAAATGATATGAATTGACAATTTACCTAATGTTTATGCTTTCACTCATTTTTGTTGACTGTCGAATAAGGGTTTGTAAAAATGGGGGATTTTTCCTTTTAACAAGACGCAAAAAAACATGTATTGTCTCCTAAACAACTGCATAAACCCTATTTATACAAATTGAAGGCCTCTGACCCTTTGCAAATGAACTATCAATAAACAATTACAAACTACCTAAAAACATGTGTTCATGTTACAACCAGAAGCGTCCACAACCACACATGAATGGACCATAGAAATCAATAAGCAAAGACATTTACCTCAGCATGAGAAGACAAACACCATGCATGATGCTATTATATTCCTAGAAAATAGACAAAATACACCATATATAGGAACAAGGACAATGTTTTCTAAAAGATATAAATTGGCGGTATGCTAATGAAAGAGAGGCATTTTGGAGGCGTGTAAATAGTCTCAAGTATGGCGAAGAGGAGGGGGGATGGCGTACTCGGGAAGTAAATGGGAGAAACGGTGTTGGGCTTTGGAAAGCAATCAGGAAGAAGTGGTTGTTTTTAGATGGTAGGTTAGCTTACCGTGTGGGTAGTGGGCAAAGAGTGAGATTTTGGACGGACAAGTGGTGTGGAGATGAGCCACTTTGTGAGTCCTTCTCCTCTCTTTTCTCCATCTCCTTGTCTAAGAATGCTTGGGTTTCGGAGGTTTGGAACCCCATTGGTGATGGGGATGGTTGGACTCCTCTTTTTGCAAGGGCGTTTAATGATTGGGAGATCGAATTGGTGGAGCTTTTGTTGCAAAAGATCCATGCCTTCCAGGTACAAAGGGAGGAGGAAGATAGAGTGATCTGGACAGCTTCAAATGATGGCGCTTTCTCAGTTAAGTCTCTTTATTCTATTTTGGAGCGTGGGGGTTCTTCTATGTTCCCTAGCGAAAGTATTTGAAGGGTAAGAGTGCCTCCAAAGGCAGCTTTCTTTGCTTAGGAGGCTTCCTAGGGTAAAGTCTTAACTTTGGAGCAACTTCAAAGGAGGGGGTTCTCTTTGGCAAACAGGTGCTTTCTTTGTCTATCTGAAGCAAAAACGGTGGATCACCTCTTACTTCATTGTGTTAAGACGCGGGTCTTGTGGAATCTTCTTTTCTCCCTTTTTAGTGTGTCTTAAACTCTTTCGTGTACAGTGAAGGAAACCCTTCTTGGATGGATGGACTGTTTGTGGGGAAAAGGCGCAACAAGGCTTGGCAAATGGCTCCTTTATGTATATTTTGGTCAGTCTGGAAAGAGAGGAATAGACTAGCTTTTGGGAATGAGGAGCTCTCGCTTCAAAGATTGAAATATTCTTTTGTATGTAATCTTTGGTCTTGGGTCAAGGTTTCCTTAGTAGCAAGCCCTTTTTCTCTTGTAAGTTTTTTAGACTGAATAGGCTCCTAGTAAGGGAAGGCGGTGTGTATACTTCGAGGGCACTGGCTTTTGGTGTTTCCTCTTTTTGATTAATATACTTAATTTTTACTTATTAAAAAAAAAATATAGCCACAAGCTCCATTTTATAGAATAAAAAACAAATAATGGATGAGTGGAATCAAAATGAAATCAAAAAGATTAATTATCAGAATAGTAAATATAGGATAATAAAAGAATAATTAGAAGCAAGAGAACAACTTTTAAGAAGACAAAATAGTGGTAATAAACTAGTAACTAGCTCAAGCGAAAGGGGTAGGATAGTGATATGGGAGATTCCAAGTTCAAAGTGCAATGAGGGTAAATTTTAACCTGGAATGCAACAAGCTTCAAACAAGGGGTTGAGATTGGGATATGAGAGATTCCATGTTCAAGGTGTAATCACAACCAATTTCAACCAGGAATGCAACAACCTTCAAACAGCACTCGTCAAGCCAAGATGCTTAATCACTCTTTTGATATGAAAAATTATTCTTAAATAAGCAATATAGTATCCAATATAATAGGAAACATTGTCGTTAGGGCTGCAACTTGGATAGGTCCAACCTGCCCAACCCATGGTTTGGGTTGGTGTGGGCAAGATTTGAATAGGTTTGGGTCAAGCTTGGACAGTGTTGTCAAATGCAAAAGGCAATATCAAGGCGATAAGACTCCTTTTAGCCTAAGGTGAAAGGCGAAAAACAAGGCAATAGCCTAACTATAGTAAGGCGATAAAAAATATACATATATTTACCTATTCGATATTCAACCAATATAAGTATTGTCTTGAACAATCAACACTATTAATTTTTCATCGCTCACGATGTCTTATAAAATTAACAAAATAGTAATAATTATTGAAAGTGTTTTCAAACATCTAAAAAACAAAATAAGAAATTGAACATTCTAGAGAAGCTTTAGGCATCATCATCATAGTCATTATTGAAATTAAAATTGTCATTACTTCCATCAAGACTAGATTGATAACCCTTCATCTTATTATCTCTATGATTGATAATATAATATTTTATCTTATACTTTGTTTAATCCAATGTTAGATTGAATGAAATTATAATCTAAGTATGTTTAATCTTAATTCATGGTCAAAGGCGACCCCGCCTCTATGCTTTGTGTCTTATCCCAAGGCGATTGCTTAGGCATTGCCTCTTTAAATTGCCTTGCCTAGGTCTTCAAAAGGCGACTTTTATCTACCCAGCCTAGCCTGATGGCTAGGCGACCCAGACGATTGCCTTTGATAACAGTGGGCTTGGGCTAGAAAAATATCACCCTGAAAATATTAGGTTTGGCGTGGGTTGAAGGTTTGGGCAATCCGCCAAAACCCAAACTTACACATTATTATTTATTTATTATTTTTAAATTATATTCCAGTAAATTTATTTAAAATATGAAAAATATAAAAAGGACAAGGAATAAACCTTAACATTTCTTACTTTTTTATTATCTTGGCTAGGGTTTATCATTTTTAATTATATCAGAGTAATGGGTTTATCTTTTTTGTTTAATTGTTAAAGTATTTTAGAATGTTGAAATTTGAGTTTTTGAGTTGTCTTTATGTAAAATCAATAACAAATGGACATATTTTAAGATTTTGAGACATTTAACCTTTAGCCTTTTATTTTGTAATATGATTTGAATAGCTTTGACTTTAAAACAATTATTTTATTTAATAACCCGCGGAGAACCCGTGGAAAATCATGTTGCCCACACGCCTAGTGTGGGTTAGTAATTCCCAACCCAACCTCAAGTTGGATTTGGCATTGGTTGGACATGCTGATCGTGGGTTTGACATAAGGTTAGCCTTCTAAGCTGCCTAAATTGCAACCCTAATTGAGGTGCATCACATGTCCAACTACCATTACTACTTGATAAAAAAACCTCTGATCAACTGTGGTGTGTCGTGTGTTCAAAACATGTTCACACAGTTTTCTACAAATCACCATTAATGTTGTTTTATTGCCCTCAAAAGTCATGAAAAAAGAAGAATCAGATCTCAAAATCCATTTGAATTCTTTCTAGAAACATTAAGACCACATATGTTGTGTTAGAGGAGTTCATGTGAGGTGATGATTGCTAAACAGCACTTCTTCCAATAAACCTTTCCTGGATCCGAAAGGAATCAATATGGAAGCTCACACACTTCAACAACATTAGGTGATGGAAAGGGAGGTATGCTAGTATCTTGATAAGGGTTATGGATAAACACAAAGGAGAAAAGGAGGAAAAAAAGGTTGTTTGTTTTTAAGTGGACTGAAAGTTAGAAGAGGAATCACAAGTGATAACCGAGATCATGTGATCTAGTTCACAGCTTGTGTCATTTGTGTTTGCTTTCAACTTCCTCTTTTCTATATCTTCTTCATACATGTGAGGGGGATTGCCCTGACTTTAAAAAAAAAAAAATTCAAAAAAAAAGGGGGTCTTGTTCTCACATAAGCAGACATCTAATAATTTTTTTTTTTTTTTGATAGGATAGATATCTAATATTCATGGGAAACAAGACCTTATAAAAATGATAATAATAATGTGTTCACAGAGAGAAAATTGGGGGTGGAGGTAGGCATGGGCTGGCTGGTGGGTGGGAGAAAAGAAAAGTTGAGCTTCTAATATAATAATATCTGAAAAGAAATCGAATACGTAAAAACTACAGTACTATGATAAACAAATTACAACAACATCAAATGGAAGTGAAAGGTGTCAAAACTAACCACAAAAGAAAGTTCAACCACAGGTCTTTAAAAGACTAACAATAAATGAAAGTTCAACAACATTCTCTAAAAGACAAAATGAACTCACCACAGGTTGAGAAATGCATTCCTTCATGTTCCCAGATTTAGCTAATTCCACAAGAGCAACTTCAGCAGCTGACTGCTCTGCTGCCTTGCGATTGGAAAATCCAGGTAGAGAATCATACCTGACATCATTCACTATCACTGTGGACTTAAAGGAAGGCACATGGGGAGGACCTTCCTTGATGGTATCGTATAAAGGTGTCGGAAGTCCCACTTTTTGTGCATACTCTTGTAATCGGCTTTTGAATACATAGCAATTTGAAACACCTGACATATGTAAATACATATGAGATAATGTAAATAAATATGAGTAAATGAATCATCAAAAAATAATCTCAACTTAAATGAAAATTTTAGTAAATATCTCAGTTATCCATACAAATAAGGGATTTAATGAGGTTGACTCCTAATTTGAGTTGAAAAAGAAAAATCCAAAAATAGATTTATAATTGCATAACATTGAAACTTATCATTTCCTGTAGATCATCTAATTTAAATTAGTAGTTGGAGTTTTCAGAACCTTCATTGCAGATTGAGGCAACCAATTTTCTACAGGTAATGAATGTTGCTACTTCTCCCTTCATTGCTGTAGATTTTGAACATTGCCCAAAATTCTTTAGGGACTAGATTCATCAACCGAAATGATCTGAATTATTGTCTAAATATCAAGAGTTGTGGTGCCAAAGGAAAGGAACCACAACACTATCTAGTTGTCGCAAGGGTACTCAGTGACTCATTGTGATTAGCAGAGTATAGAAAACTACAAAATCATCAATTATAACAGAGCCATTAATGATGAGCTGATTCCATCACTAGATGCAGTGGATTAGGATCGACTTTAAAATTTCTTAAGTGCGATCATCTCGAGTTTGCACTATCACTTGTGATGATAGCTACCATCTTCAAGTAATGACCCCCTCTGTTACCTTTGCAGAGTTGCACAAAATACTATAGAAAATAAAATGAGGCAATTCAAATTTGGAACACCCTTAACATGTAGATATAGATCGTGTAAAATTTACTCATGCATTTCGAGAGAACCCAATCAACATACTGAACTAATTTACAAATCTGAGTATAGACAACCAAGATAGAATACATGTGAAAAGCACTTCACTAGAAATACAAGCCACTCTAACTTGTTGGAAACAGGTAATTTCTACCTGTATCCTATGCAGGTGTTTTGTGAAACACTGAAACTTCCACCCGATGAGCAAACCACGATTCCTTGTGATGCAATGGATTGAAGTTAACTAGCTAAGAAAACAAATGTAACAATGACTCATCCCCTCCACGTTGAGCTTAGAGGCTCCTACCCTTTGGCAATAAACCAAAAGTCCCCGTTTGAGCCTTCCCCTATTTAGGTCAACCAGTGTTTTCTTTGTTGACAGTTGGGATAGATGCTTTGCTGTTAGGATGGATTTCCCATTGTCAATAATAGTGATCATGCATAAAAAATTGTGGCAGATTTAGGGTTATTAAGGTATTGGTGGAAAATTTCGTATAATAACCCTGTACAAAAGTTTAAGAACAACTTTCCTTTCTATTTTAGCATCTTTTTCTTAGATAGGAAAAATAAATGGCTTTTCTTTGATAGAAGGAAATAGGAAGTGATTAATCCAACTGTGAAAGGTATTCAAGAATTCTACGGAATCGTTCAGTTCAGTTCAGAGGCATAGAAATGTTATGAAAGAAGAGATAGACAAATAGATCATTACGAAATAGGCATTCAATACGCACAGGGAGAAAACTAAGGCAGAGCATAAAAAGAAATGAATCCTTCGATTGGTTAGAGGGCAATGGAGACAAAGGAAAATGAGATTCTGAACCCCGTTCAATATGAAGAAATTAATTTTATTAGAAAAAAAAACACATTTCAAACTAAGCCAAAAGGCTGAATTGGGCTCAACTGAGTAGAAATTTCGCTCTACTAGTACTCAGGTAGAGAAAAAGAAATCCAAATTTCAAAATTCCCTTCTCTTTTCTCACATTTCCTCTCCAACCAAACCGAGCTCTTTCCATTCCACCAAACAATCCAATCCCGATGCTTGAAAACAACGAATGCAAAAAATACAATAAAATTAGGGGATGAACAGGCCGTTCTGAATGCCATTAACAAAAATAATAATAAAAAAATCACATTACAAGGTACAGGTGAAAAAGAAAAAAAGAAAAGAGAAAAGCGAAACCTGCGAAACCATCATTGCTGGACATTTTTGGCGGTTGTACTGAAAGGATGCTGTTTGGTTGCAGAGAAATGGCGAGAGAAAATGAATCGGTGGGAAATCGCCACTCCGCTCAATACGCTGTGGATTGAGAAGAAGCGTTTCAATAAACCAAAAGACGAGAGATTTTTTATATGAATGGAAACAGTAATCTGGAAGCTCAGAAGCGGAAGAGTCCAGCAGTGGAAGTAGTAGTGGGGAATTGTTTTGGCTGTATTTTGATGGAAGATCTCACCACCACCAGCCACGATGGAGGTGGGGAATCACAGCCGCACGCTCTCATCTTTTACTGGGCCATGTACCTCGAAACCCAGGGGTTTTTATGGCTCAATGAAACTCTGTTCCTGGATGCAAGCCTCCAACCCAGTGTTAATAAAATGGTAATTTTCTCAATTCTTTAGAAAATAAAATAAAATATAGAAAAAGAATAAGTAAAATGAAATAAAAAAAAAATTAAAAATAAATAAAGTTAATAAGGTTTTTTTTTTAGGTTCAAACTTTTCTTTACTTATTTAACTCTACTTTATAAATATTACAAATTTTAAAAATATATAATTTTTCTAATAATTTTTATTATATTTTACTTTCTTTTCATATTTTTCATAATAAAATCAAATATGAGAAAATCATTTTGTAACTTTTTTTTCCCTTATTATTTTTCAGGAACCATACGTTACCTTAAATGAAAATTTTATAAAAATAAATAAATGATAAAAATCTTGTATGATAACTATTTTTGAAAATAATTATGGAAAATGATTTTTATAAATAGTTTTTCAAAACAAAAGTTTATTTGAAACCTTAAATGTTTTTAACTTAATTTTAATATTTTTTTTTTAATATGTTTAAAAGACACATTTTATATATAGTGTTTTATTTTTAATCATTTTTACATGTTTATATAATTATTTTTTGAGATAACTCTCAAAACATAAGTAAAAAATAAATAAAGTATGTTATTTTAAAATATCTTGTTTTCTATTTTTGAAAACAAAATTCGGTATTTAATTGTTAAACATATTTTCCTATTACTTTGTTATAAATAACATAAAACTGTTTTTTAAAACAATTATAAAACAGTTTTTAAAGCACCTTTTGGCAACTATTTTCAATAATAATTTTATATTATTTAAAACAAAAAGCATAAAGATATTATGCAACCAGAAAACTGCTTTCTATTTTTTGTTTTTAAAAACCAAAAACATGATATTTTTATATAACATTTTTTCGAGCTTTGACCCAAAATACTATGTTTAAAAAAAAAAAATCCATAAAGTACCCTTATTTTCAAAATAATGTCCAATCTAATGTGTTTGCGCCACGTAAATTGTTATGTCATAAAACCGTAGTTACCAACTACGGTTTTATTTTTAAAGAACAATTAAAACCGTAGTTGGTGACTACGGCTTTGACTATTTTTAAAAACAGTCAAGGCTTTAATTTTAATTTTATATATAAATATATATATATATATATATATATATATATATATATATATATATATATATATATAACTTTAATTTTTTTAAATAAAATATTATATTATTTTGATTTTATATTGATTAAAAATATGTAAGTGGTGTAATAAAAATATTTAATTTTAATTGATCTCATTATTTAAAGAATAGTAATATATAAAATTAAATAATTGATGTCTTTAATTTGATATAAAAATATATTTTAATAATTTTATGAAAATATTTGACACTATACTCAATATAAATATAATTAGTTATAAATATATTATTTTATACCCTCATAATGAAGAATATTATATTATTTTATAACTTTGTGCAAAAATTAAAGGCAATTATGCACTTCAAGTGGGTAAATAATTAGAAAATTACTTAAATACAACAAAAATAAATTTTTTTTCCATTTTTCTCCTTTCAAAATGGGATCAAAATGGAATGGAGAGACTTAAAATGTTAAACTTAAAATGCCAACCTAAAAGAATTTGTTTTTCCACTTCTTAAAATATAGAATTGTAGAAAGAAAATACCTTTGTTTTTCCGATCATTTCACTATTTAGTTTAATTGTTTTAGTAAATAGATGAAAATGCTTTTGAAATATTTTTGTAAATTCATTGATAATAAGAAAAATGTTTTTTATTGGATACCAGTGGGAGTTTTGGGCAAAAATGATTTATTTAAAACAAAAAATTCATAAAATAATTTTATCCTCAAAATAATTTTTAATGTGATGTGTGTCTTATTCATGTGGGTATTCACATCACAAAACTGTAATTGGTAATCATGATTTTTGATTTTTTTTTTTTTAAATAGTCAAAATAGTAGTTGGTGATTATAACTTTAAATTTAAACCTAAAACCTATTTTTTAAGTTCAAATTTTAAATCATGTGAACGTTCAATTTTTTAAAAATTATTTTGATTGAAGGTTTAGATTGTAATTTTTTTTTTAATATATTATTTTTTCTATATCAATATAATGTTGTTGTAACTAATTAGTTATAAATATAATTAGTTTAAATTTAAACCTAAAACCAATTAGTTTAAATGAATAAAACTAATCGGGAAAGGGAGAAAAGGTAAAGGAAAGTTAAAGCTGTAGTCAGTGATTACGGCTTTGACTGTTTTTAAAAAAATAAAACCGTAGTTACCAATTACGGTTTTATGATGTGGCAATCTACGTGGCGCAGGCATATTAGATTGGGCATTATTTTAGAAAGGGGGTACTTTATGGATTTTTTTTTAAAACGTAGTATTTTGGTTCAAAGCTCCATTTTTTCACTTATTTTTTATATTTTTTTAATAATTATATAATCATATAGAATAGAACAGTATACATAAAATTTATCTTTAAAAATATTAAAAACTTGTTAAAAATATTTGACATTTTCAACATATTTTTGTTTTTATAAAACATTAAAGAATAAATTTTAAAAAATATTCTCAAAAAAAGAATTCGAAAATAGTTACCAAGGCTAAAGTAATTGATGTGATTTGTTTTGAAATATTATAAATCAAATTATGCTTTGAAATATTATAATATTAAATTTGATGAATGCAGTTTTATTTTAATAAATTATTGCTATTAGATGTAAGAAGTTTACTTGAAGTGTTTAGCGAAATTGTTTTATATAAGTCATTTTTTAACATAACAAGTAATATTTCGAAATTTTAGAAAGTCTTTTTTCTAAATTTTATTAAGAGTTTAATATACTTTACCCCTTATGTATTTTACACATTATACATCGAGTTTAAAATCCAATAATTTGTCATTAAAGGTTTTTAAAGACCATTGTACCATTTTTGTAACACGGTATTAGTTTAATTGAACAGAAATGTTATGTTATGCACATGATTTAACAAAGTGAAGGTAGATCGGTATTTTGAAATACTAAAACACTTGCAATCAAGTCACATGCATAATACATGACATTTTTCGTTCAATAAAAAAAAAAAAAAAAAGGAGTACATTGTTGGTTTTTAAAAAGTTTAGAGGACAAATTGTTGGATTTTAAACATAGGAGCATGCAATGAGTAAAACAAACAATAGGTGGAGGGGTAATGTGTATTAAACTCAATGATCTAATATATATTAAAAAAAAAAAAAAAAAACTTTGTAAGCTGAAAGGTTTCATAATCACTGCTAAATGTACTAAACATTTTTTAAATTAAAAGGACTTCTTAGATTCACTTTCAATTGGACTATTAGTCTCTAATTTGATTGAAATTAATATTTTAAACTCACTTTTGTATGCTCAATTTATCAAGCTATCAAAACTCATTTTCATATGCTCAAGTTATCAAAAGACATTTTTAATATTAAGAAAAAAAAAGGGGAAAAAAAGAAAAAGAAATAAGGGCAAGGAGATGTGGAGAGAATACTAGAAAATTAATCTTACATATTTAGTGTTTATTTAGATGTGATTATTTCTTTTTTATTTTCAAAATAAAATAATATATATATATATATATATTTTTTTTTTTTTTTGTTTTTAAAATAAAAACCACTAATAAATTTTATACAAGATAAGAATATTGGATTTATATTAAAAAAAAAAAGTAATAATTTTTAAAATGATTTTATACCTAAATTTTTTTATCATCACGATTAAATCTCTCCCTCTCTCTTTATATATATATTTATTGTATATAAAAGGTTATATTTTTATATAGAAATATATAATTTTTAAATTAAAAAAAAAAAAAAAAAAAAACGCAATCAGTTATTTATTTATTTATTTTAAAAAGAGGTAAGGGTTGTAAAGCAAGAAATGCTAGCAGCTTTAGGTCAGGATTTTAGATTTTCAAAAATATTCTTGCTTTTTTGAAAAAGGACAAATAATATCCCATCAGTTCAACGAAGGTTGGTCGCCTCTCGCTCTCCCTCCTTACACAAACCCTAATTTTTTCAGGAGCCCGAAAATTCTCGATCTTCTTTATAATCTCTGGTAAGTTTCTTATTTGAATTATAAAATTCACCCTCTGTTTGGTTGCTCAGAAAACGTGGGAAAAAAAGGTAGTGGGTTACTATTGAATCAAATTGAAACAACCGAACGCAAAGCTGAATTTTATTTATCATCTCTTATTTATTTATTTATTTATTTTATTTTCCTTCGTTCCTGCGTTGCAAGTTGCTGCCAAAATTTTGGGTGAAAGCACACAAACTCTGAAAGAATCAGAATTTGCTTTTTGTTTTTTTGTTTCCCTAGTTTTCTCGGCAAACTAACTGTGCATAAAACCAATATCTTCTGTTTTTTAAAGGTATCCATCTTCTCTGAATATTGGGCAAATCCTTCACTCTTTTTCCAAGTGTTCAGGGACCAATATCTACCACTCTCTTTTATAGATCATATTGCGACGGCTTGCTTCTTAAATTTTCCCTCTCACATGGGTTAATTCTAGTCAGTTTTGGGTATTGGAGATTGTTTTTATGAAATTTGTGCAATTCTAAAATGCATTGCTATTGTTATTTGTACAATAAAAGAGTTGGGTTTCATCATATTGGTGCTTGATTTTAGCTTTCTAGATTTATTCCATTATTTTTATTTTGTATTAGAATTTCCTTGCATTAAGAAAAAAATCATGTCTTCAAAACTATGGAGAAGGACTGGTTGAGGGGGGATGGGTGAGCTGTTGAGCTTGCTGAGATGAGATGGGTTTTGGGGGTTTTGAACTGGTGGATGATGATGATATTCTCTATAATTATAATTACTAGTTTGGTGCACGGTGGGCTGTTGTTGTTATCCTCAGGTTAAATGGAGGAATCAGAGAAGAGAAGAGAAAGACTGAAAGCAATGCGAATGGAAGCTGCTCAGACCAAAGTTTCTGACACTGTTGATACTTCTGCCATGCCTGGTTACCTCTCTAATCCATTAGTTGAAGGATCTGCTACTCTGCCAGTGCAGGAGGACTCTTGTGTGACTCCGAGATTTGATTTTTACACAGACCCTATGTCAGCATTCTCCAGTAACAAGAGGAGAAGTAAGGTCGGTAACCAGATTCAGCAGGATTATTTAACACCTTCAAGTAATAGTGGTTATACGGCTACCATGGCTCGGATGTCATCATCTCTATCTGGTAACATAACTCTTTTAAAAATCACTTTTATTTGACAATGTTGATGTGCTTATTAAGTTGAATTTAAACATTGCATTCTCTTTGCATGATTTTTATTTTTCCGGTGACAAATTTTGCGCTTGGGTGACACATTTTTATGCTTCTTTTAGATTGCTGAAAATATGTGGAAAGCAAGTATTAAAAAAGAAAAATCAGAACAAAACAAGACCCCACCCCCCACGCCCCAAAAATAAAATAAAATTTACTCAACTTCTCTCCTTTGGGCTGCCATGGAAAATACAAGTGAAATAAAATACAATAACTTGTACAATATCAAATTCTTCATTGCCTATAAACGGAAACAAATTGGAGAAAAAACTTCTGAACTCAAATTTATTTTTCTTATCATCTGCATTGAAGTTTGGCAGAAATTGTTATTCGGATATAAAGGACTAATGTTGGGTTGACAGTTAACATGGATAAGAAAACCGTACATGCATCAAACAGATCCAATGTGAAATAGAAAAGCATGAACATGGTCTAATCATGGAAAGTCCTTCTGGATATGGTTTGATGAACATTGTGGGTAGTCCATGTGATACACAAGTTTTATTTTTAGTGTCTCAAAAATTCTTTTAAAATTTATTTTGATACTATGCCATAGCATTTTTAGCCATGTAATCACGTGGACAGATTGATTATTATTATTTTAGTTTTATAACTGTGGTATTACTATTGTTGAAAGATATTCATCCAAAAAAGAAAAAAACGAAAAAATTACTATTGTTGAAAGATTTTTTTTTGGACCATTGTTTTTAGAGCATGTTTGATAATATAGTTGGACTTTCTCATTTTTAAGCTTTTTATAAAAGGGTTAAACTTATTATTTTCTTACAATTTCCTTTATATTCCCTGCTGCTATATGGAATCAAAGTAGAATCTCCCCCGTCTGCACCCCTTGGCCTTGAGTCAGTCATCAAGGGCTTCATTATTTTCTTCTAAATGAAAAGGAACGATTGCTTCATGAAGTATAGTTTGAGCTGGGCCATTGATCTGTTATTGTTCAGAGTTTTACAATTTAATTAGCCACTTGAAAGTTAATTCTTTTTTTTATACATTAGTTTATGGGCACCATGATTCTAAATGAAGGAATTGCTTCCTCCTTTCTATTGATTTTTTAACAGCAGGACCAAGGAACTGTGAAATGACCCCCTCTCCCAATCCTCCATCCCAACCCAATTTTTCACCAGGTCAGGGAATAAACCAAGCACAAGGTCTCTATCACAGCTCTGGACCCTATAGAAGCCCAATAGAAATGGCTAGTCCTTTTCCTGCTCATCAAGGAACTCCTGGAGTCTGGAATGGGTCTAATGGCATGCCTAGGTATGGTGTTCCATCTAATTCACCAAGAGGTGGTAATTTTCCTAGCCCTGGCTTCAGACCGGTAGGCAGCCCTAGTTTCAGATCTGGGCGAGGCAGGGGTCACTGGTTCAACAATAGCCCCAGCCCTGTTTCCGGACGTGGAGGCAGCTCCAGTCCTAATTCCGGAAGAGGTAGGAGTGGCTGGTTTGGTAACAGCATGAGTCCTGGTTCAGGGCGTGGCCGTGGGAGAGGGCTGGGTTTTCATGCTCATGTCTCTGCACAGGATCGACCAGAGTTGTTCTACAACAAGTCCATGGTAGAAGATCCGTGGAAGTTCTTGAAGCCTGTCATTTGGAGCAGAGAAAAAGCTTTAGGGAAGATGGGAAATGCCTCAGACTCTCCAAAGTCCTGGCTCCCAAAATCTATAAACATGAAAAAAACAAGAGTTTCAGAAGCTACAAATGAATCCAGTTCTCAACAAAGCCTTGCAGAATACCTGGCTGCCTCATTCAATGAAGCCGTGAATGATGCTTCTGGTACATGATAGTTTCCCTGAGTTTTATGGAGAAGTACTTCTGCACTCTGCAGACGATGGTCAAACAGTAGTTAAGCCAGCATCTATCGGATCGATCTGCCCAGAGCACCAAGAAGTTTCATACCCCACTTCAGAAGTCAAGTTATTTTGCTGGCATTCATTGATTCTCAAAATATATTATCAGGACTCAGAAGGTTACTGACAACTGATTTCACTCTATCTATCTAATATAGCAAGTTGACATTTGTATGTAAAGTTTTGTAAGTTCGGTTTCACAATTACTGAAACTTTGGGCTGCCCCCTTTGTATACTGCATTTGATGTTGAATTTCTGCAATTAGATAACTCTGCATTTTCTGATATTTTTGTTCAATGAGTCCAATGAGAGACAGCTCCCTGGCTGCAGCTTGCTGCAATTTCTCAGCTTGGGCAATCTGAGAAAATCACATTTAGGCATTTGCATGCTTATTTCCAGCAAGAGGGAAAGATGAAATTTCACCCAGATTATGATGTTTGTTATAAACCAAAAGAAATTTGGGCCTTGCCTCTTCAAGGAACCATTCTATGAATAACGCCAAAAAGAATTTTCCACTGAACCCTGAAGAGCAATTGTGCCTATTAACATATCATGGACACTTTGGAAACTTTTAGTAAAGTTGAATTGGAGAACACAGGTGCCCAATCATTTTCTTCCTCTCATCCTGCCCTAAAACTGCATTCCAGCCAATCCTCTAATCCATTTCTTTTCCAATTTTCCCTTTGATTTGCCTTGCCTTATTTTTTACTACTATTCACGATTTGGTACTGCTCTCGCGGCCCGCATTGAAACAGTGCTTTACCCCTAGATGTCCAGTCAACTGCTGCACCTCAAGGCATTTATTCTTCATTGTTTGGTAGTAAAAACGTACAGTAAAAGAGCTGATAGCATTGGGGACAATGATGGCTAGAAACATATTTTTGCATCTCCGAGCCAGCTACTTTGTGCGAAGAGACGATAATCCACTAGGAGATGTTTCGATGCATGTAACTTTCTGAGATCTTGGTTTGACAAATGGGCGCTCAAGAATAATTTGGTTGAAGATAGAAAATTTGAAGTTGGGAAAATCATCTGCATATCCCTCAGCTACAAAGCTTGAGGAACTCAATTTATCACTACTGTAAACCATAGTAAAAACAAGGTTTTTTGAGGTGAAATCAAGAAGCATTATCTACAACTGCTTTGTGCTTTTGCAAATTGAACCTGTAATCCAAACACAACCAAGTAGTTACCAGAAATCATGGTCAAAGAACTTCACATTTTCTTGCTTGAAGAAATTATCAAGGGCTTGATAACTCTGCCTTCCTGCCCCCCCACCCCCAAAATACTTGGGTCATCAACCTCATGAATCTCTTCCGTGAACAAGCCTAGATGGATCAACTAATTCAGAATCTCCTTTCCCACCTAAAGGAAGAGAAAAAAAAAAAAAAAAAACACTACTGGATGGATTAACTAGTCCATATAATTTTCACATAAGATAAATTTCACTGTTCATTGTTCAGTGCCAAAGGCTAGCGCAGAACCCTTGCTTAGAAACCGATTTCTGGTCATAACAAATCTCGTCCATGAAGGAATGGATGAGCTGCTCAGCCAAACTTGGCGGGTCATCAATCAGAGTATCCACAAAAACACTAACCACCCTTCTTTCTTGCATTGTTGCTTTCAAGCTGAACCAAGTGAGAAATTTCACTCTAAAATCTTCAGCTATGTGCCCTTGGCATTCTAACCATTTGATAACTCTGACAGAGTATTCATAGTCACTCTCTCTGATCTGCTTCTTGCTACCCAAGCCCGGAACTTCATGCATTTTATCAGTTTTAGATGGTGTGGAAGGAGGAACTGATGAGGGGATCAGTAAAGGAACAGCCTCCATGGAAGGAGGCAGTATGTGGAATCCAGAATTCTTGTTCTTGTTGATGTCATCCAGTGATCTAAGCTTCTCAGAGTGGTCACAGGAGACCAATTTAGTATCACTAGAATTCGTTGAATCCATCTGAGAATATTCTTGAAGCATTAAGGTATTCTCTCCCCTTCCATGTTCATCATCTAAAGCTGAGACAGAGCTTCTGCTTAATGAGGGTGTGACCCATTTGGCTTCCCAAACACCCAAAACCCTTGTGCTGCTGAACAGGGAAACCTTACACAAGTACTCAGTTGAAGGATTGAGATCAGTCACCTGGAATCGTTTTTCTGGCCTCAGTACAATATAAGTGGGTTTTTCTGGATAATCCTTCATAGTAGACTTCCGATGCCACAGCCTGCAGCCTAAGAATTCCTCCAACAAATGGTCTTCATATCCTAGTACAATGACCACTGAAGTTGGGGAACATTCTTCAAATCGTATCTGCATCCCTGCAGGAGTAAGCCTAGTAAATTAATAAAAACATCAGTGAAAAACATCATTTAGGTCCTCATAACTGCAGGATGATGAAACCATTCCAGTTTGTTTATGGGATTGAAGTTATTTTCCTAACTTAAAATAATTCAATCAAACTGACCATAAATTTATTGGTTATCATTTTTTTTTTTTAGTTTGAAAACTTGTGCACCCAAATGCTAGAAAAATCAAATATTGAATCATTTAAGGACTCTGTTTCATCCAAATGTTGAAATACCAAATTCTAGAAACAAGAAAGGTACCTGCTTGTTCTTTCTGCTCTATATCAGCAGGGTAAGGGTCAGGAAACATGGAATCAAAAGCTTCTACTGCAGAAGTGCACAATTTCTGAACCTCTGCACCACAGGAGAGCCTGTTGACAATCCCACGTGCCATCTTTGTGCACACTCGATCAAGAGGCCCCACTTCATTCTTCAGCCTTTTCACGGCAGTTTCCATAGTCTTTTGCAGGTCCTTGTATTGCTCAGTTCCTTTGAGAATCTTGTGGCTCAGGAAGACACGCAGACATAGTACATCTACTCTTCTAGCCTCCTTGGCAACCATTAACTGTTTTCTCCAGGTTCTGAAGGATGCCAAACATCCAATTAACACACCATTCTTTTAGCATTTTGTTTCACTAAATGAGTGAATATTAGTGACAAGCCTACCAGTATAATTTGAACCACAGGCTGCAACTTGGTTTTTGGTTTGGTCAGTTTAGGATAAGCTGGTTGCTGTATAAACATTCTTACCATTACATTAGATATTCTGAAAGTCTGATCTCGTATTATATTTATTACATAAAATTTCTTCTCAGGGTGGCAGGTTAATTTACCCAATTTCTCAATCCTAATGCAAGCAAACCTTAAGTTGGTCTCTATTGACAAAAAAAAAAGCTCGATAAAAGGGACAGCGTTAAGACACAAAGCCATGTAAGCATTTAGTATATCATTAATAATATCTGTTGAACTAGCATATTGAAAAAGCAATATCCAAAACCTTTTTTGTGCGCACAAAAGCTAACCCATTATTGAATTGGGTCATTTGGCTCTTGTTTTGGACCAACACAACTTGCCCCTGTTAAAATATTATTATTGTCTGGTACATATTTTCTATTCTGTAGAAAGAATGATGGGGAGACATAAACTGTTTAAAGGTGTTAAAGGAAAAGATGATTACCTCAATAGTCCATTAATTTTCCCACAAGAAGCACAATAGAATTCCCCATCCAACTTTGGACGACAGCCATTCTTCGTAATGCCAGTTCTTTCATGCTTCAGAGCACATGTCAGATGGCATGACATGCCACAAGAGTCATCCTTGTTAGGAGAACCTGAACTGCAGGTCAACCATAGACTAGGATCCTTGTTATCATCATACTGATGACAGATACAGCAAGAACATCTCTTGCAAAAAGCATCCTCTGGACTCAAACTAGCTCTGCATGCAAGGTTCTGACAGAGCAGGGTTTTAACTTCTTTGCATTTCTCTGGGGAAAAATGATCCAGGTCAGTACGTGGTTGAAGTGGGTTTTCTTTCTTTCTCTGTCGTTTGGATCCAATTTGAGTTTTGGCTGGGGAAGAAGCAATAGAGTTATCAGTTCTGTTCTTGGACTTCTTAGAAATTAACTTTAGCAGGTGCTCTATCATTCTAAACTTTGTGAATCCAGTGTACTTTCTCTCTTTACCCATTTCAGCACAGATGATTTCAAGAAGCTCTCTGCGAGTAAATGAACGAAGAATCTCTGGGGCATCTTTCGACCACTGAGCAATTTCATGAACTAGTTCTCTTTTCTCTCCCAAGCTTAGACGACTACATTTTTCGGGGTCAAGTACAAAACCTGATAAATGAAAATCATGCATTTTCAAACAACAGCACATGTAGATGAAATCAAGCATGCCAAAAAAAAGGTTTGTCACATCCATTAAGGCAAATTTTCCATTCATAATTCTTTAATTAGATACTATTACTTTCTATCAACTATGAAACTCACTTGATCAGCAATATGAGCCTGCAACTAACCCAGTGGAACCAAATTCCAGAAACTCACATTTTCTCAAGCCATTACAGATAAATAAAAGTCCCCTCTCTTTTTCCACCCCTTCGTTATATCTTAGTGACTAATTGCCAAACCGAATTAATAAGTGCCCCACCCTGAGCACGGGCCTGTTCCAAATATTAATTGAAATTTAGCAAAACCATTTATGAAATATAGGTTGTTCAAAGTAGACAATATATCATCACTGCATTGATACGACTGGGACCACCACCATCTCCACTCCACCAGGGCCACAGTGGCATCATCACTATTTTAGGCTTTTCTGTCACCTGAAGCTAGAGACACTGCCCTGACTACCACCATTGCACCACTTTGATTTCTTTCATCAACAACCTAGATGTAACTGCTGCCATCACTACCATAGTCATTGCCTCTCATCTAACATCACCACCACCACCACTACCGTGCAACTAAAACATTATGTCACTGTCTTCGCCACTACAACTATTACTAGCTTCACCTACCCAGAGGCCACCATCATTGCCACTGTCTTGCAGCTACCACCAGTGCACCACCAAATTTTTTTAAGAATTTAGCCCATGATTAAGAGAAGATTGAAGATGTGATTACATCTACATTGCACTCTGCTGATTACAGAAATGGTCCATCCCACAATGACTTCTGTAACGCATACACGCAATTCAATTTCATAGTTGATTTTGAAACTAGGTAACATAATAAAACAAGATAAGTCATTCCAAAATCCTACAATGATTTTTTCCCAAAGATTTTAATATGTTTCTTCATTGCCAAAGCTACTTTTTTAATCATGGTTTGCCTTGCCATTGTATTGCAAACCCCTCTCAATTCCATTGGCAGAAGTAGATCACATGTAAATCATGAAAAAATGTTGGCAATTAAACAATCACACCCTTGAAGTATGATCCGGGAATGTGCTTGGGTCAGTCAAAAACCAACACCATCCTACAAAATGAACCCCTACAATAACCTAATTAACATAAGGTAGAGACATGACCAGAAAATTTCACTACTAATTAGCTGTTCACTAGTCTTAAGGGCAACAAAAGATGCAAATGTTCCCCAAAAAAATATAAGGTTTACTAATAGATTTGCTGAAGAACCCAGCAACATATTAACACAATAAAAGAAGTGAACAAAACAAAACCCAGAAGTAAACAACCCAAACTGAAAGCAACACAACACAACACACACAGAGGACAAAATAAAGAACAGTTTTTTTTACCCTGATAAAACACAAAAACTAGAAATATATTTCTCATCCAAACACTGCCCCACATGCATTCTCATTTCACAACAGCAAAGCAATAAATAGGTCTAAAAATAGCAAAATAAAGCCACAAAAAATAGCACAAAAAGCAAACACATGTGTACCCGACTTCAATCAAACAGGCATTGTGAAGAGCGCATCATAAACAAGGCAAGACAGCACCTTTGTTCAGAACCCACCAACAAAAAGACCAAAAAAAAAGTTTTAAAAAATGAGAAAAAAAAAAATCAGTTACCTGAAAACGCTGACTCCATGCCTGAAAACTTTGCCTCCGGTTTTCTCATAATAATCCCAAAAATATAAGAGGAGGAGGCTCTAAGAATTAGAAGAGAATGAGACGATAGAGAGGAGAGAATAGATGAGAGAGAGTGAGCAGAAGAGGAAATTCATGGAAGAGAAAACAGAGAAGAGAGAGAGAGGTGAAAGTGGCATTCAAGTGAATAAAAAAATAATATATATTTTGGCATAAATGTGAGATTTGGTTCGGTTGATTCTGACGCGAATCAAAAGCCTTACTCACTCTGCCCCTCTGCATGTTCCCCTCACGCGCTCTGCGTTTCCCCCTATTCCCCACCTCTCTCTTCCTCTGTGCTCTCCTCCACCTTTCCTTCCCTGGACCCCACCCCCTCTCTTCCCTCAACTTTTACGATCGCGTCCCACCCCAAAGTTGACCACAATCCTACCTGTCCATGCTGTTTCTAGTTCGCTCTCCTCATCATTATGGGTCCCACAATTATTATTAAAAACAATTTATTATCAAAAATATCATAAAGGACCCTTTCCCTGTCCACATCACCACCGGACCCTATCTTTTTCTTTTCTATTAATTCAGAGTGTGATTGATGTACATGTGTACATCCTTTGGGGTCTGAAATTAAATAAAAAAAATCATGATTCTAAAATGTAATTTTTTTTATATCTTTATATCATTAAATTACTTAATTAATTATATTTCATAAGAGCCATAAATTTCTCAAATAAGGAAAATAAAAATATATTCAAAATAAAACTATTTGCTTAAAATGATGAAATAATTCCCTAATTATTATGAAAGTAACCATTCTCATATTTTTCTAAAAAAAGTAATCAATTTTTAACATAAATGTCAATTATCATTTTAAGTATTTACATATAAATTTTAAAAAATAATAATAATAAAAGGGGTATTTTATCAAAATAAGATAAAAAAATACAAACAGTTAATTTTCAAAAATTAGCTTTTTACTAACTCTTTTAAATAAATAATTCTTCAATGAAAGTCGAATAAAAATAATAAATGAAAAAGTTATTAGATGTATTTGATAAAATTA
Organism: Vitis riparia; assembly: GCF_004353265.1. Taxonomy (NCBI): domain Eukaryota; kingdom Viridiplantae; phylum Streptophyta; class Magnoliopsida; order Vitales; family Vitaceae; genus Vitis; species Vitis riparia. The sequence goes on along the minus strand of NC_048448.1, from coordinate 5,951,119 downwards.
TAAACTAATAATAATTATGTTTAATCAAAATTTTAAACTAAATGACTTTTGTTTTCCTTGTTCTACAGATCAATTAAAGCCTTGATAAATCACAATTATATAATATCGCGAGTTTGTTTTATTTATTTAAGTATTTTTTACTTAAAAGTGTTTTTAGTAAAAATATTTTATTTATAAGTATTTTAAAAAGAATCATCTATTAAAATTTTTAAAAAATATTATAAATAATGTTTCATATTTTTAAAAGTGTTTCATAAATTTTATTAAATATCTCATTTTTTTTTTTGAAAAAAAAATATGATTTAAGCCAAAAAATGTTTTTTAAAATTGTTGTAAAACGGACTCTTGATATATCATTAATTGATTAAATTTGTTAAAAATATTTAAAATTTGTAACACTAACCTCTCTCATTTTTTAACTTGAAGAGTAACTCGTTTTTTCAATAAATGCCCTTTAACATTTTTTATTATTTACAAGAAAAAAAGTAAAAATATTTTGGCTTAAACGAATATTTTTTTTTTATAAAAAAAAGTGAGAGGTTAGATTTATAATTCTACGGTTATTTTATTCATATTAATCGGTTATCCATAAAATATAATCATTTTTTAAGATGATTTAAAAAACATACCTTGAATGATTTTTATCATCCCAAAATTTAAAATTTAAAATACTTTAAAGCAGTTATCTAAAATATAAGAATATCCTTTTTGTCTAATATATTATATCTTTATATAAAAGCTATTTATTTAAATAACATAAAATAAAAAATATATCTAAATTGACGATTTGGTAACCCCTTCCTAATAAATAGACTAATTCCAAATATCATAATAAAAATATATATATATTGTTTCATTTTTTTAGGTAAAATAGTCAAAATTTTAATAAAACGCAGGCTCTTTCATGGGTAATATAAATAAAATTATAGAAATCAAAATGTTAGAAAATAAATCTAAGGTGGTGTTTGTTTTTTTACTTAATTCTAAATAGAACTTTAATACTTAATAGTGTTAAATATTATGTTGTTTGTTTTTGTAGTATTTTATTTATATTAAATATTAAAAAGTAAAAAAAATCAATATGTTATTTTTCTATTTAGAAAAAATTATATATTTTGACTTTTTCTATTTAGTAAAAAGTTTATAATAAGTCATGAAAAAATGGAAAAACAAACAACTTAAATTCTAAAATTAAATTATTTTCAGTAAAAAGCCAAAAAAACAAACACCATCTAAGTCTCATTTGGAATGAATTCGATGCCTATTCTTCCGTGCTACACACATTTATCACAAATATGAATACTTTGGGCCTTTTTATGAGCTTCACGCTTGGAGCGGCTGAGTTAACTGCACCCGTTCAACTCGGTACACATGAATTTCATAAATTCAATCCCACCCAAAATCGTCGTCATTAAATTTATGAACAGCTTTTGTCCTTCGATATGTCCGTTACAGTCCAAATATCGTACCATACGAATAAAATCAAAAGAAGACCGATGGATTTCTCCGATCGTTGGTTCAAATTATTTCGATGTCGACTACGACTACGATAATTATGACCGTGTTTGGTTTATGATTATAACAAGGAACCAAAGGGGGTAACGGAAATTGAAGTAGTTAGGACGTGGGTGCAACCGTGCAACCACCTAGGCATCACGAATTAAATGCCGCTCCCTGGTCCCTTGATCCCTTCTATGGCTTATGAAGAGAGCGAGTTGGCAGATTTACCCTTACGAAGAATTGAAAAAGGAGGACGGGCGTGGCTGTGGGTTGTTGTTAGGTGGTGGAATACGGGAAGGGTAATTCAGTAATTATAATCAGAATTGTGATTAGTCTAACTTAAGAGCGTTTGGTGAAACTTTTAATGAAATGAGCCATAAGCACACAACAATGACAAGTCTTGGCGACATTTAATGAAATTTGATTTATTTCTACCATTTGTGGAAGACACATCCAATACCATACAATCTCACTGCTTTTCTGGGATTAAGAAGATATTTTTGTATCTTTCATTTCTAGAAAAAGAAAGAACATATGAGTTCATATGCCTTACACTTCATAAAATTACTCAAAACAGAACAAAGTACGAAGAGTGAAACTATATTAGGCCACATTTCATAATTTTACAAAATAGCCTTTTATATTTTTATCATTTAAAAATATTTTTCATTATTCAGATAATTATTTATTAAAATAACTTTTTTATTTGCTATGTTGATAACACCAATTAGCAAGTAAACGATCAAACACTTAATTGTAAATAATCGATCTCCCTTTTAATTTTGGTATTTTTTTAATCATGAGACTAGATTTATATATGTTTTTATTTAAAAACAAACATCCTTGGAAATATTAAACAATACAATAAAATTAAAAAATTAAAACTACAATACTTATATTGACTACTATTGTATTTATCTTCCTCAATATTAGCATTTTTTACTATAATACTATACTATCGAAAGCTTCTGGGTTTTTAAAAATTTATTACTTTATTATTGATTTCAATTAACAAAAATCTTATTTAATTTTATTTGAAAAAATATAAGAATACAGAGGGATTTATACAATGTAAAATGTAAAATTATTATTAACTAGAAGATTATAAAGAATTTTATTTATCACTTGACCATCTTATAAAATTTGTTCATAACAATTTGTATCACATATTATATAAATAATTAATGAAAAAATATATGTATTTTAAATTATTTTTAAATCGATGAAGATAAAACCGATTTTTTATTTTTGAAGTTTTTTTTTTATATATTTTTAAATCTGTGAGGCAAACCCCGTATTTCCCTAAATTTAATTGCATGTCTTAAAAATACAGGATTTTGGTAAAATTATTTTTAGATTGCCTTTGGAGAATTCAAAAATATTATTTTTAAATTCAACAAAATTTCGAAATACTTATTTGATGTAAAAACATTTAGACCTACAAACCAATCTTTTTCACATTCTCCTTCAATTTTTTTATTTTTTTTATTTTTTTATTTCCCTTATGGGTCTTAACAATAGAGATTTTTCTTATGAATGTTTCCATTTATTATTTTATGTGAAATGGACTCTAATTATAAGATTAATATTTATTGGCAGTTATTTGGTTTTTTAAGGATTTGATTGATTACAAAAATTATCAAAATAAAAAAGGCATGAGGATATAGAGAGAAAGTAATTGATTTTTTGAAAATTTCAACATTTATATGCCCTGATTTTGGTGGAGTATTGCTAAAGTAGTGGTGGAATGTTTCTCAAAAATGTTAATGTAAAAATTATAAAAATATTATTTTTCATTTTCTTTTTTAGTTTCTATTTGAAGTTAGTTTTTGAGTTACAGGTTTTGCCTTCAACTTCAATCCAAATGTGACTCGATCTATGCTTCATGAGAAAATTATGAGATTGAAAAAATAAATAAATTAGGAAAAAAAAACCAATTTTATAAAATTCAAACGTAAACTCAAAAAATAAAAAATTTATGGATTTTTTAAAACTAATTTAACTTGTTTTATTATGTTTGTAAATATGTTTTAAAAATGATTTTTATATCTAACATTTTATTTTTAATTATTCTACGTTTGCATAATTGTTTAAAAATAAATAAAAAATCAAACGAAAACTATTTAAAACAATTAAAAGATGTTCTCTAAAAACAAAATACCCTATTTTTTGTTTTTAAAAATAAAAAATGAAAAACATTTTTTTTTTAATTTCTAAACGTGTTTTTTGTTTTAGATAATATAAAACTATTTTAGAAAGCATTTGTCAAATAGAACTTAAATTATTTTTAAATAACATCTTTTGGTTGTTTTTATTTATTTTAAAAAAGAATTATACAAATATAAAGAATAATCAGAGTAAAGATCAGATATAAAAATTATTTTTAAAACATATCTAAAAAATTGAAAACATGTTAAAAATGTTTCAAGTTCTCAAATAGATTTTTATTTTACAAAACATTAAAGAATAATTTTTAAAAGTGGTTGTAAAAAATTATTTTTTAAAACTATTTAAAAAAATTACTTCCCATAATTATAGTAACAATTGAAAACTCCTTTTTAAAATAGTTATATATTATTGTTTTAAAATTTAGAAAAAAAATACATTTGGTAAACTTTCAAAAGCAAATGGGTGCAAATGGGTTTATGAAAATTTGTTTAAAAAACAAGATCATTTTTTAGAATAAATTTTGAAAATATGAATAATATTTAATTTTTCTTTTTGAATTTAGTATAAATATGGGATATTTTTATTGAGAGAAACCCCATAAAACTATTTTTATATTTGAATTCCTTAATTGAATTTTGTTACTAAAAACAATTGAACCTAAAAGGCAATCAAAGAAGATAATTTTGCAGGCATAGAAGATTAATAGCCCGTTTAATAATAATATAAAAAAACGTTTTTAATATTTTTAATACTTAAATTTTTTTATAGTTAAAAATATTGTAAACGTTTAATAAGATGGTTACCAAATCCACTCGAAAAGGTGCAAGCAAAGATTTTTCTTATTTGCATGAGATGAAAGCCGGCTAAGTGTACATGTGAGTTGACGTAGCCATTTTGCCAATCAAGCACGTGTTTAAAAGGCATTGGTTGATTCTGAGCCATTGGGTTGACAGCCGAGACTTATGCACTTCCATTAAAACGCTCATTCATCTGTATGGCTCCATTCACCCACCGCCAACCTTCATTAATTCGACCTCTCTTTTTCCCTCTATTAAACCCCAAGTATCTTCTTCTCAACCTCCATCTTAGCTTCATAAATTCTTTAAGGAAATGGTGTCTGACGGCGGCGAGGGCTCTGTTTACGGCTTCAGGCTGTCGTCCGTGGTGCCGGCCACGGTGACGGGAGAGGATAAGGTGCATGGGCTGAGCAACATGGACTTGGCGATGAAGCTTCATTATCTGAAGGGGGTTTACTTCTTTAGGAGGGAAGCTGTCGAGGGTCTCACCATCTCCGACTTGAAGGAGCCCATGTTCGAGTGGCTGAAGCTGTATTACCCCACCTCCGGGAGGATTCGGCGGTCGGAGAGTGGACGGCCGATGATAAGGTGCAACGACGGAGGCGTACGGATCGTGGAAGCTCAGTGTGACAAGAGCGTAGATGAGTGGATGGCGATGGAGGACCATGATATTCATAATTGCCTTACTTATGATCAAGTTCTTGGTCCTGATCTGGCCTTTTCTCCTCTAGTTTTCATTCAGGTATTTTATACCCTTTATTTGAATAAAAGGTCAATAAAATACCCTCATTTTTTCAGCCTTTGATAAAAATATCTTTATTATTTTTTTTATAAAAATAATCCTTTATTTTAAAACACAGATATAAATATGATTAAGAATATTTGTATTAAAAATAAATAATTCTTAAAAAATACGTAAAAAAATATTAAATTTATAAATATATGGATTATTTCATATCTTTTAGTCAATTAATTTTATTTTATATATAAGTTAATTTCTCTCATCTTTGTAAAGTTTTAGCTAAATATAATTAGCTTTAATTAATTTAAAATTTTATTATATCATTTATTTTGAATCAAATGAATGGTAAATGAAAATATTATATAAAAAGGAAAGGGAAAGTATTTTGATGAATTTTGAAATGGTGGATTCAGTCAAAACCTAAAAAATGGCACTGACTATAGTTTTGTTTTTTTTAGTACTAAATATTGTTTGGCTGCTGGATGCAGTTGACCTGGTTCAAATGTGGGGCGATGTCAGTGGGACTCAGCTGGGCTCATGTCCTGGGAGACGTGGTATCAGCTTCAGATTTCATCAACATGTGGGGCAGCATCATGGCTGGTCACGCCCCGCCTCGCTCTCTCGGTACTAATCCCACTTCCCCGAAACCCCAATTCCACCAGAAGCTTTCCCAGAAGCCCTTCTCCCTCAAAATGACCCACCCACTTGGGGACCATTGGCTTCTCCCCGGATCCAATCATCCTAGAATGGGGACCCGTTGTTTTCATGTCACTCTCGACCAGCTCAAGCGTTTACTTTCAGCCCACTCTGGACCACACGCCCAGTCCCAGCCCTTCCAGCTTCTATCCGCCATTATGTGGAAAACTCTAGCAAAAATCCAGGGAGAGTCGGAGCCAAAGATCGTGACTGTGTGTAGAAATAGTTATGGCGAAAGGGGTGATGGTGAGATTCTAAAAAATGCCATGGTGGTAAGCAGAGTCGAGGCGGATATCGGTGTTGCTGAGGCGGATGTCTCCGACTTGGCCAAGCTGATTGCTGAGAAGACGGTGTGTGAGAATGGCATGATTGAAGAAACAGTGGGTGGGGACGATGGGAAGTCGGATTTTGTAGTGTATGGTGCGAATTTGACGTTTGTAAATCTTGAGGAGGTGAAGCTTTTTGGACTGGAGATTCAGGGACATAAGCCAGTTTGGGCGAGTTATAGCATCGGTGGGGTCGGTGATGAAGGGGCTTTCCTGGTCCTTCCCGCCCAGGACGGTGACGGCGGGAGAACGGTGACGGCGATACTACCGGAAAAACAACTTGCAGGGCTGAGGCGTGAACTGAAAGATGAATGGGGTATTGCTTGATAATTTGTGGGTGTATTCTATAGTGTTGGGATATGATAGGAATATAGGATGTTGATTGAAAGGAAAAAAAATTACTTGCTTTTTATAGTGTGGGAAGGAATTCGTAAGATGTCTGTTGCCGGAATAACTTTCACCGGTTTTGTTTCTTCTGATTCTTCGTGAATAATTTGGAAGGATGGTTTGATTATAAATGATGCGTATACATCGATGGAAACCAAAGAAAAGAACATTTATGCAATATTACACTCTGTTTGGATGGCTGGAAACAATAAGAAAAACAAATCATATAAAAAATCCATGTATGTGTGATTTGGGTCTTATTGAATACAAAAAAACATATATGCTAGATGTCACACCCTCGATTTTGGCCTAAATTTTTCACCTTGGATGTGCGGTGCTAAGGTCCGTCCTTAGCCAACCTTCCTTCCCAGCACGCTTTGAACCCAAAGCAACCCCAAGCAAACAAATGAGGAACTAGGCAACAGCAAAGAACCACAACAGGGACAACAGAGATACGGGAACCTTCCCAACTTGTATTAACTCTTAATTACAAGATTACAAAATTGTTCTCCCTGAGTCAGAGAGCAAGCTTACACCCCTAAGCTTTCAGAGAACCCAAACTCACAATTCTCTCCTTCCCTCTCTCTGCCCGTCTCAAGGATGCAGGTGCCCTTTTAAAAGAGACACTGCTGCAGTTACATTTTGAATTTCAAAATTCAAGCTTGGAGCCAATTTGGGTGGTTATGCAACTGGCTGGAACCGCCCTGAACCGCCTTGCACAACCACCCATCCTCCAGGTCGTGGCCTGCTCGTGGACCACCTTCATGCATCAAGCCTTCAGCACCTCAGCAACTGCTGCTTGTTGACCTGGTCCCCTGCTGCTCCAGCTAGCTGCCACTGACTAGCTGACCAGCTACCTTGTCTCGAGCCCATCTCCTCAGCTGCTGGTGAGTCCTCCTAACAAGCTGCTGCCTTCCCCCAAAGGTGCCGCTTGTGACCGAGTGCTTCACCAACGTGCCTTGATCAAGGCTCTTTGAACTAGGCAGCATGCGCGGACCAGCTTGACCAGGTCTGGTGCTTCAATGCAACGAGCCATGGCATTGCGCCCATGGCTGATCCCGTCTTGGTGCACAGGGCATTGCGCCCCTGTGCTGTGAGTTGGCATGTCATGTTGCGAGTCAGCTGCTGCCCCACTAGACCATGGCGTTGCGCCCATGGCTTGCTCAGCTGGCTCACCGCACAAGGATTAGGCGCCCTCGTGCCTGCGCGGGGAGGAGGTAGGCTGCACTTGGCCCCGTGCCGTTGCGGCCACGGGGTGCACCCTCACATGTCGTTGAGCCCATGTGGGTGTGCGCTCGAGTGCCTTCCGTGTGTCCTAGGCACGCCCAAGGCCGTGCCATGGTGCCCCCTTGGTGCGCTCAAGATCCCCCTCGGCGCCCCCTTGAGTCACCTACCCCCCCCCTTAAAGAGCAATACGGGCCGTTTTCAAAGTTTCTCCAGGAGACATCAAAATGTCTGAGGAGACATAATGGAATTATTTAATAAATAAAATAATTTCCAATATTAACCCTCGACCCCCATCTGCACCCACTTCGTAGCCCACAAGTGTCTGGTGCGCGCCTGGCTCGCCCTTGGTGCGCGCGCGGTGCGCGTCTGGCTCGCCCGCGGTGCGCGCGCGGTGCTCGTCTGGCTCGCCCGCGGCGCGCGCGCGGTGCGTGTCTGACTCGCCCGTGGTGCGCGCGCGGTGCACGTCTGGCTCGCCCGCGGTGCGCGTCTGGCTCGCCGTGGTGCGCGCGCGGTGCGCGTCTGGCTCGCCCGCGGTGCGCGTCTGGCTCGCCCGTGGTGCGCGCGCGGTGCTTGTCAGACTTGACTTCTGCCTTCTCACTTGTCTTCTGGGGTTTAAACCACTAACCCTCTAGACCCTCCTTGCTTCCCTGTCCAGGTTCTCATGGGTGCAAGGCCTACCCATGAGCCTTCTCCTCCCTATTCGGGTCAAGTGGCTAAGGGGCTGACAAACCCACCCCCGCCTGCTGAAGTCGACGCCCTCGTCGACTTAGACTGCCAGTAGGCCTGTACCTCCTTCTCAAATTGCCATAGAGTAACATCTCTTTCCCATGTAGCATCTGCTTCTGAAGTGCCCTTCCACTGAACCAAGAAATCGGTTCGCCGATTCTTTCTGCTATGTCCCATGGTCCTATGATCCAGGATTGTCTCTATCTCACGATCAAATTGCTTCATGACCAAGGGAGGTGCCCGTCTGGTCTGCACCCTCTCAGCATCCAAGTCTTCATGGTAAGGCTTCAGAAAACTCACATGGAATGTTGGGTGAAGCTTTAGCCTCTCAGGTAGCTGCAACCTATAGGCCACCTGCCCAACTCGTTTGATCACCTCGAAGGGTCCATCATACTTAGGAATCAAACCCCTCTGTCTTGTCTTGCTACTGATCTTCTTCCAGATCTGAGGAGTCAATTTCAGGAGGACCTTGTCCCCAACCTGAAATTCTAAGGGTCTCCGATTCCGATCTGCATACTTCTTCATGCGTCTAGCTGCCTTCTCTAGACTGTCCCGGGCTTCATCAAACATCTCCTGCCGGGATTGAGCCATCTTGTAAGCTGCAGGGTTATTACCTCCAGTCCTCTGCTTAGCCACCTCCAAAGGCATCCGTGGCTGTACCCCAATAGCCAGCTCAAAGGGACTCATCCCTGTTGCTGAGCTCCTCTGCAAGTTGTAGCACAACTGGGCAGTGTCCATCAAATCCACCCAATTCTTCTGAGTCGCTGTCACATAATGCCTTAGGTACTCTTCCAACAAGGCATTGATTCTCTCAGTCTGCCCATCAGTCTGAGGGTGGTTGGCTGTGGAAAACTTCAACTCCGAACCCAAGAGTCTGAACAGCTCAACCCAAAACCGACCTGTGAATCTTGCGTCTCGATCACTGACTATGTCTTTAGGCAGTCCAAAATGTTTGACAACATTGCTGAAGAACAACTTAGCCGCCTCCTCCGCAGGGCAAGCATCAGGAGCAGGTATAAAAACAGCATACTTGGAAAATCTATCTACAACAACAAAGATAGATTTAAAATCACGAACCTTTGGAAATCCAGTGATGAAGTCCATAGAAATATTCTCCCAAGGTTTCTCTGGAACGGGAAGGGGCTGCAGCAACCCAGCAGCCTTTCTTCTTTCAGTCTTGTCCATCTGACAGACCAAGCAAGACTTCACATATGCTTCCACATCTTCGCCCATCTTAGGCCAGTAGTAGGATCTAGCTAGCAGTGCTAGAGTCCTCTCTTCACCGGGATGGCCTGCCCACCTTGCATCATGGGTTTCCCGAAGTAGTTCCTTTCTTAGGTTGCCCACAGGAACATACCATCTTCCTCCTTTAGCCACAAGGAGGTCTCCCTCTAGCCAATACCTTCTGATCACGCCTTCCTTGACTTGCTGTCTCAGCTTATCATAAGAAGGATCATGCTCTGCAGCCTGCTTGATTTTCTCATTGAAGTCAGAGATGACTTCTGAGAGGGCAGTGATGTAGGCAATCACCTCCTTCCTACTCAAGGCATCAGCCACTGTGTTATGCCTTCCTGGTCGATGCAGCCACTCAAACTTGAAGTCGGCCAGGAACTCTTGCCATCGTGCTTGTCTGGGGCTTAACTTCTTCTGGGTCTTGAAGAAGGTGTTGGCCACATTGTCAGTGACCACTGTGAAGATGCTTCCCAACAAATAGTGTCTCCACTGCTGCAGGCAGTGAACCACAGCCGTCATCTCCTTCTCATGGGTGGAGTACCTCTGCTCAGCATTGTTCAGCTTCCGGCTTTCAAATGCCACAGGGTGCCCTTCCTGCACCAAGACTCCTCCCAAAGCCCTATCCGAGGCATCTGTCTGGACTTCAAAGGGTAAGTCCAAGTCAGGTAAACGCAGCACGGGCTCAGTGGAGATGGCCTTCTTCAAGCCTTCAAAGGCTGTCTGACACTGAAGGCTCCAATTCCACTGGTTGTCCTTCTTCAGCAGGTCAGTAAGGGGAGACACCACCTTTGAATACCCCTTGATGAACCTTCTGTAATAGTTGGCCAAGCCAAGGAAGGACCGCAGCTCAGTCACTTTGGTAGGGGCTGACCACTCCATTATAGCCTGCACCTTGCCCTTGTCCATCTTGATCAGGCCTGCACTGATCTTGTGCCCAAGAAAGGTAATCTCCTCCTGAGCAAACTCGCACTTTTCTGGCTTTACATAAAGCCGGTTCTCCCTCAATCTCTGAAACACCAATCTCAAGTGCTTCTCATGTTCTATTAGAGACTTACTGTAAACCACTATGTCATCTAGATACACTACCACAAATGCATCTAAGTAGTCAAATAGAACATCATTCATTAGGTTACAGAATGTAGCAGGGGCATTAGTTAATCCAAAGGGCATTACCAGAAACTCGTATGATCCATACCGAGTTACACAAGTGGTCTTTGCCTCGTCTCCTGCTGCAATTCGAACCTGCCAGTAGCCCGATCTCAAATCCAGCTTGGTGAAGTAGGAGGCTTTTGACAATCTGTCAAACAGCTCAGCAGCCAAGGGGATCGGGTACTTGTTCTTGATGGTCACCTTATTGAGGGCTCTGTAGTCCACACACATGCGGAGTGAGCCATCATGCTTCTTCTGGAATAGCACAGGTGCACCATAGGGAGCCCTTGAAGGTTGGATCAGACCTGCATCCAACAATTCCTTCAACTGTTTTCGCAACTCCAGCAACTCTGCAGGAGGCATCCGATAAGGGGCTTGAGCAGGGGCCTTTGTTCCAGGCAGCAACTCGATCTTGTGGTCAATAGGTCGCCGGGGAGGCAACTCCTTGGGGAGTTCTGCAGGCATCACGTCTTTGAACTCCTTGAGGATTTTGACCACTGAGTTAGGGACTTCCACTGACTGTCCCTCCTTGATCTCAATCAGGGCTGCAACATAGGTCTCTTGGCCCCTCTTTAGTCCCTTTTTCAACTGGATGGCAGACAGCATCTCGGGTTGGCTCTTGCCACCATCTTTTGCCTTCAAAGCCTGCACAAAGCAGGGCTGTTTCTCTTCCAACACCATCAATCCGCCAAGATGAGGAATCAGGGCCACCTTAGCCCTCAACAGAAAGTCCACACCAAGGATCAAATCAAAGTCATCCAAGGGTACACAAAGTAGGTTGCACATACCTTTCCAGTCACCAATTTGCATTGGGACGTTCTTTGCTACCCCTTGGATCTTCTGAGCTTTACTATTTACTGCTTTGATCCGACTGGTGTCTTCCTCCAGCTTCAGTCCCAACCTTACTGCCTCTTTGGTGGCCACAAAATTGTGAGTGGCACCACTGTCCACTAAGGCTTTCACCTGCACCCCATTCACAATTGCATGAATATGCATAAGAGATTTCTGGACAGGGGTCTCACCATGAATCACGTTCAGGAGCTGCAACGGATTGACTCTAGGAGGTGTCTCTGGGTCAGTGTCTTCCCTGTCGTCTGCAGTCACAAGAGCAGAGAGTTTTTCTCTCTTGGGGCAATCCTTGGCTCGGTGAGGGCCATTGCAGATGAAACATCCCATCGTTCGGGTGGTCTGCTGCACAACCTTAGTGGTCTTCGCCACTGGTTTTCCCCCTGCAGCAGGTTTCTTGCCTTGTTTCTTCCACTCAGACTTCTTAGAAGTCTTGCCTTCAGCCTTAGCCTTCTTGCCTCCCTCAGACTTGGGTCTCTGCGTGGTGGAGATGGAGCCGCTCATCTTGTAGTCCACCAGGCAGTCTGCTGCAGCCATGGCAGCAGGGAGATCACGAACACCTTGCCTCCTTAGTTCCGTCTGAGCCCATCCTTGCAAGCCTGACATGAAATTAAAGAGCTTGTCCTCCTCTGACATGTTCTTTATGTCCAGCATCAAGGAACTGAACTCCTTGACGTATTCCCTCACGGATCCGGTGTGTCTGAGCCGTTTTAAGGCTTCCCGGGCCACCCAAGCAGTGTTGGTGGGGAGGAACTGATCTTTCAGTTCCTTCTTCAGAGTCTCCCAAGTGGTGATTTGGGGCCTCCCAGACTCTGCATCATCCTCCATCCTGGTCCGCCACCATAACTTGGCATCACCAGCCAAATACATACTGGTGATGGACACCTTCTCACCATCAGGAACACGAGCAGCTTTGAAGAACTGCTCCATGTCCCACAGGAAGTTCTCCAACTCCTTTGCGTTTCTGTTGCCGTTGAAGCCCTTAGGCTCTGGAACACGAACCTTGGAAGAAGGGGCTTCAGGGCTTGAAGAGGATCCCTGCAACACGGCCTTTTTAAGGACGGCCATGTCTTCTCCGTATGACTGCAGGGTTCCCTTGAAACCATCCATCAGGGACTGCATCTCGGCCTTCAACCCACCAAGTTTCTCTTCAAAGAAACCATCATGGGATTCCAGCATATTCCTCTGCACATGAATTTCCCCCATGGCGTTTTCTGCCCACGAAGCCACAGAGCCTTCCTCACCTGGCCATTCTCCCAAAATTTCTTCAATCCGAGCCATTCTTTCCCGTAGGGCCTCCATTGCACTACCACCAGCCATCTCTGGTGCGGGCTCTGATACCAATTGTCACACCCTCGATTTTGGCCTAAATTTTTCACCTTGGATGTGCGGTGCTAAGGTCCGTCCTTAGCCAACCTTCCTTCCCAGCACGCTTTGAACCCAAAGCAACCCCAAGCAAACAAATGAGGAACTAGGCAACAGCAAAGAACCACAACAGGGACAACAGAGATACGGGAACCTTCCCAACTTGTATTAACTCTTAATTACAAGATTACAAAATTGTTCTCCCTGAGTCAGAGAGCAAGCTTACACCCCTAAGCTTTCAGAGAACCCAAACTCACAATTCTCTCCTTCCCTCTCTCTGCCCGTCTCAAGGATGCAGGTGCCCTTTTAAAAGAGACACTGCTGCAGTTACATTTTGAATTTCAAAATTCAAGCTTGGAGCCAATTTGGGTGGTTATGCAACTGGTTGGAACCGCCCTGAACCGCCTTGCACAACCACCCATCCTCCAGGTCGTGGCCTGCTCGTGGACCACCTTCATGCATCAAGCCTTCAGCACCTCAGCAACTGCTGCTTGTTGACCTGGTCCCCTGCTGCTCCAGCTAGCTGCCACTGACTAGCTGACCAGCTACCTTGTCTCGAGCCCATCTCCTCAGCTGCTGGTGAGTCCTCCTAACAAGCTGCTGCCTTCCCCCAAAGGTGCCGCTTGTGACCGAGTGCTTCACCAACGTGCCTTGATCAAGGCTCTTTGAACTAGGCAGCATGCGCGGACCAGCTTGACCAGGTCTGGTGCTTCAATGCAACGAGCCATGGCATTGCGCCCATGGCTGATCCCGTCTTGGTGCACAGGGCATTGCGCCCCTGTGCTGTGAGTTGGCATGTCATGTTGCGAGTCAGCTGCTGCCCCACTAGACCATGGCGTTGCGCCCATGGCTTGCTCAGCTGGCTCACCGCACAAGGATTAGGCGCCCTCGTGCCTGCGCGGGGAGGAGGTAGGCTGCACTTGGCCCCGTGCCGTTGCGGCCACGGGGTGCACCCTCACATGTCGTTGAGCCCATGTGGGTGTGCGCTCGAGTGCCTTCCGTGTGTCCTAGGCACGCCCAAGGCCGTGCCATGGTGCCCCCTTGGTGCGCTCAAGATCCCCCTCGGCGCCCCCTTGAGTCACCTACCCCCCCTTAAAGAGCAATACGGGCCGTTTTCAAAGTTTCTCCAGGAGACATCAAAATGTCTGAGGAGACATAATGGAATTATTTAATAAATAAAATAATTTCCAATATTAACCCTCGACCCCCATCTGCACCCACTTCGTAGCCCACAAGTGTCTGGTGCGCGCCTGGCTCGCCCTTGGTGCGCGCGCGGTGCGCGTCTGGCTCGCCCGCGGTGCGCGCGCGGTGCTCGTCTGGCTCGCCCGCGGCGCGCGCGCGGTGCGTGTCTGACTCGCCCGTGGTGCGCGCGCGGTGCACGTCTGGCTCGCCCGCGGTGCGCGTCTGGCTCGCCCGTGGTGCGCGCGCGGTGCGCGTCTGGCTCGCCCGCGGTGCGCGTCTGGCTCGCCCGTGGTGCGCGCGCGGTGCTTGTCAGACTTGACTTCTGCCTTCTCACTTGTCTTCTGGGGTTTAAACCACTAACCCTCTAGACCCTCCTTGCTTCCCTGTCCAGGTTCTCATGGGTGCAAGGCCTACCCATGAGCCTTCTCCTCCCTATTCGGGTCAAGTGGCTAAGGGGCTGACACTAGATTAGTAACAAAATCGATAGGTATTTTTATTACGAGAAAGGATAAAAGATGGCATGGAATGAAAATAATAAAAAATACCTAGAGTAAGAACAATTTCTTAATAAATAATATTTATTTTTCTTAATTTTAGAATGTTTATTATTTTTAAAAAACAATAAAATTAAAACGTTTTCATTATCAAATTATAAGACTTTTTATGATAGTAGAGTTAGGAGAATAGACTTAAACTTGAGCCTTCTCTGTGGTCGAATGTTATAAAAGTCTCGACTTACTCTTAGAAACTATATCTTATACTTAACAAAAATTAACCTCAACATTTAAACTTTTCATAAGTGCTTTTTCTAGTTTCATTTAAGTAAAGTTCAATATCGCAAATCTTCTACTATGGCAAAATTAAATTATCCTCTTAGTTCATGACATCAATGTTTTTCGACATCTCTCAAATGAAAAAAAAAAAAAAAACTTGTTGAATGAATTAAAGATGATGAAGGAAACCAAAGTCATATCATGCAGTACTATACTAGTTATCAATCGATAATACATATTTGTTATTTCATGAGTTTTTAGAACCATGAAATGTGACATTTTTAATGTGATATTTGGTGTTAACATAGTATATACCGTATGGACATTTCTTATAGAGTCGTTTCTTTCTAGTATAGTTTAAAAAAGAATGAGTCATAATCTTTTGACAAATATTTAAGAGGTTTTTAAAATATATGTAACAATACCACTGCAATTAATAATCAATTTTAAATCAATACAAAGTTTGTTCATTCACACATGACTTAAAAGACATATATATGAAAGAGTTTTTTTTTTTTTTTTTGGACTTGTTACGCTTATTAAATCATCTCAGCATCTTTTTAGCCAAATCATATTAGATCTTCAAGGATATAAATAGTCATTCACTGCCAAAAATGATGAGAGGAAACATTTTTACATTTTTTTTGGACAACATAGTTATGACCAAAATACTTGGTTAAGTAGAAATCTTCCATTCGAGGAGAATAGATTTCACCTTTCCTACTTACTATTCTTAAAAAAGAAAAAGAAAAAAGGTTATTGATATTAATTTTTACAAAATGATGTCTTCGCCATGTTTTGAAGACAATGCTCGTAATATACAAAACAATGTTGCCGATAGCAAAAGCAATCAAATATTAAATTGATTGAATATTATATACCAACTTGATTTAATTTGATTTTTATGTTGGACTACTTTTTTGCACATGGCAACACATATTTGTCAAGATTATCAGTTTATCAATAAACTAATTATCTAACTTTTGAAGTAGGATAATTCATATATAAAAAGTACAAAATTTTATACAGAAGTCTTAAACTTAAACATCTCATTTTTATTTTTTTTTAAATATTATATTTTTAATAGTAACATTCTAGAACATGGTAATTTCAAATTAAATCGAGTCTTTTAAAATTATTGTATTTTATACAAGAGTTACTATTATTTTTAGTTAAAAATAAATAAGAAATGCATCCAAACAATATATATGAGACTAAAGTGTCATGACTGTATTTTATACAAGACTTATTATTATTGTTATTTTTAAAAAATAAAAAATAAAAATTGCATCCAAACAACATTTAAGGGATTAAAGTGTGTTTTGGAATACATTTATTGTTTTCTATTTTTAAAAACATAAAATGCTAATAATTACCATATAAAGCATAATCATTATTAGATACTGAAATGATTTTTACAAATAATTTTATAAAGTTAAGATACTAACTTAATATTTTAAATTTTATTCATATATTTTATGTAATAATTAGTATATTTTATCAGCTCAATTATTCTCCTAATTACATATAAATGATAACAACTCATGGTTAAGTGTGCTAATTGTTTAGTATTAATTAAGAAAAAAAAAAAAAGAGAAAGCAAGGTTAAAGGTGCATGAAAATCATTAAAGTTCAGGAACTCGATGTAAGATGAATACTTTAGTGCATCTAGTATTTTTACTTAATTATACATCATTTTCATACACGATTTTTCTTGAAATCGAGGTTGAAATATCACATTTTATTCAAACTCAAGTGTATTTTCAAAAACTTTAGGCTAATTATTCTAAATATACCTCTTGAGGTATGTAAAGGTGTTGTCTAAGTATTAGAAGATTTTTTAATTAAAAAAGATAAGTTTTGAACTTTTTAAAGTCTATTCAGTAAATGATGGACTGAACCGATTCAAACATTTACCTTTTCCCGATTGAGGGCTAATTAAATGTGCAAGAGTTTTTTTTTTCTTTTCTAAAAAGGTTATTGATCAAGGAAAAACCTTTCCCAATTGAGGCAATCTTTGTCTCGATCAAACCCTAAAAATGACTAATGATTGCCTCTTGTGCATTAATTGTTTAATGACTTTGAACTGAAACTTAACCGCAAAAAGACTAATTGGTGCATTTTTTGGTATATGAGGTTGCAAACTTATAAATAAAGTCATCTTATTCATTTATTACTGCCATGAGGACACCTACATCTAACTCTCTACCTATCTTTTTTCTTTCATTTAAATCTCTCTCTCTCTCTTTGTTGCACTAATCATTCACTTTCAATTTCATTCTTAGTGCGCATTTTGCGATTCATCCTACCTTCTTTATATTTATTCATTTATTAAAACTAGATTGAGTGTGCTTAAACACTCATTTATTTGAGTAAGGCCGAGTGTTAAACCTTCAAGTTATAATTAAACTTGATGAGAGATTTGTATAGCTCATTGGAGTCGATGAATCCAATTGCAAATATTTGAAGGTTTGGGTTGAAAGTTTCAAATTAGTTGAACTCTCGCTCGAAATAAATTCGCGGGGAGTAGACTTAGGCGAGAATTGTTGAACCACTATAAAATTGAGTTTGTAATTTTTATTTATTTTATTTGTTTTATTACTTGTTTAATTAAAAGTGTTTTTGAAAAAGTTTAAGGATTTTGTTTAAGTTAATAAGTCTTATTTCACAATATTTTATATGAAAGTTACTACTTATTTTCCATTTTTAACTATATAAAAACACAAACGCAACACAATAAATATATCAAATGAGAATTTCATAATTTCATAAAAAATAATTTTATTTATTTCAAGAAATATCAAGTATAATTTATTCTTTCTATAAAAAAATCTCCAAAAAATAAAGTCACAAATTTTATTCCAACTTTTCTTATGATCCCATCACATAAGAAGCTCTCATTCTTTGTAACATACATAATATTAAAAAAAATAGTAGTGAAAACTTTGTCATTTTTGTAAATATAAGGTTAAAAAGATTAACAAAATATTTAGGGAGAATTGGGCTTTACACCCATTTGGCTTTGATAATTAATAAAAAGTATTTTAAACACTCATGATTGATTACAAGGATATGAGATAGGAATAAACAAAAATACCCTTTTGACTTACGTCCATCATTTTTGTCTTTATACCACCGTTCTTTATATGTCACTTCCATAAAATTATCCATTATTTAATTTTTTTTTATTGTTTTATTTAAACTCTTTTAAAAATAATTGAAAAATCAACATTATTTTCTAAACAAAAATTATATTAATGATTCAAAAACTATTTTGGAAAATACTTTTGAAAACAAATTAATTTAAATGAATAAAAATTATATTTTACATTTAGAAGTAAATAATTTAATGATTAAAACACTATTTAAAATAAATATATTTACTATTTTTTTCTTTTATATAAAAAAAGTATTTTAAAGTTTATTTTTTTACTATTATAAAATAAAAAAAAATTAAGTTTTTAAAATTTTCTTCCTTCTTTATTTTAATAATTTTTGGAACATAGACTTTTGGTAATAAGTTGTATGAAATATTGCAAATTTGTTTATTAATAAATTTTCTTAATAATTTGATTTAATTGAAAATTTATTGAAAAAAGGAAAAGAAAAAAGAAAGAGGATGGGTGAAGAGTTTTTATTTTAAATATCCAATTAAAATGTTTTCGTATTTAAAAATAGATTATATTAATACATAGTATAATAGAGATTGAATTTTTCTCGTATAAAATAGTTGAATGGTATATTTACCAATTTTAAATGAAAACAGTAGTTAAAAATTGTATACATTATGTTTGAATTTGGTTTTAAAATATTTTTTTAGTTTTTACTTCTTTTATTTTTAAAAATAATTTTTATTTTCTATATTGTCCTTTTTTCTAAATATGTTTAATTAAAAAAAGAGAATTATTTTTAAAAATGAAAATTTAATACCTTGTTTAACACTATTTTTTTGTATGAAAATAATAAAAAGAATTAAATTTTAGTTATTGATTATTCTTTTTTATTTTTTCTATTAGTTATTTTAATAATAAAATAAAAAATATAATATGTTCACAATTAAATAAATGAATCGGTCAATTGTATATTTTTTTCACAAAAATATAATATGTTCACAAAAATAAATTGGATTTAAGTTTTCCGCTCTTTTTCTTAATCAAACTACTAAAATCATATTTAATTTGTAACATTGTACATAGGTATTCGTTAACTGTACAAGAGAAATGCACTAAATATACAAGAGGTGTAAAAGATTATCATTTGTAAAATATTTTAATCGATTCTGAACCACTCATTTATCTTCCTTGTCATCCATGAATTGCATGCTCATATCATGCACTTTATTTAACTCTCACATAAAAATTCCGATACTTTCCTCTTAGTAATGATGTTTGAGAAAAAAAATTTAACCCTGATTCATCCACCATTTTCTCAGCTAAATCATTAAAAATATGGTTAACACACGTATGTGGACACATTACTTGGGAGATATATATCGCGTCATTGTATAATGGTATTATACTAATTGTACAAGGGAAATGTACTAAGTGTACAATGATGTACAAGGCTACCATTTGTGAAAGATTTTAATCGATTCTTAATTACTTATTCATTTTCCTTGTCACCCATTGATTACATACCTATGTCATGCACTCTATTTTCTCAGTCAAACCATTAGAAATATGATTAACATACTTACGTGGACATATAACTCAAGAGGGGTATATTGCATCATTGTACAATGGTATTACACTAACCGTACAATATAAATGTACTAAGTGTACAAGGTTACCATTTGTGAAATATTTTAATCAATTTTGAATCACTTCTTTATTTTTCTTGCCATCTACAAATTGTATATGAAATTTGCATTACTGTACAAAGGTGTTATACTCGCCATACAAGACAAATGTATTAATTGTATAAGACAAAAATACTAATTGTACAATGGGTGTACAAGGCTACATTCTATACAATATTTCAATAAATTCTGAACCATTTTTTTTTCTTGTTACATAAGGATTAGACACTTTCCCCCCACACATTCCTTCACTTAAAAATTGTTACAATTTGAATTTTAAAATTTTATCGTCCAAAATTGTAATTGCATATTTTGTTTGAGTAGTTTTTACAATTTTTTTTAGTACATTTACGTCTCATATAAAGGAAAATTAATCACTATATCTAGGTAGTACATTTTTTGTGAAATCATGTATGAGAAAAAAAAAAGAAGAGAAAATTATGATACATTTGCTTGACTTGATGACATCGTGTTTTAATAATTTAAACCATGTTAAGTCCACATCTATTCCATATTTAAAAGGATATTTTAATATTTTTCAAATTATTAAATTATAATACATTATTCAATTAAAAATTAATTATCACCATTAGTTAAAAGATGATCATGTTACAAAACAATATATTAAGACAATATCTATGTATTATCAATATATTAAGACAATATCTATGTATTATCAATAAAATAGAGAAAATATTCAAATAATTGTCTCTAACCTTTAAAGATATTTGTATAAAAAATAACATATATATATATATATATATATATAGATCAAAAAGAACAATACTATTTTTTAAGGTGTTTAAAAAGTATTTATTAAATATTTTATTAGTTTGAAAAAAAAATATTTTATGAGGTGTTTAAAAAATATTTACTTAAAAAATGTAGTAATAATCATTTTTAATCATTGATTTCCAATATTTTTTTTGAGAGAAAAATAATTGATGGAAATAGTGACACTTTATTAACTAGGAATTAATTTACATGGTCCCATCAATTAATATGTGAGAGAAAGGGAAAGAGAGAACGAGAGAGAAATGAGAAGCCCATTGTTTTTTTTTTTTTTTTTTTTTTTTTTTCATTTTTTACTGTCAAGGGCATTTCAGTAAATTTTGAAAAATAATGTCCTTCAACTTAATTTTCACTTTTTCATTAGGTATTGGGCTTAAATATAAAAGATATAAGGATCTTTGACCAATTTTCAAGTCCAATTAGGTGTAAAACACAATTCTCCCAAATATTTAAAGGGTGTCCTTTTACTTCATAAATAGAAGATCGCATAAAGTACAATTGTCACCATCATTGAATAAGATAAAAAATTAATTTATCATGACACGGCATGCCAAAATTATAAAATTATTTTCAATTTTCTAATATTCAAATGGAAAAAGCCATCATTATTATTTGAAATAATTGAAGAAATAAGATGATTTTTTTTTTTTTACTTTTTTAGATTTGAAAATATGTTTGATAATTTTGAAAAGAAAAAATTTTGTTGAGATTTTTTTTTTAAATGGTATTTGTTTGAGAATATATTTTAATTGTTTTAAGTTTTTTTAAAGTTATTTTAATATATAATTGTATAAATATAGACAATAAAATTAAAATTATACATAAATGTTATTAAAAAAAACATGTTAAAAACATTATGAATTTTGAAACAAACTTTTTCTATAAAAATAAAATTATTTTAAAATTGTTCTTAAAAATATTGTTTTTTAAGAATCATTTTTTAAAATGTTTTAAGGCTTTTAATATGACTTTATTAAAACTCAACTGCATTTGGCAACATTAAAAATATCAATACCCATATAATTTTTAATTATTTTTATGATTAACCTAGTAGATCAATCAATATGTCACCTTAATTATCATGGCTCATTACAATATTAAATATTTTTTTGTTTTTAAAAATAAAAACCTTTTATTTATTCATTTATTTTTAGATTTGAAAATATGTTTGATAATTTCATAAGATAAAAAAGTTTGTTGATTTTTTTTTAATAGATTATGGTATTTTTTGAGAATATATTTTAATTGTTATGTTTCTTTTACGATTATTTTAAAAATAACAATTATATAAATATAACAATGAAAATAAAATTATACATAAATATTATTTTTTAAAAAATTTGAAAATAAAAAAGATATTAAAAACATTATAAATTTCGAAGCAAACTTTTTTTTAATAAAAGATATTATAAATTATTTTTAAAAGTAATTCTTAATTTTTTTTAAGAATTATTTTTGAAAATATTTTCAAACATATTCTTAATATAACTTTATTAAAATCCAAATACCTTTTTATTTATTTTTAAAATTTTAAATATTTTTAGAGCCGATTATGATTTAGGGGTAGATAAATAAGATAACGAGTATTCAACTTAAAGGCTAACAAATATTGATAATTGAGTCAAATGATGCAATTTTCTCGTAATGCCAAAAGTACTCAAATAACATAGAAATTATATAAAATGAATTTATTATATGTGCTATGTCGTATCATCTACAATGTGCTTTACTTGTTTTTCTTTGAGTTTTTAATTTTCTATTGATTTATTTTTTAAAATCATAAAAACAAATAAATTAAACCCACGCTATTTCATTAAATAACTTTAAATTATTTTCTAAAATACAATTTAAAGTGAAAATATTAAATTACTGTTTAAATTATTTCAACATGATTTTTTTATTTCATATAATAACAAAACATATTGTATGAAAATTCCAAAATATATGAAAAAAATATCAAAAACAAAATACAGTTATTTCTCTCTTTCAAATATATGAAAATTACATTTTAAAAATATTATTATTATTAATATTAAATTTTAATGAAATTTCTATAAATTACTTTCAACAAGGTTACTAAATGTTATATTATTAATAATAACATAAAATAGGAAAATAAAATAAAACTAAAAATAAATTTAAATTATATAATATATTTGTTTTTACTTGAAATTTAACTTATCCAATAATAAAATATAAAAATTAAATTAAATTAAATTAGAATAGAAAAATAAAAAATAAAAAAGATATAACTAAGAGTCTATTGCATTTTCCTTATTCAAAATTTGTTAATATAAAGAGAAATAGAAAAATATTAAAACATTTAAAAAAGAAATTAAAAAGGTAAAAATAAATATGACACTTGGAGATAAAAAAGAGAGTAAAAAAAAATAAAAAGAATATATAGAAATCAAAAAATTAGATGGAAAGTCAAATATTTCATATTCTATGTCTTTAATATGAATTATTGTATAAAAAAAAAAACACCAAACCAAAATTAAGGGATGGTATGAGTGACGAGGTAGTCTAAAAGCCAAAACAGAGTCACTTTCAGATACCGTGATGATCTCTATAAAGATAGACTCTCCAAGATGTCAACGCGCATAGCCGGGCTTCTTCAAAAGACGAAAGTACACGTCACCCCGAAGAAATAATCCTACGTAGCATCATGTCCGGCTCCATCACAGACACGTCGCCACCCTACGATTCAAATGTGATGGAACCAGTAATAGTTCAGTTGGGTCCCACAAAACAGGTAGCATCACTGACAGACATTGCATGAGGCTGTGACGCTAGGCTTCCTCTGAAAAAGCCCTTAAAGCCCAAAAAAGTGGGCCTAGGCATGGGCAGCTAAAAACATATTACACGCACAGTAACGTCGTCGTCGCGTTTTCACTGTCTTTTCTTCTTCGGCTTCGCGAGGGTTAGCGAAGGCTACTAGGACTAGGAGTGGAGCGTCGGATACTTCGAGGTTGAGAGGTTCGATCGTGGAAGAGAGAAAGATTTTGGAAACTGCGATGTCTTCTGAATCCAATTTGATTAACACTGTGGAGGCTTTTCTCGGTGTGTCGTTGGGCTCGGAATCGGCGGTTCTGATCCTGACGACGACGGTGGCGGTGATTTTGGGGTTGTTGATCTTCGTGTGGAGAAGATCGTCGGATCGAGGAAGGGATGTGAAGCCGCTCGTGGTTCCGAAGGCGGTGGCGATTCCAGCGGAAGAGGATGAGGCAGAGGCTGCGGTGGGGAAAACTAAGGTCACTGTCTTCTTTGGTACTCAGACTGGAACTGCCGAGGGTTTTGCCAAGGTGATTTTTTTTTTTTTTGGATTCTGAATTAGAAATTTTGGTGTATGGTGGAGTTAATGTTCTTTGATTATTTGAAATTTCTGGCTGACGCAAGTTTAATTTGAATTTTGAAGGTTACTTAATTTTATTTATTTTTTGACAAAATTTGATACAAGGTGTTTAATTTGAGGACATGTCGAGTGGCACAATAGGAGCAGCTTTTAATTAAAGAAAACTATCTGCTTTATGTACTGTGTCAAACAGTGATTTGGAATAGATGCTTAAATCCATGCAGATTCTCTCCCTCGCTGAATTGAATCATATATATGGATATTGCCTTATCCCCACCATTTAGAATTCGTCATAGTTATTTTTATTTCATGTAACTTCATATTTGAATATGCTAAAGTTGTCACTTTTACTTTGGAGCTAAAATGTGCTAATTTGTTACAAATCATAATATAGAAAGATTAGAGAATCTTTTGCCCTTCCGAATTTTGTGGGTTGAATTTCGGTACAAATGTTGGGGGAGGGAGGATGACAAATGTATTTTTGAGTTCAAGTTGCATACACACACACATGATTTTAATATCTGGGAAATGAGCCGTGTTGTAGATTGTATTTTGGACTTTCCAAATTATGACAACAGAATCACCAGTATTACCTTGGTATATAGGGTTGATGCTGAGGTGCTCATCAGCTGCTTTTCAAATTGTGGAGTCCATAGATCATGCGTTGGGGCTTGGTGAATTAAAATATCAATAAGAGAGATGACACATTATTTTTAGCATGATCTATGGAGAGAACTTGAGCCAGTTTAACCCATTGATGTTAATTAGGAGTCTCAAGCATGAATTGAGGGGTGTCCTACCAAGCATCTTAGGCGACCATGTGCCAATATACGTGTCCAAGTATCCAACTCAGTTAGATTCCATACTTTTTAAAGTGTGATGGGAAGAAGTGGCTCTATTTATTTATTTATTTTTTCTGTAAACAGTTCATATTTCCTGTTAACATGAGAAATATTGGTTCTTGTTATATAAGCGGTATATGATTTTTTTGTTAACATTAGATATTGGTGTTATTCGTTCATTTATTATATTTTTATCATCGTTCACTTGTTGTGCTCAATTGTTTGCTTCTGCTTGACTTGCTTTGTAATAGGCTTTAGCCGAAGAGATTAAGGCAAGATACGACAAAGCAACCATTAAAGTTGTTGACCTGGTATGTAAGGAGTTTTTGTATGGCCTGGGCTGAGAATCTTTTACCAGAGTTTTCTCTTTTGGTTGTTTTTATCATTGGAATTAGGATGACTATGCTGTGGATGATGATCAATATGAAGAAAAACTGAAGAAAGAGGCTTTGGCTTTTTTCATGTTGGCCACGTAAGATACTTATATCAGCAATTTGTGAAATTTTTGAAAATATGCGTGTGAAATTTTTGAAAGTATGCGAGTTTATTGGAAAAATATGTGAGTTTATTGGAAGTGCCCACTCATTGATGTTTAAACTTGACATTGTAGTTATGGAGATGGAGAGCCAACTGATAATGCTGCTAGATTTTACAAATGGTTTACTGAGGTTAGTTGTTCTGTTGTAGTTGATCTAAACTGTGAAGTGACAGTGAGCAATCGTTCTTCTTTCTTTTTATTTTTATGTTTTATTTTATTTTTTAAATCTGTTGATGAGTTTGGTTCTTTTTCAGGGAAAAGAGAGGGAGGCCTGGCTTCAACAACTCACATATGGTGTTTTTGGTCTGGGTAACCGCCAATATGAACATTTTAACAAGGTACAATTGGTGAGATATTTAAGTTTATCCATTATATATCTCATAGTATCTGATGGAACCTTTTTGAAACAGATAGCAAAGGTAGTGGATGAACTACTAAGTGAGCAAGGTATTCAATAATTTTATTCATTTGTTAAAATATCTTTTCGATTGGGTGCACCCTGTATACTTGTACAGCTGTTTTTTATCTGTTTTATATTCCGTTTTGGCATACAACCATCATATATTTAATCTTTTGATAGAATGAAATATTAAAATAACTTGTCATTGTTTGTCCTTTTTTATGATTTACTGTTTGTGCATGCTTTTTTTTGTTATGGAATGTCATATTGACTATCATAGGATTCTCCTAAATGTCTAACTTGAGGTTTTATGTTTCGTTTTAAAAATTTGTGGTGTAATTTATTATGCTTTCTCTTACCAATTTTAGCTATTTTTAATTATGACTTTAATTGCAAAGGATTGAGGGATTGAAAGGCTTATGCCATGGATTGCAGAGGTAAATTCATCGTCTAGCACATTCACCCATAAAATTGCTAGTATGATCCTTTTTCTATTGACCATCTTCATGTTTGGTGTAGTTGTAGCCCCCGGGGGTGTAGCACAATGATTCTTACCTTTGGCAATGAACTAGAGGCCTTGGGTTCAAGTATCCTTGGCATTAAAGTGCTTCAATGGTGGTGTAGGGTAAAGGAGCAGGCCTGTATCACTAAATGCCTTGCTGTCGGTGTGATTCCCCATTATCTTAAACAAAAAAAAAAAAAAAAAAAAAAATTAATGTAGCTGCTGAATTGGATCACCTTTTATCCATAAAAGCATTTGTCATAGACATGATATGCTGCATTCCTGCTACATGTTTTGTTGCAATTTATCAGGGAACAAATGTTGCTAGAACCATCATAGCCTAATGGTACATACGTGAGTGATTTGATGCTAATTTAGTGAGGGATTGTTATTGGTTGTGGTAGTACCATCCTTTGTCATCGTTAATCTGTTTGAAACTCAGATCACTACTATGTACCATTTGGAAGTTGTCAAATTGTGGGGAATTTATTGCATTAGGGGTTCCTCGGAGATTGGTTGTTGCATAGCTGGATAATATTAGTTAAGAGTTGTTGCTCTTAATTCATCAAAGACTCCAGGATAATATTTACTTAAACTAGGCAAATTATCAATTTGACCTAAAAACTTATGATGTTAGGCAATGGACCATCAAGCTAATTGAACTAAAGTCCTAATAACTGCCTCATGGGTTACCTTTTTTGGGCTTGCACACGGGCTCAATAAAGCCATTGTACCCCTTTCATGGAGAGGCAAACCATTGATCATGGATCATAGGGAAATAGATGAACAAATAAATGGACCCTAAGACTCTGACCCAGGATCTCTTGCTAAGGAGAGCTTTGAAACTATGTTTAGGTATCAATT
Source organism: Vitis riparia (assembly GCF_004353265.1). Lineage (NCBI taxonomy): Eukaryota > Viridiplantae > Streptophyta > Magnoliopsida > Vitales > Vitaceae > Vitis > Vitis riparia. The sequence continues at coordinate 5,923,910 of NC_048448.1, read as the reverse complement.
TGACCTAAAAGATCAAATTGTAAGGTAATGAACTAACAATGCTTATCATGCCAATCGGGCTCAAGCTCTAACGTATTCTACATCTGTTGTTGATTGATCTTGTTTAACTCTGGTTTTGTCTATTGTCCTGTTTGTGTGGGTTTCAATTAACGCTTAACTGATTATTTGTATTTAAAGTCCATAAGTTTTGTATGTCATTGATTCAGGAGCAAAACGTCTTGTTCCAGCTGGTCTTGGTGATGACGATCAGTGCATTGAGGATGATTTTGCTGCTTGGTCTGTGCTACTGTGATTTATTTATTTTTTATTTTTTTAAAATTTGTTATACTCCATATTCTTTTGACTGGCGATTTTTAACAAGTTAGGAATATGGATCTTCTATATATAGTAGGACATCAATTATGTGCCATGTTAACCATAATCATATGGTTCTTCTGATCCAGGAGAGAATTACTGTGGCCTGAGTTAGATCTATTACTCCGAGATGAAGATGATATAAGTGCTGTGTCCACTCCATATACAGCTGTTATCCCTGAATACAGGGTAGTTATTCATGATCCTATTGTTACATCTTGTGAAGATAAATTCCTAAATATGGCAAATGGGAATGCTTCTTTTGATATTCACCATCCATGCAGGTAAACATTTGTTGGTTCTCTATTAACCTTTTTTTTTAATTGTTTACTAGAATTGGCGTCTCTTTCTTTCTTAAAGTCTTAATCTTGAAGTTAAAGAAAAGCCTCACACACTGAAGTCTCTATTAGCCTTTTTTATTCTTTACTGAAATAGGTGTGTTTCTATTTCTTGAAGAGTTAATGTTGCAGTTCAGCGAGAGCTTCACACACTGGAGTCTGATCGTTCCTGCATACATCTGGAGTTTGACACATCAGGCACTGGTATAACGTATGTTCATGGCCGCCTAATACTTCTCATTAGATGTTTACATTTAGTGAGTAATATATAATCTGAAGGGTGTTATTGTTTCTCAAGTAAAAGTTAAGCAGTGTGTTAACTGGCTTATGTGTCAGACTAGAGAAAAAGAGGCAGTTACTTGGGCAAATGAATCTTTCTTCAGGATGGGATTTCTTCTTAGTTCACTATTTCAGCTAGGTCATTCTGATTGAGTCGCCGACAGGTCGTTGGATTTTGACCTCTGAAAAATTTCATTTTGTCCTAATTAAGTTTGCCATCATTAGTTGATACTATTTGCACCATATTTTCCACTACCGCTTTACCACCTAGTGATGTGGGAGGTGGTGATTGGTGGTAGAGGTCATAAGAATTGAATAATTTTTTTAATCATTTACCACATTTTCTTCCATCAATCACCATTTACCACCTTAATATGTGGTAAAAGTTGTGGAAAGGTGGTGCAACTAGCGGTGCAACTCGGACTCAAGTCTAATCCAATCCAATCTCTAACTCGAGGTATTCAACCAAGCCCAATACAAACTCATTTTTTCTAAACTTAGGTTGATGAGGTTAGATTTGGGTTAGTTGGATTAGATTCAAGTTGGTCGGGTTGATTGCGTTATATGATTTGACATTCATCTAGTATTTTTTAAAAACTTTTTAATATATATTTGTACCAAAATTTAAATAGTAAATGGAACAAAATTTCAAGATAATAAAAAAAAGGTAATGTGTGTGTGTGTATATATATATATAGGAGGTGGAGGATTGTTGGTTTTGATAAGATTGTTACGTCTAAGCAATGGAGGAAAATGCTGGTTTGAGTTCTCTTGGAGGTTCTTGTTGGTTTGGAGTGGATTTGAAAACCTTTGAAATCTTGCTGGAGATAGTAAAAGGTAAGGAGGTGGGGAAGATTGTGGAGAGGGGTAGAGGATTTTCCTCTTGGATTAGGTTCGGTGAGAGAAGTCTTGTTGGGCTTCTAGAGGGGGTGGAAGATTGCTATAATGGGAAGTTTGGTGATTCTTTTAGAAGGGCGTGGAAGGAAGGAGGAAGGGTCTACAAACTAGAGTTGTGCAACAATAAAGTGGGAGGATTTCTGCTTTGCTTAGCTTTGAACGTAGAGGAGAAAAGATTCTCCTTAGTTTTTCTAGAAGGTAGAGAGTTCCTAAGGGGGTTGGAAGATCCTTGCATCCAAAGCTTAGGAGCATCAAGATTGCTTTTGAGTCAAGGTCTTTGAAAGCTTGTAAGGAGTTTATCAGGTTTCGGGAGAAAAAAGAAAAAAAAGGAGGATGTGCTATTTTAAACTGGGCTTCTTTTGCAAAGGTGTTGAACGGATGTAAGGGGGAGATAGGTGAGGCAGTGTGGATTGAGAGCAAGAAAAAGGAGGTTCTGAGCAATTTAGAGTCCCTTAAGAAGTGTCTGGTGGGGAGATGAGATGCTCCTTCGAGTTGTCTGCTGGTTTTAGAATTGTTGTATTCTTGGGCTAGGCATGCTTAGGGGTTGAAATGGGAGTTAGATCTCTATTTATTGAGAGAATCTCTTATTTTATTTGAGTTTGAAGATTTTTCTGAAGTTGAAAGGGTCTTGCTTTTGGGGCCTATCCTGGTTAAGTGAAGAAAAATGAAGATGGAGCAGTGGGGGCTAGAGGTTGGTTGTTTCAGAGGAGATGCCAGCGTCGGTGAAGCGTGGGTGAGGGTTTTGGGACTGTTGGTGCATTTGTGGGGAAAAGCCTTTTTCAAGATGCTGAGCGATGCTTGTGGAGGGTTCATTGTAGTGGACATGGATACAGATGAGAGGTGTCATCTAAAATGGGCTAGATTATGAGTTAAATATAGTGGGAGAAAGACCCCAAGTTAGTTGTCCATGTTTGTGGTGGACATAGAAGTCATTTTTGTTGTCTATTTATGGTGGGAGGTATTGCCATGGTTGTGGAGGGTGGTTTCCAAGTGGTGGTGCAGTTTTCCTGAAGTCAGGGATGAAAGGGAGGGAAGGGCATGCGCGACACAAAGCACGGAGCAAGAAGGGAGGAAACGTGTTGGAGAGGTGGTGTAGGTGTCGGGTGTTGAGTCTGGCCTTTCTGCGCGTGTTTCAGGGGTGTTGGTTGTTTTCAAACAAGGTCAAAAGCCCAATGGGTGGGCTTATCAGGTCCCCTAGTGGGCTGGTGGGTCACTCACTTCTAAAAAGATTAGTTGCTGAAGAGGGCCTTGGCATCTTCTTGGGCCAGCCCATTGTGGGTGGTTTTGGCTCGTCTAGAGGTTGCCTTGGTGGGTTGAGTCTTTTAAGCGTACCAGTGGGGTGGCCCGAAGATCTGTCCTCTACCTCTTTGGAAAATATGGGTAAAAAGTCCCAAGTGGTCTCTTCAAGTGATTCTGGAGGTGGGAGTATTGCTAATCCTTTGGAGTTCTTTTTTGATACCCTTCTAAAGGCGTATCTCAAGGTCCAGAGGTGAGGGTCTTGGGAGTCAGTGAAGCCTTGATAGAAGTAGCTACTGGTTTTGAAGGTAGGCTTTCATCGTCCCCTTTTTCTCCTCCTTACTCTCCAGTTGGTTCGCCCATTTGCGGTAATGGAACTGCTCACTTATCTAAGGCTGAGTCCTCCTTATGTTCGGGTTCTCAGCATTTAAGGATGTTGTTCCAAGATGGAAGGTTGTTGGACCTAATGGTAGGTATAGAAAAGGGTCTTTCGGGAAGGGATTTGGTGCTTAAGGCTGAGGATGTGGATGATTTTAGGGTCTTGGAGGCTAGTAGTGATTTGGTGGGGGAGATGATATTTTCCGAAAGCCTTCCCTTTAAGTTTGCTAAGTTTTGTAATTTTTTGAGGATGCTACTGGCGGGATTCAAGAAGGAAATTACCTCCCTTTTCAGGAAAATGGGGGCTAGAAAAGGGTGTGGAGTAAAAATCTTAGGGGGGAAAGAGCAAAACATTCTCGTCATCCCATGTTGAGAAGGAAATTCGTAAATTGGAATGCTTAGTTAATTATAGTAGCTCTCCTCTTTTGGTCAGGGGAAGGGGTAGGAGCAGTGAGATTTAATCTCTCTTGTTGTGTGGATGCTTTTCTTTCTGTAGTTGTGCTTTTGGTTTTTAGGGAAGTGCTCATGGGTGTTTTCGCTTTGTTAATGGTTTTTTAGGGTGTAGGATTTTGTTTGTTGTGGGAGTGGATGGTTTTTGCATTTCTTTTTTTTCTTGCTAGCCTGCTGGCCTTTATCGTATACTTTGTGTGTACTTTGTCGCACCATGTTGGCTTTTAATATATTCTTTCTATTTACTTACCAATACACACACATATATCTTTCTAGAAAAATGGAGAAGTATATGATATGATTATAATATGGTATTTTTCCTTAAAAATCTAAAAAAAAATTAATATTATTATATAGAATATAAAAATATTAAATCAGGTTTGGGTTGTTAAAACCTTAGTTCGAGCTCAATCTAAAGTGAGTTCGGGTTGGAAAAACTTAACCTTAACCCAACTTGAGTATTAAAAATGTTTGTTCAGGCCCACCAAACATCGGGTTGGGTCAGCCCAACCAACTCAATTTGAACCCCTAGGTGCAACTATTATTTTCCAACATCTTATAACTTTTCTCATGGTATGGTTTTTTTTAGTATTAAAAATGAATAAAAGTATATGAGAAGGATGAGGAGTCCTCCCAACTGATAAAAAATGGCTAAACTCTACCATAATACAAGGAGACCTAGCCGATCGATATGGACTAAAAAAGAAACACAAAAGCCTCTCCCAGTGTGGGTTACCTGTCAAAAAAGGAAAAAGAAAAAGTCCCAGCATGGGTTGATAAATTGAGATAGTGCTACAAAGAAGTGGGTAAAATATATGATTTATAATTTACACATGTCATAATTTCAGTGGATGCACTTTCAATCAATTATTCTTTTGTCTATAATTTTTTTATAATGTTTTTCAGAAACACCCTAATTTTTATCAGTATCCCAAAGAACAGTACCATGAAAGCTCATAACCAACCAGTTGTATAAAATGTTTCACTATTCTTGGAGAACAGAACTAAACAGATCATGCATTCCTAATCATGACCGAAAGGTTCCTGTGTTTATTATTCTGTCAACCCACTTATGTTATTCAAATATGGAAGAAGTTGATTGGAAGTAGTCATTTTCATTTTTATAGGAGAAATGTATTATTTCTATATTTTGTTTAGTTCTTTTGTTGTAGTTGTGAATAAACTGATAGTAAAGGGTGACTTGATTGCAGTTGGGGAATTGGCATACTACTTCTATATTTGATCATTAGATTATGGCTTTAGATTACTTGATATAACCTAATATGTATCATTCAGTCTATTAGAGTAGTTCAAAATGAATCCTTGAAGTTTTAGCAAATTTTATTGTTCTAAGTATTCCATGGGGTTTGTGTGTAATTTTCTCCTGTGTTGACAAATAAATTGGAGGAAAACATAAAGTTTTTTCCTAGATCCCAATGCAAAAGATGCATGCATCTGTTTAGTGATAATCAATAGACCATCTAGAGTGATTACCATAATTATGCATCCTAGGCAAAGTTTGAAATGTTGGAAAATTTTGCTGATATATTGGCGAAAAATTGGATATCAGTGGGTCTAAAAGTGAAAATATAGGTGGGAAATTCGAACAAGGGAAATTTAGGCAAAAATCGGGGAATATTGGTGAAATATTGATGATTAATTGGTTACCACTGATAAAATTGCCGATGCAGCTGTAGGAACTGGTGCCATGTCAAAAAATTGGTGATATTTCGTCAAAATATTGGCAATTTTTGGGGAAAAAATAGTGGAAATTTCCCCATTTTTTTGGCTGGTCTAACGGCTGCTCCCCACTCCCCTTGCTTGGTCAAACCCTAAAAATCCGCTCCTCTTGATGGTCAAACCCTAAAAATCCCTAAAAATTGGTTTGCACTTTGCAAAAGGCGGAATCAAACCCAAAACAAAAAATTGACCTTGGACCTTAGTAACCACTAAGGCAAATTCACACTTAATAATAAAAATGCACAAAATGCATACATTTTTATTTTACAAAAACAAAATATTTAAAATAATATTTTAATAAATTAATTAATTCTAATTATTTTATTTTAAAATTTTATTTAATTAATTATCAAAAATATAAAACCTAGTGATAGGTCATTTTTATATCATTTATATGATATTTAAATATAAAAATATAAATATTACAAAAACATACATATATCATCATTTATTTTATACATTGAATATATTTGAATTAAATAGATCACAGTTTTAATATTAAATATATTTTTAAGCTGGACATGTTATTATCAAATGTCACAACATTGTCGTCGAATAATATTTAATGTAACTTAATAATGAATATGCGCTTACAAAATTTATATTTCTTGTCAACACATGTGATATTATTGTTGAATATGACAAATTATATCATATATAAATATATATAGCAATTTCTTCAACAAAATAATTTTAAAATGTTTATTATTACTTTTTGCCATCATTTCTTAGAGTTTTTCCCAAGCATTTCCATGAGTTCTAATCAATTTCCGTCTCATCAATTTTTTTGTCAAAATATCCATGGATATTTCTTGATATATCATAATATATTCATAAAATCCAAGGACTGATATATCCTTAACTACCAATATTTTCTTTATTGATCCTAGGCTCTTCACTGTGTGGCTCATTCAGCTGACAGCAAAAATTAGCATACAAATAAGAAATGAAGAATCTTGCTTAGATTGTTTATTAGAAGAAAGACGAGGCATTGACAGATGAACTGAATCTCACTGCACCAGCTACTGTTATATATTTATTCATTTTTCCCCTTTTTTGTAAAGGCAAATTTAAAAATATTATAAATGGATGTTGAAAAAAAACGCAAATATCACCCAAACACATCTTGTGCCATCAATAAAATCCACAGAATTTTCATTGTCTAATTTGGCTTTACGGTCTTGTTCTCTCCAAGTATATTGAAAGAGGCAAGTAGATGGTTCTAAATATCCTTTCAGCCTTTCCCAGGAAAATTTCCTTGCCAGCCAAAACTCAAATCCTTGACCAACCAAGGGGGCACCCACGAGATGTGAAACAAAGAATAACAAGGACCAAAAGCTACAGGCCTAGCTTGTAGTGACTCTCCACATTGCTTGCAGAAGCAATGCTGGCTAGCTAAAAACCATTCTTTTTTTTATCTTGCTGCTTTTGAATGTCTCTTGTTACTATCGCTAGCGCCCCTTTTGCTATTAAAAAGAGAAACTGCTCTCTACTGCATCCGTGGAACACTTCCAGTTTTTTAGTGTTGTATCATCTTATAGCAACTGTTGTCTTGAAAAATAATTAGTATATTTCAACCAGTTTTTCTTTTGTCTCTTGTTATAATCTCTAGTGTCCTTTTGCTTTTAAAAGGAGAAACTACTCTGTACCAGATGGTCTCTGACTGCCAAGATGGTTGTTTTATTAACCAGTCTTGGAACTTTGTTTATGTTGAAGTCCATTCAATTATTGACATGATGTAAAATATTTTGACATTATACTTAGTTTTGACATATATAGTATGGATTATTGAACATGGTTCAAAGTCGTAATATTGGTTATTGACTCGACATTTCTCAAGGTGGATCACTCTTGGTATTTTGGATGGGTATCGTGTGATAATGAGAAATTTTAGATAAATAATTATAAAGTATGTGTTAGAATTGGCTTATGATAGTTTTAAGAATTGAAAACTCTTACATTACCATACCCATTTTTTACACCTGACACTATTTTTTCATAAGGGTTATATAATTAAAAGGGATAAAACAATTATATATTTAGAAAAATAATCCCCATCTTTTAAAACATGAAATATAACCTTTATTGAGCAAAAATATCTTCTATCAATTTTTTTATACCCATCTCACATCCAACCACTTTTTGAGAAAAAGTGTAAGGATAATTATGTCAACTTAAGGGTTATATTTACAATTTTCAGTAAGTAGAGGTTGTTTTTCCAATTGTTAGGATTATCTTGTCACTTTGGTACAAGCATTTCTTTTTATAATTGGTACATTTTGAAAATAATACAAAGAAATGCGTGCATCGCTTTATTATGGGTGGTGTGGCGGGAAAGAAATGCAAGGATTTTTGAGGATAAAACAAGGAATTCAGAGAACCTTTGGGACATGATTCATTTCCTTGCTTCTCTTTGGGCTTTTTGTTCTAAGGTTTTTAAGGGGATTCCCCTTAATGTGATACACCTTGATTGGTTAGCGGCGTGCAACTCCATTGGGTTGGCCTAACTCATAGCAGTTGTCTATATCTACTTTGTATTTTCTCGCATTTGTTTCATTGTAGTTTTGTTTTTCTTTGGTGGGAGGATTCCTCATCCTTCTCTTGTACTTTTCTTTTTATCAATATATGCCTTTGTCGTTTCCAATAAAAAAAAAAAAAAAAAAACTAGTTAATAATTGTTTGAAAACAAATTAGTTTGAATTTCTTGTTCCTAGTCATATATCTAGACATTTTTTTTATTAATGAGAGAATCTCTGGAAAATGTAGATATTATCTTTTTTTTCCTTTCATTTTTTTTTAGATAGGTAAATGCAAATAGTATTAAAGTGCCAAAAGGGGTGCACCAAAGTACACATGGTGTATACAATGGCTACTAAATAGCGCCTAAAAAGATGGGGAAAACAAAAAATACTTCCTCCCCCAATCCAACCTTAACCAATCAATAAAGTCAACTAAGGACATAAATGAATTTTCCATAAACAAGTTAGTCCAAGATAATATGTTGCACAAAATTTTAACCTTTAAACAGAGAGTTTCACATCCTCAAAGGATCTTCTATTTCTCTTTTTCCAAATTGTCCAGAAGAGGTGTAAAGGTGTTGTTCCCCACACTTTCTTCTTCTTTCTTCCAATAAAAGAGTCGTGCCACCCTAACTGGGTCTCTCTAATTGTAAAGTGAATCACCCAACACATACTGAACAAGGAGAACGAGAGCTCCCATAACAACCTTGTTTTTTCATAGTGCAAGAGTACGTGATCAATTGACTCCTCATAAGCATAACAAAGGGAGCATCTATTGACTAAAGACCACCCCCTCCTTTACAATTGGTTTAAAGTAAAAACTCTCCCCCTTGTTGCCTCCCAAGCAAAAAGGCTAACCTTTGGAGGAACCCATGCATTCCACACAATACTTGTAGGGAAAGGCTTTACCCTTCCCACCCCAGGGATAGAATAGAGGGACTTAACAGAGATGGATTCACTCTTTGTTTCTGCCTAAAACACCTTGCCTCCCTCTCCACGTCCACCATCTTATCTTGAAGCCTTGACAAGAAGCACTCCACAGTCTCAATCTTCCAATCATTGAGAAGTCTAGAGAAGTTTGAAGTCCAACCACCCCCCTCAGAAGAGTGCAGCCACATGTCGACCACCCAAGCCTCCTTAGAGCTAGCTAGAGCAAATAAGGAGGGAAAAGACACACATAAAGGCTCATCGCCGCACCATTTGTCTCTCTAAAAATTGACCCTTCTCCCATTGCGAGCTCCATCCCCCCTCCATTTTTCCTTTAATTTTCATCTATCCAAGTTATGGTGTTGTGATTCTAAGTGGTCCCACGAGTTGGCATCAGGCTATTCATATCCAAATTGGACTTATTACAGCCATGGCCAAGACTTATTGGTCTACACCAATACTGTGAACCATGTTATTGAATTTAAATTGAACCTATAACATGCTAGGGCAACTATCTGAATGATTGCTGAGTACATATGGAACTCTACAGGAATTAGTTATCCTTTTTGGTGCAGGACTGGGGAAACATGTTTTTGGTTTTATATTTGTTTAATTTATTTATTTTGTCTCTTAACTTCATGAAACGCCCTGGCATATTGTGCTGCATAATGTTCTGCTACATAATGTTGTGCTACATAATAGTTAATAGTTGGAACTTGGAACAAGTTGTTCTTTCCATTGTGTGTATATGCTTTAAAAGAATCATGTAATTCTTGCATTCCTTGTTCCTTTGAGAGGAAATGTTATTTTTACATGGATTTTATTTCTAATTTTCTTTCTGATAGAGAGCAATTGCCATTGAAGACTTTCTTTAGTATGAACTGGCTGTTGGAAAGGTTTTATTTTTGTTCCTTGTTTGTGTAAAATTCTCTTATGTGAAAATGACCGTTGGGGGTTTACACATTTTTGCATTCATTTCACAGATATGAAACTGGAGACCATGTGGGCGTTTATGCTGAGAATTGTGATGAAACTGTTGAGGAAGCAGGAAGGTTGTTGGGTCAACCTCTAGATTTGCTTTTTTCGATTCACACTGATAAAGATGATGGCACGTCCTTAGGCAGCTCATTGCCACCTACTTTTCCTGGTCCTTGCACCATTCGCACTGCACTTGCATGTTATGCAGATCTCTTGAACTCCCCACGGAAGGTGGCCTTTTTTCTTTCCCCCTTTTTTTCATTCTGATTGCATTCCATTGCTGAAAATAATTTGCTTTATTTACTGGCTTCAAACTATTTGGGTTGTCAGGCTGCATTAAGTGCATTGGCTGCTCATGCAATTGAGCCTGGTGAAGCAGAAAGACTAAAGTTCTTGGCATCACCTCAGGGGAAGGTCAACAAACGACTGATGTTTTTATCTTCCTCTCCTCTTCCCCCTCAACATCCAAATTCCTGTTTCCTTTTTTTCATTCTCTCTCTCTCTCTCTCTCTCTCTCTTGGGGGATGGTTGTAGTGTTGGTGTTGCAGATTTTTTGCTGAATTTATTTATTGGTCTTATGTTTCTTATATTCCAGGATGAGTACTCACAATGGGTTGTTGGAAGTCAGAGGAGTCTCCTTGAGGTAATGGCTGAGTTCCCTTCAGCGAAACCTCCCCTCGGTGTTTTCTTTGCAGCAATTGCCCCTCGATTGCAGCCTCGTTACTATTCAATCTCATCCTCTCCTAGGTGAATTTCTTGTTCCCATATGTAGTGTTTCAAATAAATTCTATCTAATCTTAGAAAATAAGGAATTTGATTGACTGCTTCACTTCATGCAGGTATGCGTCCCATAGAGTTCATGTAACCTGTGCTTTGGTTTATGGTCCAAGTCCCACAGGCAGAATTCACAAAGGGGTGTGTTCAACCTGGATGAAGGTAGTACTGAAGTATTAAATATGTTGCTTTTGGTCAAATTTTTCTGTCAGTTTGTTTACTTTAGTATTTATTCCAGTTGGCATACGACTTAACTTCTTACAGAATCTAACTTCCATTTTTATCAATTAAAATCAGAATGCAGTTTCTTTAGAGAAAAGCCATAACTCTAGCTGGGCTCCTATTTTTATTAGGCCATCAAATTTCAAATTACCTGTTGATCCTTTGACTCCAATTATCATGGTGGGACCTGGTACTGGCTTGGCACCTTTCAGAGGATTTCTACAGGTTTTGGATTGCTTTCTGATTTGTGAGGTTATCTTAGCATAAGAGAGTAAATATAAAATGAGAGTTACTTTGTCCAGGAAAGATTGGCCCTCAAAGAGGATGGTGTTCAACTTGGTCCTGCTCTACTATTCTTTGGATGTCGGAATCGCCGGATGGTAAGGATAATGCTACAGAAGTTCAGACGAATAATCTTTTGAATTCTTTGATCCCCTGGAATAAGATTTCCTAATCTTGTTCTCTGTTGTAGGATTTCATTTATGAGGATGAACTCAATAATTTTGTTGAACAAGGTATTCTGTCTGAGTTGATTGTGGCATTTTCACGAGAGGGGCCACAAAAGGAGTATGTGCAACATAAGATGATGGATAGAGTGAGTAAAAGCAGGCAACAAAAAAACCTTACAGTTAAGGGATAAATACATTATTCATGGTTGAATTTTTTCCATGTGCAGGCATCATACATATGGAATATAATCTCTCAGGGGGGATATCTTTATGTTTGTGGTGATGCCAAGGGTATGGCCAAAGATGTTCATCGAACTTTGCATACCATTGTCCAGGAGCAGGTATGAACCATCAAATATGCTGTGTGCGTGTCCTTAGACTCCATTGAACTTTGCATATTGCATGCAATTGCCAGGAGCAAGTATGAGCTATCAAATATGCTCTCTCTCTCTCTCTCTCTCTCTCTCTCTCTCTCTCTCTCTTTCTCTCTCATGTTCCATTCCTATACTTACAATTCATCATGATGGGCCACCCTCTCTGTCTGTGTGTCTCTCTCTTCAGTTTAATTTCTCATATTGCATACCATTGTCCTGGAGAATTTATGTTGTATCAAATACTCTCCTCTCTCCCATGAAACCTGGCACAATACATACGAGTGTCAAGGAGTAGGTACGAGGTATCAAATATGCTCTCTTTCTTTCTCTCTGCCCTTCTCCCTCTCATGATCCACATCTATATGGACATGATCATGGCCATCTCTCCCCCCCTTCTCTCTCTCTCTCTCTCTCTCTCTCTATATATATATATATATATATATATATATATGTATATAGCGAAGTATCAAATATGTGATCTCTTTCTCATGGTCCATGTCTACATGACCACAGGCCAACCTTTTTGAGGTTGGCTGCTTGTGAGACCAACATCTGGGAATCATAAACCATGAAAAAGGGTTTTGCCATATATTTAACATTCTGCTTCCTGCAGTCATTTCTAGATTTAGATGTTAGTAGTTGAAGAAATGGGATTGGTAGAGAAGTTTAGAATACTCATTTAGCATGGGTTTCCCTGGGTTAGTGTAGAATTTTAAATATGGGCCATATCATTCTATATTTTATTGTCTGGTATAAATTCCAGGAAAATGTGGAGTCATCCAAGGCGGAGGCTATAGTGAAGAAACTTCACACAGATGGACGTTATCTTAGAGATGTCTGGTGATTGATTAAGCATCGATTCCTTTTCCATGGTTGGTTTGCAGCATCCTGGTGAAACATTTGAGGTGGATGCATTTTTTCTCTCAAGCTCAACCTTGCTCAACCTTGTTTCAACAAGTTCCTCTCCAGGTCTCCCTGGAGTAAACAGGCAGCAGATCAAAGATATGGTGGAAACTGAAAAATGGTTTCCTCTAAACATCTTTTTTTTTTTTTTTTTTTTCTTTTTTTTTTTTAATTTTGGGACAAAGAAGAATCTTTCATTGTTTTAGTTTTAGTCTATTGTAATCTCCTTAGATTCATATCTCATACAAAACCTAGATGGATAGCGAGTTTGGAAAGATGTCAGAGGACAATACTAAGATGAGTGTAGGGTGTTTTGGAGGGGGTTTTGTATGGATGGTTATAGTAAATTATGGGAAGGTAGAATAAAAAATAATTTATTTATTTATTTATTTGAAGGGGAGTTGAAGACAGTTGATATGAGTTTGTTTCTGTTAGCACTGGGTTGTTAACTTGATAGTGAACCAGGTCGTAGGGACACACAGTCATGCCATGGGAGGTAGAGGCCCATGAGCTTGCATCACCACCAAAACTCATCGCCCATGGTCCATACTTTCCACGCTTATGTCCTCTTCGGGTGTCGTCTAGTTACAACTACTTTCATATGCAGGTGAATGATTACAACTAATTTTAGGGTGTTTTTGGTACACGGGGAATAAGTAGTGGGAATGAACATCATTCTCATAATGAGAAGATAATCAAAAGTGATTTCAATGGAAATGAAATATAATTTATAAGTAAGATTTAAATTTATCTCGTATTTTATTCTTTGTTACAAGTTATTTTTAAAAACATTTTTCAAAAAAATTTAAAATAAACCATAAGTTTTTTTGTAAATAATTTTTATTTTGATTTTTTAAAAAACATAAATTGTAAATTTAATTTATATAATATGAATTAAATTTAACTCAAGGCTTATTAAAAATAAAAATAATTTTTTAATTATAAATAAATTAAAACTAAATAGTTTTTAATAGAATATGAATATTAATAATATAATAAAACCATAAATTATATTTTTATATAATAAAAATATATAGATATTGACATTAATTGATTTATTTTGTTAAAATTAAATAATAATAATTCAAAATTAATCATTTCTAATATTATTTATATGATTTTATAAATTTTATAACAACATGGATATTAACATCTTATAAAAGAATGATTAATTTATTTTATGAAAAATAAAGAATAGTTATTTAAAAGTAATAATTGATAATGCTATAAATGAATATAAAAAACAAATAAAAATTAGTTTTTTAAAATATAAATGAGCCAATAATTTTTTCATTGTAGTATACATTTATTATTTAATTTATAATTAATTAATCAATTTAAAAAATTTTAATTTATTCTTAAAAATTATAAGGTTTATGAAAGAATTTAAAGTATTAATTGAGATAAGTTCAAATATATCTTAATGGTTTTAGTTTAATAAATAAAATGATAAGAAACCACCGATTAAAAATATCCAAGTGTTATAAAATGTAAGTGTCAAGGGAAAAATAAAGATAAAGAGAGAATGAGTTAGCTCTTTTATTAATTCAAAAACCCCTTATTTATAAGGTAAGGTTACAATGACACTTTCCTTTGGATGATAATACTTTTTACGTTCTTTTACTATTACAGTTGCCTTGTTAAAAACCTTATTAGTAAAACCCAATGAGATGAAATCCAAACGAAGGAAAAAAAGTATAATATAGTGACATCCTTGTTTATGTACTCATTTTCGTGTCAACATAATTATAATCTAACATGAAGATTTTTGAGTTATCACATTCCAACGTTATGCATTAGCCTATTGAGAGTTGTAGTTGACAGTGTTTTTGTGAATAAGTCTGTTAAATTGTTGTTTGATCTTATTTATTAAATATTGATTTCACTGTTCTTCCGTATAAAATAACTTAAGCAATATATGCTTAATTTTATCACATTTGATGTATCCTTCTTTAATTGCACAATGCATGCAACATTAATTTTATGTAATATTGTTGAATTGTCTTTATTGGAAGATAATGTGTATAATTCTCAAATATACTGGATTACAAATTTCAGCCACACACATTTTCAACTTGTTTCATGGATTTCAAGTATTTATTAATGATACAAAGAAGAAGTTACCATTGCTTACTTTATTGATTACAATGATATTGCAGTATTACCACAAGTAAACACATATCATGTTTAGAATCTAGCTTTTTGAGGATTTGAAAGGTAACCATAAATTATATACTTAAGTAATTCTTAAAATAAACTTCGTATATGTGATTTCATGGAAATAACACAATATATGTTTAATCTGATTTCAATATCTTCAAAATGGTATAAAATTATATCTTGTTAATAAGTTCACAAAAAAAAATGTTGTATCTAGTTGTGTACAATTTATCAAATGTATCAATACACCAATTGCACTAAGAAATGATATTTTTAAACTAAATAAATTTTAATTATTTTTTTAAAGATGAAACGAGTCTTTATTCACTTTAACGGATTGAACAATTATAAGAGAACTTAAAAGATGTGATTTGTCTATACGAAAGCATTTCAAGATTTTCTGTATATATGTTGACTAATAGATTAACACTTCATTTGGAAAAGTGTTTAATTTATAGGTCAAGACAAAACTTCAATTTTTTTTTAAGACCTCTCATCTTAAATTCCCTTTTTAGATATTAATTGTTTTTGTAAGCTCTTAGAAAGTTTCAATAAGATTCAAATAATCTACCCACACCGCAACAATTGTGAATTCAATTATTGATTTCTTAATGAATATGCACGGACAAAAATGATTATTTATATATATTTATTTCGATGAATGTTTATTGAGGCTATGGTGACACATGCTTTCCATATAAGGATTTTTGTGACTTAATTAATAATGTGGTATGACGTTTCGGATTAGTTGCTTCACGCATTTGAAATTATATTTATTATATAAGTATATAAATTTTCCTGAATAAAATTAAAAATTTCAGGTCAGGAACTTTCGCCCCTCCTACGTGAGATATGAAGTGGGAAGATAGTCGTCGCTTTCAAATGCCTTCATTGAAATTGGTGGATAAAAAATAAAATTGTTCCGTTGATAAATAGTCTAACAGAACTCTGCGTCAACCATTGGCGAATCCAGGCCGTCCACATGGCACCACAAAATCATCCCCAACCCGAAGCGCCTCATCGACCTTGGCGCCCATACCATTAGCCATACATCCGCTCTTACCATATTTCTCCCTCAGCTGCCACCCTCTCCGCCAACCTCTTCCTAGGGTTTTGTGAGGCTTTACCAGTAGCTCTTAATCTCTAAGCCCTTAGGGAATGCGACAATGGTTGAGATGCCAAAGATGCGCAAAAAGGGCACAATCAGTGAAGAAGACGTCTCCGCTCTATTGCAAAGGTTTCTTCAATTCCTTTTCCAATTTTCCATATCAATCTAATTTCTTCTCTCTATATTATCTGTATGTTATTTGCGAATTTGCGTTGTTTGAGCGTAACATAGAGATGGGTTTTTGCAATTGGATAGGTATACGCCGACTGCGGTGCTAGCACTGCTTCAAGAAGTGGCACAGTTACCGGATGTGAAGATCGATTGGAATGCGTTGGTGAATAAGACTTCAACTGGGATTTCTAATGCCAGAGAGTATCAGATGCTCTGGCGCCATTTGGCCTATGGCCACGCATTGCTCGAAAAATTGGAAGATGGGGCTCAGCCGTTGGTTCGTATGCCAGTTTCTTGCATATTTTTCAAGCATTGATCATTCTCTGTATGTTTGAATTCGGTGGTTATTACCCTTTTCTGGGTTGGGATTAGGATTTTAGTAGAATTGCATGGATTATTTATGAATTTTGAAAATATTCTAATTTGGATTGTTCCTTGTGTGGTTGAAAATTTGAATTTGATTTGATTGTTTATGAATTTAGAAAATTATTGTAATTTGGGTTGTTTCTTGCTGGATAAAGAAATTGAATTTGGTTGGCATTAATAAGAATATACTAACTAAAGATTCGAACTAATTAGAATGTACTAATGGTATAGGACACACGGGATGGGGATGGATGACAGGACCGTAATGGTGTGAAGACTAACATTGGTAAAATCCTATGATCTAGGATAAAAAAGTATCTTATCTCAAATGCATTCTTACTATATAGGTAAGATACACATAAATGATACAGTATATGGTCAAGGCCCAAGTGTGGTGGGTGTGTCTACTTTTTGTTTTGTAGAGCCTTCACTGTTGGTAGTCAGCAAAAGGCATCCAATATGGCATGGTATCAAGGGATCTGTGGCATTCTCACTATAAAATGTGGCCCTTATCATCCACACCACGAGGAAACAAAATGAGGGAAAGTAGTTAAAGATGGTTGGATATTATTGATTTTTAAAGCAAGTAATGGATGCGTGTGTTTACAATGCCAATAGGAAGGGTAAAAAGAACACTGCTCTAGATAGTAAGAACAGTAATGACAGATGTGGAACTAGTTAGTGAAAAAAAATATTCTGTAGTTAAGTCCAAGTGCATAGGATTTAATGCTTTGTCAGGTTAAGTTTGATCTGGTGGGTGCTTTGCAGCTTTTGTTGATGAAATGATGTGTCTTTTCACTTGATGCGTACGAAATATTGATGACATTTACTCAAACAAGAAGACATCTTATTATATAAGCAATAAAATCATTTATCATAATTACTTATGGAAACTTTATTACTTCACTAGTCAGGTTGTATACTCACCTATTTATGTTAATATTATTTTGATTTCTTATAATAGAAAAATAAAACTTTTTGGTCTCATTTACTTGAATCCTTGTATAGCATTTGGCATATCTCAATTAACTTTAGAATCCATAATCACTTTAACAATTTTTTTTTTTTTTGGATGGCCGAGAATGCATAATGTATTAAGAAAGCATTTAACAAAAAGAAGGGGCACAATCCATGTACACAATATAAAAAAATCAAACTTGCTCCTTTGCCAAACTAATTAATCCCATGCTATTCACAAATCTGAAAAAGGATAAAAAAGGAGATCTCATTTCCTTGCCTGACTGCAAAAATAAAGTTTTGAGAAGCACATATTTTCAACTCTCCACAAGACTGCACCAATCCTTAAAATGTTCTTCTATGACATCATTATTCTGTGTGTCTTGGTTACTGCCCCATTTGTTAGCGATGTTCTTCTAGTTGGCATGACTCTTTTGTTGGAGCCAAACACAAGCTTGTTTGGAGGTCGAATCCATTTTATATTTTTTGGATCACTTAAATAAAATTTATGATTTGAAATATGAAACATTAATTTGTTTTTTATTTTTTATGTAGTTAATATTATCTTTGATTTTCTCAGTTTCCCTTTTGAGATCAAACAAAGAATCTCCCTTATTTCTTCCCTAGCCCTTTGCCATTTGAGCCAAGTCTCAACATTTGAAACATGAAATCTTGATATCCTAGTTGTAAAGCATTCAAAATTTTTGGAATACTGTTTCTTTTTTTTCTTTTTTTTCTCAGTAATGACTTGATTTACTTCCATTCTGAAGTTTGACATTGGATTGATCTCCCAAGTCCCAACTGGACCGTTAGTGACATGATTTTGAGTTCTGTTTTCAAGAACTGTATAAAATTAGATAAGTCAAAATGAAAGTGATTTACTTCATCATGATTACACCTCTTAATTTATGATTTTTATAGGACGCTTCTCTTGATTTATTCATTTACTGTTATTGTATTTTTTTTTCTTTTGCCATTCACATCATTGTAATAGCTGTTTTTTGGTACCTTTGGTTCCCTCACCAAGATATGCATATATTTATAGAATATGTTGTTAAATAAAGAGGAGGATTTCTCTCTCTCTTGGTCTAGCAAGTCCTAGCTAGGACCCAAAAAAAAAGTGCGTACCAAAAATAAAAAGTAAAGAGGAAGACAGTTATTAGGTCAGTTGTGTTATTTGATAACTTTATGACTAACACTCACCATCCTTCCAGAGTTATTATGTCATTATGGTATTTGGACCTGAATCAGATCATACCCTATAAAATTTGGGGGGAAAAAGGAATCAAACAAAGCGTATGATTTCACTGTGGAAGTCTACTAGGAAGAAATATGAAATTTAAAGTGGATGTACTCGATCAAGTATGCAGCAAGATTTGGTTCAAAGCTCCTATTTATTTTAGATTGGAATATGGTTTGACTTATTCTTGTAAGCAAACTGCAGGTTTTCATAGCCATAAATTCGCGTGATTGAGAATTTCTTAATGGGGTGGGTGTGTGTGCATCGACAATTTGTACAATGCTATATAAATAATGATCGTAAACATGAGAGCTATTGTATATCAGAACTTTTTCTTGAAAAGGTTATGGTTGAATATGAAGCCTTGATTGAGTAATATGAAACTTCTCAATATATATTGTTTTGATTAAAAAAAGAAGAAGAAATGTGCATTAATAGGCATCTAACAGAATGAAAAGCTTTCAATAAGTACTTCAAGTGATGTTAAAATTGGTTTACAGGATGATGATAGTGACTTGGAATATGATTTAGAAGCTTTCCCCAGCATTAGTACTGAAGCTTCAGCAGAGGCTACTGCATGTGTGAAAGTAAGTGACATCAATTGCATACTTTTTAAAGTGTTTCTGATAGGTATTAATTGCATACTTTTTAAGTGTTTTTGATAGGCAAATTAATTGTTTTCTTGATGATTGATTTGCTCAGAAACCCAATGGGTAACTCATATTTCTGCTGCACAAACATAATGTTTGCTTTCTTTGTTCAGTCATCTATGATTGTGATGATGTAAATTGGAACATCTTGCTTTTGGTTCTACAAAAGATGGGTTTTGGGAAGACGTGGATTGGTTGGATAAAGTGGTGTATATCCACAACAAGGTTCTCTATCCTCGTCAATGGCACCCATCTGTTTTTTTCAAAGCTTTAAGGGCTCGAGGTTAGGGGGATTCCCTTTTGCCCTATTTATTAGTGATTGCTATGGAGGCTCTTAGTTTCCTTCTCAAGAGGGCTGAGATTGAAGGTTTTTTGTTTGGTCGTCGAGTGGGAGCCAAAGGTGGTGTAGGAGTACAAATCTCTCATATGTTGTTTGTCGATGATACTCTCATTTTCTGTGAGGCTTCTCAGGATTGGATGACTTATTTAAGTTTGTTGCTTATGTGATTTAAGGCTATATCAGGTTGAGAATTACTTTGGATAAAAACAAATTAATACTCATGGAGAGGGTGACAAACTGAGAGGAATTGGCCGTAGAGTTTGGTTGTAAGATGGGTATACTTTCTTCTTCTTACTTGGATCTTCCTTTGGGTGCCCCATTTAAATAAATGGCAGCTTGGAATGGGGTGGAAGAAAGGTTTCGTAAAAGGGTGGCTATGTGAAAAAGACGATATATCCCAAAAGGAGAGATAATTACTCTAATTCGAATAATTATTTCTAGTATGTCTATATACTTTATGTCCATGGACGAAAATGTTGAGATATTTTGCTGAAATATCAGATATCAAGAAGGGTCGAAACGAAATTAGCAAGCAAAAATTGATGACGAAAAATTGTTGAAATATTGGTTTTGTACCAATAAATCGCTGATTTTCAACGTTGGAAAACCCACATTGGCGAGATGAAAAAATTGGTGATAAAATCGCATATTTATCGCCAATTTTTTGAAAATATCATTGATTTATTGTGGTTGTTGTTGTTGTTATGTTTTTTTTTTTTAATTGTTTTAAAATTTTTATTTTTTAATATCGCTGATTTATCGGTGATTTTTTTGAAAATATCGCCAATTTATCAGCAATTAATTGACTATTTTTTTGGAAAAGTCCATGATAAATCACCATTTAAAAAAAAAATATTTATTTGTGTTTTTTAAAAATTGCCTTATGTGTTTTTTTTTTTTCTAATTTATCTTTTATTTTAAATTTATATTACCCTTTTATTTTATATTATCCTTTTATTTTTAATTATTTTTTGTATTTATTTCATTAATCTTATTTTAAAAAATTATTATCACTGCACTTTTTATTTTTTTTAATATTTATCCTTTTAATTTCATTTAATTTTAAATGTTTTTATTTTAAAATATTAAAAAAAAAAAAATTTATTCAAAAATTGCTAAAATAAAAAAAAAAATTAATGAAGTTCTAATATTTTATAAATTAAAATTAATTTGATAAGATTAACTATTTAAATAAATTAATGTTAATAACAAAAAGTTGTCACCATAAATTTGTGATAATATTTTAGAAATTAAACCTCAAATAAAATATTTTGTATAAATTGATTTGATTTTTTATTTAAAATGTAATAAAACATGTTTTAATAAAGTAGTTTTTAATTTTTAAAATAAATGAATATAAATATATTAAAGGAATTTAAGATAATTTTGTCTAAAAAAATTTGATAAATATTATCTTTGACCATACCTATGTCAATTACACTTACAAAATAACTTTAATATATGTATTATTACTTATTTTATCATTTTTTTTTGAAGTTTTTTCAAGTATTTCCATGAATTTTGAACAATTCCGCCTTATCGATATTTTTGTCAAAATATCCACCAATATTTCCGATATATTCGTAAAATCTAAGTGTCGATATATACATATTTACTAATATTTTGATCCTCGTTTATGTCTTTGTATTGCTAAGGTCGGTTAGATTGAGGTTAAAACATATTCAGAGAGATTTTTTTAGGGAGACGGGATGCTTGTTTGGAAGCCATATTTAGTAAGGTGGGTGATTGTTTGTTTAGATAAAAGGAAGGTGGGCTCGGTTGTTAGGTGTCTATTAGTGCTCAACAAGGCTCTCCTCTGCAAATTGAGTTGGTGTTTCACTAATGAAAGAGGAACTTTTTGGAAGTAAGTTATCAGTGGGAAGTATGGGAAAGAAGGGGTGTTGCACTCTCGTGAAGTGAGGGGTGGGTATGTTGTTAGGTTATGGAAAGTCATTAGGAAAGATTGAGATCTTTTGAGTAATAAAATTTCTTTCTTAGTGGGTAGTAGATGGAGGATAAAGTTTTAGAATGACAAATGGTGTAGAGATGAACCATTGTGTGTTACCTTCCCTTCTTTATTTGCCTTAGCAATTTTAAAAAAGACGTGAGTGGCTAATGTTTAGAATTCATCATTTGAAGAGGATGGTTGGCCTCCTTGCTTCTTTAGGCCTTTCAACGATTGGGAGGTGAAAAATATGGAGTGGTTCCTTTTGAGACATCAAGGGAAGAGGGTGTATAGGGATGAGGAAGACGAGATGTTTTGAACAGAGTCAAAGAGTGGAAAGTTTTCAGTCACAACCTTCTATTTTGCTTTAGAGCTTGGATGTTTAGTCTCATTCTCGATAAACATCATCTAGATTTGTGGGATGTTACCTAAGATGGGCTTTTTTTGCTTGGGAGGCCACATGGGAAAAGACCTTAACTTTGGATTAGGTTTAGAGGAGGGGGTAGTCTTTAGCAAACAACTATTTCATTTGCCATAACGAAAAAGAATACATTGACCACATCTTTATTCATTGTGTAAAGACAAGGGTTCTATAGCAGTTGCTTTTTGCCTTTTTTAGTGTCTTGGGTTCTCTCTTCTTCGACTAGAGGGATCCTTTTAGGTTGATATGGTTTTTTCATGGGTGAAAAATGTAAAAAGGCTTGGAGGACAGCCCCCCCAATGTATCTTTTGTACAATTTGAAAGGAAATGAATAAAATTGCTTTTGAAAATGAGGAGATTTCCAGGTGTGGTGCAAGTTATATATAGTTCCTAGTCCTCTTTCCATTGTAGACTTTGTGGATCGGTTGGGTTCGGGTTAAGGGGGGTTGCTTTTTGTTGTCTCTCTTTGTTTTTTGTGACTCCTTTTAAGCGTTTCTTATATACTTCCTATATACTTTGGAAAGCTTCTTTTGGATTTCTCTTTTAGAAATTGCTTCATTTTACCCATCAAAAAAAAGAAAAAAAAAAAGATGAGGGGCTTTCCAACCAAAGGTTGAAACACTCTTTTGTTTGTAATTTGTGATCATAGACAAAGTTGTTTAAGGATGACTGTCCTTTGTCTTTAATTAACTTTCTTGATTGGTTGAGTTCTCATTGAAGGCAGATGTTTTTTGTAGCCCTTCTTTTCTATTGGTTGTGCCTTTTGACAACCAGTGTATACCTCCTGTATACCTTGGGATGCTCAGTTTGGTGCTTCATTTTTAATATATACAATTTTATTTTACCCATCAAAAAATAATTGTGATGTCTGGTTTGTTTACCTTTTGGGAATTGTTACTGTGTTCAGGTACTGATTGCTTCCAGTTTACCAAGTGATTCCAGTCTCCCAAACAGCTCAATGGTTGAGGCTCCATTGACTATAAATATACCCTGTGGCCAGTCATCCAGAGCTCCTCCAGAATATTCTCGACTTTCTGGTTCCATGCAAGGGACAAACATCACTATTCCAGTTTCCGTTCAAAAATCTGAAGGATTTGATGCGAATGGATCAACAAGTGGCAGTCTTCCAGCTCGAAAGAAACGAAAACCATGGTCACCAGCAGAGGATAAGGAACTGATTGCTGCTGTACAAAAATGTGGTGAAGGGAATTGGGCAAATATCTTGAAAGGGGACTTCAAGGGGGATAGATCTGCTTCACAGCTATCTCAGGTTGTGTTACTTGCCTATTTTCTTCTTGGCATGCTTCCATCTTTTTGTCTTTACTTCTACTTTTTTAATATTTCATCCACATGTAACAATGTAACATTGACTCAAGCGTCGTTCCATGTTCCCCAATTTTCTTGGTGCAGTAGAAATGAACACATTGAATGATACAAACCATTCGACTAATAGTTAACAAAAGTTTTGGCCTTTATAAAATTGGAAAGAAAGGCTTTTTTTTTTTCTCTGATAAGCACAAAGAAAATATTATAGATAGAGAAAATAGGTGGTACAAAAGGGAAATGCCAAAGTGCACCGGGAGTATACAAAGGGAACCAAGTGAAAAGAACAAAGAAAGGAGGGTAATTATAGGAAGTACAACACCTGTCCACAACTACCTAGCTCCTAACCAATCAACAAAATCGATCAAAGACAAAGTATTCCCTTCGATATGATGCCTAACATAATCCAAAAAGGAATGCATAAAAGAGGATTTGAGTTAATGATCCAAGATTTCCGCATCTTCAAAAGCCCTCCGATTTCTTTTATACCAAATAGTCCAGAAAAGACACAAAGGAGCAGTTAACCAAGCTTTCTTCTGCATTTTTCCTACCTAAACCCCATTTTAGCTTAGCGACATCAATCTAATTGAAGAATGTATCACCCACTGCAACCCAAATAACAAAAATACCAACTGCCACAAAAATCCAGCTATAACATACTGAAGAAGCATGTGGTCGATGGATTCCTCTTCCCTTTTACACATAAAGCATTTATTTACTAGAGAGACCCCCCCTTCTTGAAGAAAGATCTTTTCAGTCATCGGATTATTATTATTTTGATTGAATTTTGAGTTCAGTTTTGCTGAATCATGTCTGGACCCTACCCCTGCAATATTTTCCTGTTCCTTTATTACTGTGGTCAAAGTGTCACCTAGATGGTTTGCATTGCAGGACTGAGTCACTGTCTGCCTTAGAATGATATCCAGATTAAAGCTACACCTCTTCTTGAGGATCTCCAGCAAATCATTGGATATTTTATTGAGTTAAATGGGTTATTAAGCACACTGGCTGCACATGCAGCACATTTACTGTGGTGTGAATCAGATTTTGATCAAGGGGTCTTCCCATCGTCAGAGGTGTTTTTTTTTCTTTTTTTGGACTCTTGGTCCTGGAATCTTTCATTTTGAGAAATTGAAGATCTACTAGCCCCTTTGTTATCCCTGCAAAGTGTTTTCCTTTCTCGTATCCATCTTGATGAAAGGTGTTGGGCCTCAGGGTACAATTATCATTTCTCCTCCAGAACTTTCTTCCAGGCTCTTTCAAAAAGTTCCTCTTATTCCTTCCCTCAAGGCAAACCCATTTAGAAATCCAAAGTTCCCCTAAGAGTTTCTAATAGGAAGGTAAATACTAATGGCAATTTTGAGCTGTAAAGACCCTATAAAGCATTACCCTGTGCTCTTTGCTGGAGGAGTGGGAAAACCATAAACTGACTTTTCCTACATTGTCCCTTTGCTTCGGTGTTCTGGAAAAGATTTCTGTTGGCATTAGGATTAGCAACAACACTAAAAATCATAAAATTTGGGTCAGAAATGAATTCATAATACAAAAAAACCAAAATAAATAAATTATTATCAATTTAAAGCAAATTTCTATAATTAGAACTCCAAAATATAACTCATGCCCATCTAAATATCTACTAGAATGAACGATTTCAATTAATTTTGAAGTATAAAATGTTAGGATTTGATGTTCTTAATTCCTGAACTTGAAAATTCCAAAAATTAATTTATGATTCTGAACCATTGAATGAATATTTCAATCATAAATCCATAGATCTAAATATGCTTTACTTGCAAAATTGATGAATAATTAATGAAATTTAATCTAGAAAATTTATGACAATTTTTTAATTAGGAAACATAATTAGAAACCATAATTACTGCCAATACCAATTTCCTTACTAATTAAGTGATTCACTATTGTAAACTTTTTATTATTGTAATCCATTTTGTTATTTTCAGATATTTGGAAATCTGTTAAATTATTATGATTATTATTCAAATTATTAGTTTTCAAATATCTTTATCTCAAATTATATAAAAAAGGAATAAACAAATAATTATTTTTTTGTAAGGACAAAAACCATTTGTCTGACGCACAACAACATTAAAGCATAAGGTCCATTTAGATTTTAGGACAAAAAAAATGTCATTTTACTACTTGGGGGTTTGGAAGTTGCACTAAGACTAGGTGTAACTGATGTTCTAATAGAGGGGGTGAGCAACAGCCATAAAGGGTGTTGAAGATATGATAATTGGATTCTGTGGATTATTGATTTGGGTAGGGGAATGGGTTGCTCTTTTTCATAGAATCCTAGATTGGCAAATCAGGAGGCCAATAGGGTAGCCCAGATAGGAGCCTCATCCTTGGTTGATTTTGTTGAGGATCTCATGCCCCCTTGAGTTTTACTTTTTGACACTTTATTTTTAATGGTGGGATGCTGAAGGCTTTCGACTGTGAGATTGGTTGTTACTTGCACACTTTACTTGTTACTTGTTGAAAGATTTACCGTCCTTTCTTTTGTAGAAATTCATAATTCTTTGTACTATGCAATTATACCTTCTTATCAAAAATCAAATAAAGTATTACATTCCAATTACTTAGGTTTGGCTATCCAAAGCCATTTTTTGCAATTCAGCTCTATTAGGATTGTATCCTCTATCAAACAAAGACATTCATGTCCCTTATCGCTGGCTTGGCCCAGATCAATTTGAAGTGATCCCTCTTTTTTACAGTACAGTGATGATTGCTTAGGACTGGTAAATCATAGTTGACTTTCCATCATCTTGTATTTAATCGTTTCTACTCCTACTCTCTTATGGACGTGTTTGTCATCCTATATTTTGTTTTTTGTCTTTTTTTCCTTTTTTTTTTGAAGTATCTTGAACTGGAAACTGCACATAATTTGGCACGTCATGCATTTGTATAGCAATTGATTTTGGAATCCCTTTTCAGATGAGTATGCTGTACTTGAATAACATTTTGCTGGCAAGGGTTTTATAAAACATTTCTTAATATAGACCTGGATTAAACTGAGGCAACTTTATGGATTGATGCATATTATTAGACAATTTGCACCTTCTATAGATTATGGACCCATTTTCTCTGGTCACCTTGATTAGTTTTGTCATTATAATATGGTTGTAGTGGAATGTAAATTCTGTATTTCACTGCAATACTATGTCACTAAATCTGGTCAGGATGATTGAGTTTCACCCAAATTTCTTTGGCTTCAAATCCTAGCAATGGAATGTTTTCCTTCTGTATATAGCCTCTGATTTGTGATATAAATAAACAATGATAATTGGAATTGCGTAACATGCTCAGTAACGTCATATAACCTCTTTTCTATTCATTACTTGACATTTTTTCAGTCATATGTCTTCGTTTCCTGTTTCTTCCACTAATCCATCTTGGAATCCATGCAGAGGTGGACCATTATCAGGAAGAAGCACAAAAACTTGAATGTGGGTGGAGCTAACTCAAACGGCTCACAGCTCTCTGAGGCGCAGTTGGCTGCTCGTCATGCAATGTCCCTGGCCCTTGATATGCCAGTGAAAAACTTAACGACGTCTTCTTCAATTGGTACTGCTGATTGTTTTCTGAGTTTTTCTCTAGTTTGAGGACTTTAGTGTATGCAAGTGCCAGACTTGGCAAAGAATCTGACCAGTAATCCTGCATCAGCTTATCCTTGCTTTGTTCCTTTTCTTGGGAATTATCTCTTTCTGTCTTTGATGCCTTTCTCTCATATAAACCATATATCTTAACTGTTTTTTTTAGATATTTCATGTTTTGGAGTGGAAGGTTGGTAGCATTTGATATCGTGTCTGTTCACCAGCTAATGAGTGAACAGTTTGACTGCCATACAACCTTGGTAAATGGAGCTAGATGAATTATTATTTGTCATAAACTGTAATCAATAAACATGGCAGAGATTCTCGTAGCCCCTTTTTAATCTATAAAAAAAAGGGGAAACGAAGAAGGAAATGGCTCTGAGTTCCTTCTTGGCTGACTATTAGAAGATTGTTGAATTACATGACCAGATTTTTCTGTCCTGTAAACAAAGCTTTTAGATTATATGATGCATGAGTTTAAAGTTCCTTACTGGCCGACTATTAGAAGATTGTTGAATTACATGACCAGATTTTTATGTTCTGTAAACAAAGCTTTTAGATTATATGATTCATAAGTTTAAAAAACCCAAGAACAAATAAATTAAAAAACAATTTACAAATTTACAAGATTGTGATGGTTTTTACTGAATTTCTATGTTCTGAACTATAATGTTCCTTTTTTTTTTTTTTTTTTGTGTTGACTTCGTTTAATTTTTGTGTATGGTGTTCAAATTTGATTAATCTATGCTTGAAATCTGAACAGCAGGAACAAATCCAAATGCTACATCCAGTAACTCAGCTTTTCCTGCTACCCCTGCTGAAGCTTTGCCGGCTGGCACCAATATTTCACAAGCCCAACAACTGTCTCAACAAGGCCCCGTGTCAACTTTATCTCAAATGGGATCATTGGGTTCTGCACCAAAATCCCGGGCAACCTCAAAAAAAACATCAGCAAAGTCTACTTTCAACTCACAATCTATGCTAAAAGCTACTGCAGTTGCTGCTGGGGCCCGCATTGCTACCCCATCAGCTGCTGCATCACTGCTAAAAGATGCACAATCAAGGAATGCTGTCCATATCATGCCTGGAGTGAGTACATTAATCAAATCATCTGTTGCTGGTGGTGCAAACCCATTACCTGCCAACCACTTGGGAGCTCATCCTAATGTACACTACAAGTGTGCTGGCCCACCAACTACATCACTTTCTACCTATTCTGCTGTTGCACCAAGTGTGTCACGAACTGGTTCTGCAAAACCTGCAGCACCAGGTGGTCAGCTTGCTCCATCCCCTTCTGCCACATCTGTAAATATTTCTTCTGAACAAACTAATGCAGCCACCACTAGTCTGGCTGTTGAATATCCAGCGAAGCAGGAGACTAAAACTAGTGAAGAGACAAAAGTTCCTATCTCAGGCAATGTACCAAAAGCAAAAGTCCTAGAAGATCAAGCTTGTGTCTCAAGCAACACTGCAAGTGAGCAAGTTCAGGAAGATCAAGCAACTTTGTCAAACACAGAAGTAGTTCTCAAAAATCAAGAAGCTATGGTTTCAGATACTAAATGTTTGTTAAAGACAGAAACAGCTGAGAATGATCAAGCCACTATTATCAGTGGTGAGGTTGCTGAAAGCCAAAATGTGAATGATAATAAGATAATGGATTTTCCAGTTGCAGGAGAATGTGAGAATCAATCTGTGGCTAACGAGAATTCAGGGAACCAAAACGCGAATGAGAAACAGACAGATTTACCAAACACAGCAACAGATTGTGGTGAGAAATCGGATGAGGTTCTATACAAAGCAACAGCTGGAGAGATATAGAGAGGAAAGAAAAAGGTATGGCCAAGTTAGGTTTGTGCAAATTGACTGGGGTTTTCTCATCTCTTTATTTGCTTGAATTTTACTGACCATTTTTGAGGGGAGAAAAAGGAAATTGTAGTATAAATCTAACTGTTAAAAAACTTGTAAAAATCAAATTTTTGAGGTGGATGTGTTTGCCAATGGTGTAAGTTATTCCCTTTTCTTTTCCTGTTGATAGTTGCTGGGAATGGATATCAACATCCATGGGCAACTTTCCTTTGAAATGGGCGGGGGTCACTTTGAAATGTATGGTTCTGTTTGATGCTGAATTGCCTCCACCCTTTGGTTTGGTTCCTGGTATTAGTTTTTTTCTTATCTTTCTCTTGCCTTTTGTCTCAAAATTGTTTGTGTGCAAGTTACAATCGGAAGGATGTAGTACACACACTGCAGAGTTTCCTTGACAGAAGTCACAGGTTGAAATGCAAAATTTTACTTGGTACAGGCATGTCAAAAATGGTTTATGCATGTCAAAAGCTGTTATCTGATCACAACATCCAGGCCACTCAAGTGAAAGGCTATGAAATACATATACTACCCAGAACTAAAACTCTACCCCAGAGTATATAATATTAGGGCATGCTACCATTAATTCTAACTTCAATACACATGCAACAAGTGATGTTTAGTTGATGATTGTATTTCAAATGATAAATCAATTACTTTATTTTATAGTTTGACTCATGGATAGGCCTTGCTGATTAGAATTTATTTCTATCATTATTGTATTTTTAGCTTGTTGGTTTGTTTCTTTATGAATGTTTTCTTCTTCCTCTTTCCTCCAGTAAAGTCTTTGTTTGCTATTAGAAAATATAGAAACTGAGAATTGAAAGTATTAAGGATGTTTGTTGGTAGAAACATCTGCTCCACAGTTAAAAGGAAATCAAAGTTAAATGGAAAAACTCCCCATCAAATTCAATTTTGTAAGTATCGGAAACTGTGAGGTACAAGAAAAGAAAATCCCATGTGTGGAAAGTGTTGTTCAGAAGAAAAAAGGACGGAGGGGAAAGGGGAAAAGTCAATCTACGGTGGGAGTCCAGCTGTTAGATCACTGTATTGTTTCTGCAGTGTTGGACTCATGCATGCAAAGAATGATGGTTTCTGCTTCTTTAACTTAACCCCAAATAGGAAAGAACGCAATGGTATTCGAGTCCGATTTACTGAGTTCTTCCAGTTGGAAGGATGACTTTTTGATTTTGATATCTCAAAATCCTCATCCAGTTGTGACAGTGTCCTTTCGACTTCAAGTTGGAGTGCTCTTACACGATCAAGACCCTTTTGCAACTCTTCTTTAACCTTCTTGTTCTCCTGTTTCATGTTCAGAAGTTCACCTTGAAACTTTGCAGCCTGATAGTAGCTGAGCTCAGCTTCTTGTGCATTAGAATCTGCATCCAAGATTCTTGATATCTCTTCTTGAAGGTTGCACAAAGATGAGAATCTACCCTGCAGTTCTTCTTTCAGTAAGGCGTTGTGTTCCAACCACAATGATAATTCCGTTTGTATCTCTCTCATGTGTGTGTATATTGGGCGGGCATCTGATTTTGTAGACTGCTGCTTTGTACCTCCTTCATTCTTCTTATCTTCCTTCAGTTTCAACAACTCTGCTTGTAGATCCTGGATTGAAGTCTGGAATTTTTGTACCTGATGATACGAGGTGCTAAACCTCAGCCAAAACTCCAGGTTTTCTTCCAGAATATCATCAATGTCTGCACGGATTTTTTCTTCAGTGGTCACAACAGCGAGAGACTCGTCAACAGGAATTTCCTTGATTTCACCCTGTTCACTTTTTGTAGGCGACTTCTTCATGCTCCCTGATGCCATTGATTCTTCCTTTCCTTGTATGGATTGATTGTCTAATGACCCAGTAACTGACTGCTGTTCTGGATTTAGAGAAGGAATATTAGAAAACTTGGAGCTGGCTTCTCTGCTTATGCTAGCATGGGCCTCTCCCTGCTGTGAGGGTTTATCTTCGGTCAAACTGGTGTCCCAATTTTCACCTGGATTTGTTTGTGGGGAGATGTTTTGACGTAGTGATCGAATCTCTTCGTCTTTCAAGGCATTAGCATTCTTCAGTTCCCTTATCTGCAGTGCTGATTCAAAGAAGCTATCCCGGTTTTTCTTCTCTGCCTCAGTGAGCTTCTTCTTCACTTCCTTGTAGCTTCGAAGAATTGAGGTGTACTCATCCAGTAGTGTCTTTTCTCTGTGCTCTAAACCATTTATGAACAGCTGCCTCCAATTTGGTTGATCTCCTTCCTCCATCCCCAAATCCTGGTCCTCAATGTCTGAATTGCTGTCTACTGGGTAGCCCAATTCTTGCTTCTCATCTTCCTTCTGCTCCTTTAGTTCCTCACCTTTTTCAGGAGTATCAGGAGCTTTAGCAGAATGACTGAGATCTGGAACATGCCCTTTCTCCTCTTGATTTCCTGTTTTCATGTTTTCTGAAGTCACTAAAATGTTACCAGGGTTGTACTGAGTGAAATTTTCTTCTTCAGCTTTGACAGAACTACTGTAATCTGGATTCTCATCTTTCTTCCCCTCCTCATGGGTGATATCTTCTGAGAGAGCTGAACCAT
This sequence comes from Vitis riparia, assembly GCF_004353265.1. NCBI lineage: Eukaryota > Viridiplantae > Streptophyta > Magnoliopsida > Vitales > Vitaceae > Vitis > Vitis riparia. The sequence goes on along the minus strand of NC_048448.1, from coordinate 5,892,370 downwards.
TACCCTGGGGAAGCAAATCTTCATGTTCTTCGAACTCTTTTTCTGTTAAGATATCCGAAACAGCTCGCTCTTCTTGAAACCAAGTCATATCCTTGGCCTCCATAACTAGCTTCACACCTTGCAATTTTTCAGAAAGATGGTCCAGAGCATAACTTGCTTCAGTAAAATGTGTTTGGAGGTGCTTGTTTTGGTCTTCCACACTCCGGTTGAGACTTTGAACTCTGCTTAACTCCTCCTCTAACTCTATTAGCTTGGTGCTCATTTTGTCTGAATCCTCAATCAGGGTCTCCTTGTCCTCTTCCAGAGTCTGAACGTGTGTCTGAAGCTCATCTGTCTCCAATCTTAATCTCCTTACCAAAGCAGTCTGAGATGAGACTGCAGCTTCCAAAGTGATGACCTTCTCTACAAGTTCATCAATCCTCTCTGCCACGTCTGGTGCCGTGACAGTTGTCTTAGAATTCAGTTCAAGTTGTTCCTTGATCTTCTCCCGCAACAATTCCAAATCCATATCCACACTTGTGGTCGGGGACTCCTGCTCCGTAGAGAGCTCCAACTCTTCCATTTGGTTGGGAAGAAATTGATGGCTGAGAGTCTCATGGTCCTGAGAGTGCTGCGGCTGTTGTGTTTGGTTGGGAAGAAATTGATGTTTGAGAGCCTGCAGCTTCTCCCGGGTTTCCTTGAGCTTCTGGCGCTCCACTCTTGCCTCTTCAGCTACGCGTTCTTGTTTCTCTTGCAATTGAGCCAAGGTCCCTTGGCATGATTTGAGAGCAGTGGTAGACATCAAACTGCGAGCCTCATCATCTTCAATGACTGTGCCAATACCGAACTCATCTTGTAAGTCAGAAACTCTGGATTGCATCTCCGTGATCTGGCTTTCAATTTCCCAGTACCTGGCAGCCCCACGTTCATACGAGCTCTTGACAAACTCTTTTTCTGTTTGTAGCATCAAAATCTCTTTCTGAAGCTTGTCGATTTCATCAAGTGCCTCAATTTTGCTCAAACCCGAGCATGTTGCAGCTATGATGGAGCTGATAGTCTTCTTGAGTTGTTTTCTTTTTGAGATTGCAGGAGTTGGGACCAGGAAATCTTTCTTTGGAATATTAGGGATTTTAGGGATGGTTGATTTTGGAAGAGAAGGCAAAGCTTTAGGGAGGGTATCACCACTACCCTTGGGAACATTTTCTTCTTCATCATCCATGGCAAACTGAACCTTTTCAGGGTACACAGTTGCAATAGTTCGGTTGGCATGTTGCAGCTCTCTTGATAGGTGATCATACCTCTCTGCTATTGCTCTGTATGCCCGGAAATATTCTTCCACCAAGTTTATTAGCTCTGGCCTCTTCCTGTAGTACATTTCTGCCCTCTGAGCGAATGAGTCTCCATCATCATCAATGATTTTCAGCATGAATTGCACCTTTTCTTCCACATCTGCCATATTCTAAATTTCATCAAGTTGTTTGTATGTAATGCAAAATGTATCAAAATCTATACCTGTTCGTAATGTTTTCCACAAGATTTCATCACCAAAGTAAAGGAAAGACCAATTTTTGAGACAAAAAATGTGAGAGAGGTGATTGATGTGGAGGAACATCATAGATTTCATAAAAATCGTGGAATGAAAAGAACACACCACCTAATAACAAATGTAAAAAGAACATAACATGGTGATTGTAGGAGATGAACCAAAATCAGCATTATCATAGTATTATGGCATGGTGGAGAAGGAATAGCATTACCGTGAAGGTTTTGTTCAAGCCATTTAGACTGCTTGGTCCTGATGTGGCTGGCCCACCACCATGAATATGCATTGGTTGCTGCTCTATGCAACATAATTCTTCAGCAGCTCAAAACAAAGGAAGGCATTGGAAGAGAAGAGTTTGGAAAGAGAGGAAAGACAGGCAGCTTTCTGAATCAAAGTGTAATAGAGATGGAGGGGAGGATACCTCGGGCGAACTCGGTGTTGGACCTTCCAAAAAATGAACGTAAAAAAAAGAGCTGAATAAGGGGAACACGTCCTCGCCATCTGCATCATTTCATTTATAAAGGGAGATTAGATATCACGGTATCACCACCTCCCTTATTTTTTATACTCATGGGAGGCATTAGGCACCCAGTTATTGGGCTGTTGCTGTTGTTTTAAGTTATGGCCATGTCCTCGTGTGCGTACATATATTTAGATCTGGTTTCTCTTTGCCAATTGTCAATCGGCATGCCCCCACGTCTCCTTCTATTATTAGATATATAGCTCACACCAAGCCACCCACCTTCAAACCCCATCAAAATCAGGCGTCCACCCTCTTTCTGTTCGAGGACATGTGCTCCGCATCGTCAATCATGCACCATCCATCCCACCACTCCCCCACCCGTGTTAAGTCGACCCCTCCCATCACTTCTACTTAAAATCCATAAAAAATACCATCCTTGCAAACCGAGATCCGGTTGTATGATTCTGTTTTTTTTAGTTTTTTTTTTTGTAAATTAGAATTGTTAATTTTAATTCATTAATAAAAGAAATTGCTCATGCTAAATTTACATTTAAAAGAAAAAAAATGGAAACAAAAATCTGCTTTAGAATCCAAGTTTTATTTTCATATCAGCCATTGCAATCGAAACTACAGAAACAAAGCCTCTATAGTATTTCTGTTCACATATTTCATTCTTCCAGCTCATTCCCACGATACCCTGCTTTACGTCCGTACATGCAGGAAAGATAGTTTTTATTTTATTCACAAATATAGATACTATTTACAAGTACCACTTCATATGTACATCCATATTTACATCAAAGAATTTGCATGCACACACGCACACCTCCTTTGTTTTTTTTTCTTACTATCCAACCGCCATGTGAATTTAAAAAAACAAAAAAATAAAATAAAAGACAACTACACAATAATCTCTTCTTAGTCCTGGATGGCAAAATGGGAAAACAAGGAGGCCTCATATCCATGCCAGACCACTCTAGATCGATGGTCTGCTCCTCTGACCCCCATGCGTGATTACTAGCAGCACTCAAAGAAGATTGTCCTCCGTTTTCTTTCCCCTCTTTTTTTAGTTGTTTCTTTCCAATTCTATCTTCCTTTTTTTTTCCCTCCCTTAGATGAGGGGATATTTTAAACATGGCAGAATACCAGAAGTCAGCAGTGCCACAGCCATGGCAAACCATCAACACTCCTGGATTGTATCAACTTCTCTGGAGAGAAGAGATCCACTGTTCCATGTACTTCCCATTCTCTACAAAGTAATGCAAAACATAGAAAAACAACTCAGCACAGGTAATAAGATTTCAAATAAGAAAATCTAATCTTTCTTCAACGCCATTATTATACGTGTGAGTTTTTGAATAGCATCCACTGCCTTGATTAAGAGAACATTCAAGAGTAAGAGAAACCACTATTATGGCCTGGCAACAGCACAGTCCTAGGTTTACTATGGTTATCTTTGCTGTGAAAACACAAAAGAATCTTCTAGTGAGGACTTGCTTGATAGGGGATTGACCGGGCAATAGTTGAAAAAGAAAAAACCTGGCTAGCAGGTAAAATAAGTGGCCAAGAATTGAACATTGACATGAGAAGAATGACAGTACAATCAACCACATATAACCCACAAATCATCCAATCACAAACACCACTTTCCAATGCACAGGCAAAGACCAACAATGCCTAAGCCGACTTAAGCAGAACAGTATAAAGTCAGGTACGGGTAAAACTTATGCATGACACAATGACAATGAATACAAAAAGGCAATAAGCAAATTAAATAATGATGAGTTTGATAACCATTAGCAATAAAAGAGTTTCTGTAAATGGTTACACAGAAAAGGTCTTCAGAGAGGATCCCAACCAATACCTGTACTTCTGAGCTTTTAATGTACATTATATTAAGCAAAAAAAAATGATAGGACCTTATCCTTTATTCAGCATATAGTGTTTATGACAGTGTTATGACACAGAAATGTATGATATAATATGGTTTGTCCAACAACTAAGAATGCAATAAATACTCGTAGTCTGAATATAAATGGAAATGTCTGATTTATATCTGGTTCATTGAAGAACTAAGAATGTAATAAATACTTTTAAGTCCCTTAATGAGATCACGCAGCTGCCTCCACCAAAGATAACCTATCTTACAGGTGAAACCACACATATCCTATGGCTGTTCTCTTATAGACTGGTTGAGCTTGCACAGCAAAGACTCACCAAAAAAGGAGTGAAATTAAACTATAAATGGATCTTCACTACCAAACTCTCTCTCTCAGTATTTTTACTCCTTTTAAAAACATCCTTCAATATTTGTATGCACTTTGACACCATGCGCTGTACCAGGCCCTGTTTTTATTGGCACATAATTAGGTGTTGTGTGACTTTTGCTAGCTCATTGAACAATTCAAGTTAGTAAAATATCCGACAGACAAGTCAAAAAAAGCAACTTTTTTTTCAAGTTTGGAGGGTTGACGGTCAATGAGCAAATTAGTCGAAAGTCTAAAAATCCCATTAAGTCCAGGTCCAAAACACTGTTTCAGTTAAGAAAATTCAAACTTGATGCATTGAGGCTTTCAACACCAGATGTTGCATCATAGCGTGTACTTGGTAAAAATCATGTATGGAAAGCAACAACCGCATTTTATGAACATTCTTAATGTCAATAGTGTTCAAAGGGGTTGATCAAAACTCTCTTAAAATTTTAATCAGGGCTGAAAAAAGACAAAGGAATTGGTCAGACTCCCTGTTGAACTACCATATGATAATTCAATGATTCATTTAGTATCATTTCCCACATAGAATTGAGCCAGATAATTTTACTTGTCCTTTAATCATCCAATTCCAACTTCTTTTTCAATGCAATTTTAGTATTTTCTAATAAATTAGATATGACATGAAACCAAGAAAATATCTCAAATAACCCACAAATATCCATATAAACTCTAATTGAGTTTTGTAAAAACTTTGAAGATGCATTTTGATTATCCATGTTAAAGATCCCAAAACACCATGTAATACCAAAGCAAGCAATTACAAAGAGGCACACATGCAGACCACCAGAAGATAAACAAATGGAAACCAACTTGTAAACAATTAAGTGCAAAGGGAAAACGTTAGGAAAAATGGCTCTTACCAGCAGAGTAACCATCTGGGATATTCCCAATGGTGCTGAAAATCTTCTTGTTTGCATCCTCCACCACATCATTGCGACCACGACCATAGCAAGGAACCAGCACAGCAAAACTGCTGTCTAATTCATCATCAGACTGGAACTCAGGCCCATGAGGCTCCAACCATCCAATGGACCAATCCGAGTCATCCGATTCTGAACCAGAAACACATCCAGCATCAGATGGCACAAGAACAACATCATATTCCCGATCAATTTTCCGCTCCTCCCGACTTTGCCATTTGCGCTTGGTCCTTCTAGATGCGGAGGTCATATTAGCCCCTTTAACTAAAGGGAATTTCAAAGCATCCGGCTCCCACAAACCTGAATCTTGAGAAGAATTTAAAGAAGATCCATTGGAGAGTCTTTTGGGCTCTTGGTGTTTTCCACTCCACAACCACCAAGAAAGATGGGTTAATGACACGGACATACTCTTACTCAGATATCGATTTGAATAAGAACAGAATGAATTTTGTGGCCAGAAATTTGCGAATAATTAAGATGTGACTAAGACCGGATAATCGGAAGCAAAGGCGTTTCGATGAGTAGTTTCTGCCTGTAGCAGGAACCACTGATAAGAAATAATGATCAAATCAAATAAATAAATCTAAAGGCAAACTCAACTTACGAATCTGATGTTAGTAACTGAAACCAAGAGGAAAATTTTTTCGCAGACGTCACTTATAAACACCAGAACCTCTAGATTTAAATGAAAAATAAACAAATCAAACCTTAATAGATTGATGGAGAAACAGAGAAAATAGAATGAAGTTTTGAATCTAATTTTTCTCTTGGTTTTTTAAAAAAAAACAAAATTTCACTTCAGCTAGGTCATATCCCGAGTTTAAGTAAGGGTATTATTTTCTCGGTGATCACGTATCGGGTTTGTTTCTTGCTTTTCTAGTCAACCAAACAGAGAAAAGAAATAAAAAATCACAAAACGAGTTCCAAAAAATTTATCCTAAAATTGGGAAATAAACTCACACCCCCATAACTTACCCAACGGACCCAGAAAATCCAAGCTTGTTCCAAAACCAAATTTTCCTAGGAAGGAAAACGCGGCTTTACCCAAAATAAATCCTTTCAAAATGAAATATAAAATAAATAAATAAACTAATCACCAAGTCCCTCAAAACTCGTATGAACAAGAATCGCAAACCATCCCACGACGATTAAACCCGTACAGAATTTTCTGATCAAATCACACAACCGAAAAAATCCACAAAACAGCTCATTTTATAGCCAACCCTTAAACCAGGGAACAATCTCCAAATCCCAAAATCCAGACACCAAGAACAAAACCCTAATTCTTGGCTAATCGTCCAAACGGTGGCTCAAATCAAGAAACAATGGATACCTTAAAGGTCAAAACCCAGAAAATTGCTTCTCAAAATCAAAAACCTAATTTCCCTCTCTACACTCAGAAGGAACCATCAGTCTAGAGAGAGAGATTTGAAGAATGGAGCTGGATCGTTCTTTCTTACTTGTAAGCTTCTTTCTCCCATTATTTAACACCAAACAAAAATGATAAATTACTCGGAAAAGTGAAAGCGGCCTAATCTCCTACAGGCGGGTGCAGTGTGACCCCCGTGGGCCAATGGCTTTGACGGTTGAGATACTTGCAGTGAGTCCAATTAGAGAAAGATTTTACACGCCAGGTCAGACTTTGGCTGGTGTGAGGTGCCAGGTATTGACCACGTGGACTTATAAATGACCACGCCTTTGCGTGTGTGTTGGGAACAAGTCACTGCCGCCACCACTCTTTGGCAATTTTTTTATTTAATTTTATGTTTTGGTTGATTTTTATTTTTTTCATGGTTTCAATTTTTCTGACAAATTTTTTATAAGAGAAAATATTTTGACTATTTGACAATTAATGATTTGTCGTTTTGGTGTATTTGTAAATATATGTAATTTTTTAAATGAACCTTTGAAAATCATGATAATTTTTTTTTAAAAAAAAATGAAATTTTGAATAATTTTTTTTATAGGTATACAATTTTTAACCTATTATTTTTACCACCTATTTTTTTTTCTACTATGGGTTTTGAAAGTATTAAAATTAATTAATATAATTTTTAAAATTTAATTATTTTTAAAAATAATATCAGAAGGGTATTAGAAATAGGTACGAAGAATATAAAAAAAGTATAAATAATAATATATATTAACTCAAATATAAAAATTAAAATAATGGGAGAAAATTTCTTATTTATTATAATTTTTCAATTTAATAGAAAAAATGAGGAGAAAAAAAAGTTATAAAACATGTCTGATTGTGTAGTGAAAATTATGGGAAAGAAAATTAAATTTATAAAAAAAATTATTTATATTTTTTTTCTTGTTTTTATTGAAAAAATATATATTTTTTAACACTTTTAAAGTATTTAAATATGTATAAATCATTTTATTTTTATTAACATTTTACAAAAAAAAACATAGCATGAAAACTATTTTCCTAAACTCCTCCATTAGGTGGAGGATTTAGGATTTAGGCATAATAAAATAGAGTGGTAGGGATAAATCTATGATCCACGTGGATGATAAGAGCAAGGCCCCGTTTTGGTGGGTAGAAACGAATCACGATGTATCCAAGGGAGAGGGAGGAGGACCACAAATTTCCTCCCTTTAAAAAAAACTGTCCAATCCATGGTCGACGTGTTACTCATAATCCTCTTCCCTCAAATCATTCCGGTTCGGGCCAATCAATGGCTGGCACATGGCATATGATTTGGGTGATAGGGGACCATCCATTAGTGTCTCATATCCATACATATCGAAACGACACTGACGTCATCCGTTACCAATTACCAGCCCAATAGTACAATGGTGGTGCCTCTGTGGCACAACAGACTGTGATTTAGTTTTTATTTATCAGTTAACACCTGAAACCTCCGGACGGGCCCACCTTATAAACATGTAGATGAGTTGAAGGCATTGAGATGAAGAGTCGTGAGTGATAATCCAATCCATTGCGCGCATGGTTTTGGTGATTTTGATTTGACTCATTGGAGAAGTATATGTAAAAGAAATGAGATGAAGTTGGTGGGAATGATCTAAGATGGTCAAAATAAACAAGCAAGTGTACGGAGGTTCACTTGATATCTTCCATGAGGTGGGTGGGGTTTATTTGTTGATGGCTAAGTGACTATTGGTGTGGTACCCTTTTTTGGACCGTTTCTAGCTTATTGGTTTTGTAGTATTCATGTATGTATTTAGTATTAAAATATCTCATCCTATTTTCATTAGCCTCTCTTCATTCGTTAATCCATTCAGATAAGGAGGCCGCTTTTAGTCATACTATAAATGCAAATTTTTTAAATTTAATAATTCGGTCACAATTTTTAAATATTTATTTTATAAAAAAAGAAACGGTTCCTGAATGGCACAGAAACGGACCAAGAAGGCGCGGCCCGGACGGGGTTACTTTGGGCTGGGCATTGGGCCAAATTGAAGATAAATGTAGCCCAAATGAACCCGACCGAGTCCAAACCCGAACCCATTTATGTGCCATATTCCCTTTCCTATTGTTGGTACAGGCTACAGCCCAAAGCACAGTGTGAAGTGGCCAACCCTCGCCATCGCAAATGGAGTCGCTAGCTTCTTCTGCTACAGTTCAACTGCTGTCGCCGCCGTCTGGCCTCTCAATAAACACCACTCCCAAACCTAGAAACTCAGTCGCTTTCAAACATAGAAGCAAGCAGGTGTGGTGCACCTCCTCTTCAACCATGAAGACATCGGCCACTGATCCTTCTACGAAGAAGGCCAAGGAGGCAAAGCTTTGGGGCGGACGCTTCGAAGAGGGCGTCACGGACGCGGTCGAGCGCTTCACCGAGTCCATTTCTTTCGACAAGGCTCTCTACAAACAAGATATTATGGGGAGTAGGGCTCATGCCTCAATGCTTGCTCACCAGGTTCCTCTTTCCTTTCTTTCTTATCAGTTTTATTCATCATTGTGTTTATTTCTGAGAAACCGGATGAGAGTTGAGCCCAAAAAAAAAAAAAAAGAGAAGAAATTGTTTCTTTATTTGGTTCTTTGTTTTTGTTTTTTGTTAACCAAACATTGTATTTCCTTTTCCTGGAAACCAAACAGGGAATTAGGGGTTTGATTTTCTGAATTTTGAACGGAATTGTCTTATAAACTGTCTGGTTAATTCATGGTGGAAAAAAACAAAAAATAGTTGTATTAAACTTAGGCCAAATTTCGTCTCTTTCAGCTGAGTAAGAGGGATTATTGAAATGCATGTGTATTAATGATTTATTTCTGCGCTGTAGGGCTCGAGAAAGTATCCTATATTGTAGTGATAGCGTTAGGATGATCTCATCCAATATCTGTTGATGCATTGATTTTGTAGGGATTGATCAGTGTTAGTGATAGGGATAGTATTTTGCAAGGTCTTGATAAGATAGAGAGGCGCATTGAAGATGGTGAGTTTGTGTGGAGGACTGACAGGGAGGATGTGCACATGAACATTGAAGCAGCACTTACTGATTTGATTGGTGAGCCTGCGAAGAAGCTTCACACAGCTAGGAGTCGTAATGATCAAGTCTTGACTGATTTTCGCCTGTGGTGTCGTGATGCTATTGATAACATTGTTGCTCACATCGAACATCTTCAGGTTTTATAATTTCACTTTGTTTGGGTTTCTCCTAGAACTTGATATTTCTTTTAGAAAACAAATTCAATTCAATGATATTCTTTACTCATGGTTCCCAAATTTTCATCTTTCATTGCATCTATGAGTAATGATATCTTCAATGACATTAGTTGTTATTCACCGAGAAAAAATTATGAAAACTCATTCATTTTGTTCAATAGTAGGATTATAGGACTACCTGATTATTGTTGCTACAGATTTCTGTTGTAATGCACCTATTAAGTTGCATCTCTTTGCAAGAGAATCTGAATGTCATTACTGGTTTATCATCCTAAGTGAGCAAGTAGGGATTCTTCCTTTCATTTTTGCTTTTTTAACATGCCACTCAGCCATATGCTCTTAATTGTGATCTAATGTTGAGGTGGCTTTGATTTATTTCCCCACTGATTTATCATTCTTTAGCTACTACTGGTGATAGGCTATTCACTCTTGTGGCCTTTGAGTTTGTGCACCAGTTTGTGTTGGTGTATACAGTACCAACACAATGGGGGATGCAAGAGGGATTTGAGGGGGGCCAAGTTCATTGAAGTTCTCAAAACCTCTCCCTTTGCTTTTACAGTATTGACAATGAGTGCAATTAAAATAATAGGATGCCTCCACCACTAAAATATTTGTGTATTTTAGTTTGTTCATTTGATTTCCTAAGGGGAAGGTTCTTGAATCCATCCTTGATCTTTGATAGAGTTGATAATAGCCGCAATTTTCAAAGATGACTTTACTTTGAAATCACTACAGCGTTAACTGTATCTTCATTAATGGAAGAAAAAATGAATACCATGCATCTGTATTGACCTGATAATATTTTTCTGACACTTTCATGCTTCATTTTTGGTCCTATTTAGAAACCCTTCTTTATAGCCCCCTGCCTATATGCGTTCACGTTATATCAAAAGAGCACTTCTTATTGTTCTGTATCATCTAATCAATTGCAAATCACATGCTTTTGTAATTCTTGCATATGCCAAAAATGTGTTCATCTACCTCTTTGTGTGGCTGTGTCCCGCTGCAAATTAGTCAATATCAACTTTAATATTATTGTTTTCTAATAGAAGATTACAGCTTTCTTGTAGTGATTTCAACAGATCAGACATGTCCTACTTTTACCATAATATTCGTGTATGATGGCATTAAGTTGCTCTTTTTGGGTTAGTTGATCGCTCATATTTTTGTCGTTTATTGGATCAAAACAAAATTTATAACCTAATTCACTATTCTATAGCAATTTGTACCCGATCAAAAATGGTTTTAGTACAAACTACCGTAGTATAGTGGTATTTAGGTATCGTCCACAAGGATGGATTATTCTCGGTAATTAAGGCTTGAACGAGATGATGAGAAATGATGGTGATCAAATGGAATTTACTTGAAATTGCATGATAAAATCTCAAGATAGCAATGTATTCAAATTGAATTGAAAATGAAGTGTAAAAGAGAAGAAAATTTATAAGATGTGAGATTCTCGGAGTTAGGATTTTCTAGAGAGCAATTTCCATGGTGAATAGGTGTTGAGATCTAATTTTCATCAAGTTAGATTGAAAACCTAAATTCTCATCTAAACCGATTTTTTATTTAGCTTTAGATCTAGATCTAATTTCTCTTAAAATTAGGTAATCTAATCCAAGAGATCAATTTGAATCATAAATTCAATTCATCTTAAACTATCTTCCAATGATTCACACAATACAACTATTCAATTTCATCAAATCTAGCATTAAGAATTTGATGAATCTACCTAGCTTGCATTGTAGCAATCATTCAAGACAATTTGAAGAGAAAAATCCCCAAATTTCAATTAATCAATCAATTGGATCTAATTACCTTTACAATTCAGGCTCAATTCTCTAATTCACCATAGATCTCGCCTTTAGATCCTCCCTCCTCCGAGAAAAACGTGATTTAGCCACTCATGCTTGGAGATTTGATCTCACAAGACATGTTTGGCTACCGAGAAAATAAGAGAAACTGAAGGAAAATGGAGAATTATATAGAGAGAAGAAGTATGAAAAGTTATACAATTAGAAAATGTATCAAAAAGTTTTTCAATGAGTTAATCCCGTTTCTATTTATAGGCCAAGGTAAAAATGACACTTGGCAACATTCTAGAGGTCTTCCGGATGCTTCTTCATCAAGGAAGCTGGAGGAAATGAATTTTCGCATGAGCCCTAGCAATCTCGCATGATGGTGCGAAGTGGAGAATGCAACAGCTTCCTTTTCGTTCTTCTGGAGCGTTTCGCATGACTGTGCGAAAATTTCGCATGGTCATGCGAAATTACTTCCTCAAAATTTCCTCTTATGCTGCAGCCACCTCCCTTCTGTCTCATTTCGCATGACTGTGCGAAAATTTCGCATGGTCATGCGAAACCAACAATTATGCTATTCCGGCTCCTCTTTACAACTTCTCTCATTTCTTCATGTTTAATCCATCTCCACCACCTTCAATTAAGCTTCAAAGCTTGGTTCAAGTGCATTTCCTCTTCCTCATGACCACATTATGTACCCTCCTCCATTCATTTTCCATTTGTCACTCCATGCTTCAAAAATCACCTTAAAATATCTCCAAAACTCAACAAAAACCATTAGTATCACTTGCAAGGGTAGTAATGTATTACTTGGGCAAATTAGGCATAATTACTACTCAAAAGGTGTAAAACACATGAAAGTTAGTATCTAAAATATGTGGTTTTTGAGTAGTAATCATTAGTGATGCAAAAAATGGGTTTTGGGGAGAAATAGGCTGGGTGGATTAGATGGTGCATATCCACTGCCTCGTTTTCTATTCTGGTTAACGGTTTTCTAACCGGTTTTTTCCGGAGCACTAGGGGGTTAAGGCAAGGAGACCCTCTCTTCCCTTAGCTTTTTGTTTTAGGAATGGAGGCTTTAAGTAGCCTCATTAACAGAGCAGTGAGAGGGGGTTTTCTATCAGGCTGCAGGATAAGGGGAAAGGAAGGCGTTGGGATCCAAGTTTCGCACCTGCTGTTCGCTGATGATACGTTGGTCTTCTGTGAGGATTCCCAAGAGCAATTAGCTTTTTTAAGTTGGTTATTACTGTGGTTTGAAGCCACTTCTGGTCTGTGTATTAATTTGAACAAAAGTGAAATTTTGCCGGTGGGTAGAGTGGAGAATGCTGAGTTATTGGCTGCTGAGCTTGGCTGCAAAGTGGGATCTCTCCCTTCCACTTATTTGGGGCTCCCTTTGGGTGCTTCGCATAAGTCGGTGATGGTTTGGGACGGAGTGGAAGAGCGGATGCGGAAGAGACTTGCCTTGTGGAAGAGGCAGTTCATTTCTAAAGGTGGAAGAATTACTCTCATTCAGAGCACTTTGGCAAGCATGCCTATCTACCTTATGTCCTTATTGCGTATGCCAAGAGTGGTTAAATTAAGACTTGAGAAAATTCAAAGAGATTTTCTTTAGGGAGGGGGAGCGTTGGAGAAGAGGCCCCATCTTGTAAAGTGGGTTATTGTTTGTTCTCATAAAAAGAAGGGTGGATTGGGGATTAGAAATCTTTCTACTCTCAATAGGGCCCTCTTGTGCAAATGGAGTTGGCGTTTTGTGGTTGAAAGAGATTCCTATTGGAAGCTTATTATTAGTACGAAGTATGGGGTTGAAAGAGGAGGGTGGAGTACTCGCGGGGTTAGGGAGGGCTATGGGGTGGGGCTTTGGAAGGAAATCAGTAAGGAAGGTTTGTTACTGCTCAACAATGTTTCATTCTCGGTGGGGGATGGAAAAAGGGTGAGGTTTTGGAAAGATATTTGGTGCGGGAACATTTCCCTTTGCTAGGCCTTTCCCTCCTTGTTTGATTTAGCGGTTTCTAAATATGCATGGGTAGTGGACTATTGGGATTCAATGGGGGAAGAGGGAAGGTGGACTCCCCGCTTCCTTAGACCTTTCAATGATTGGGAGGTGGAGAGATTCCTTTCGTCCATTCAAGGAAAGAGGCTAAATGCTGATGTGGAGGATAGGATGGTGTGGAAAGAGATGAAAAATGAGATTTTCACTGTAAAGTCCCTTTATAATTCTCTTGTTTATAGCTGTGCAGTCCCATTTCCATGGAATGTTATTTGGAGTCCGTATGTTCCTACAAAGGTGAGTTTTTTTGCTTGGGAAGCTTCATGGGGGAAGGTTCTTACTCAAGATCGACTTAAGAGGAGGGACTGGATTTTAGTTAACAGATGTTCATTGTGTTGTGCTGAAGAGAAGACGATAAATCACATTCTTGTTCATTGTTCTAAGGCGAAGGTTTTGTGGGATCTTGTGTTTTCTTTATTTGGTGTTAATTGGGTCCTTCCGTTTACAGTTAGAGACACTCTCTTAGGCTGGTATGTTTCTTTTAAGGACAAGAAACATAGAAAGGTTTGGCGGGCAGCTCCTCTTTGCTTATTTTGGAAGGAAAGAAATAGGATAGTTTTTTATAATGAGGTCCTGTCGATTCAAAGATTGAAAAATTCATTTGTTTGTAATCTCTTTTCCTAGGCTAAATCTTCTATAGTTGTAGGCCCTTTAACTTTGTTTAACTTTGTGGACTGATTGGGTTCTTATTGAGGGTCGGTGAGTGCTTGTCCCTTTTGTTTCCTGTTTTTAGGTGACACTTGTAGACTCCCTGTATGCTCAGGGTCGCCTTTCAAGCACCCTTTATCTAATATATCCTTGTACGTTTATCTAAAAAAAAAAAAAAGTTGCTCTTTTTGGGTACATGAATTTTTTAAAATGAGGTTTTGACAGATAAATGCTTTATGATCTTTTGATATTAATATATTGTTTTATGTTCTCTACAGGTTGCATTAGTTACCTTGGCTATGAAGAATGAGAACTTGATTGTTCCTGGTTATACACACCTACAAAGGGCACAACCAATTTTGCTGCAGCATCTTCTCTTAGCGTATGTTGAGCAGGTTTGAATTAATTCATTTGTTCACAATCATGTGTTTTTGTGGAATGTTTGTATGTGTTTTGACTTAGGCTAAGCAAAGAGATGATGGCAGGCAGGCTATGCCTGTCATTGTGTTTATTGCTGCTAGTTGATCCTGGCATAAATTTTAACATTTTGTCTATACAAGGGCTTGAAATATGGGGGGAAAAGGTCAGTTTCTGATACAAAGCACAGTAGGATGAGGTATTAATGTAATTTATTTCTAGTGTCAGCTTCTACAGCTAATATCAGCTTTTATATTTTATTGGTGTGGGTTTGTGATTCCTAACCCCACTATATCTAATATCAACGTCTATATTTAATTTCAGTCTCCAACAAAAGCAGCTGCACACCGTATTTATGTGGCTCTCATGCATGATATGCTGAACTGATTTGTTACCTATTAGGGTTTAAAGAGGGGGATGTCTATTTACTGGACAAGAATTTTTCTGGTTTAAAAACATGCTGTATTTCTCATTTTTCCTGAAAAGTGAGTCTTCCCATAATATGTTGTCTTGTAGCTTGATCGTGATGCTGGTCGTCTACTGGATTGCAGACAGAGGCTGAATTTCTGCCCCCTAGGTGCATGTGCATTGGCTGGCACTGGCCTTCCCATTGATAGGTTTATGACTTCGCATGATTTAGGATTCAATGCTCCCATGAGAAACAGGTATGCATTGAAATGATTCTTGGGACTTAGAAAACAGTGACATTGTAATTTCTGTTGCAACATCATGCAGATTGGTGTCATTTTCTACTGGTGACTATAGTATGAATTTTAATGCTTTTCAGTGACAATGAGCAAGCCAGTTCAAGCTGGTGATGATTTTCAAATTGATTTGTCACTTTGGTTATTTATGACTATCTAAATCTACTTCTCTGGAATGTACTGTGCAGGGGACTGTGAGAAGGTTCACTCTTGGAATTATTAAACTCATTAACTAGCTCATCGGCTTTGATCAACTCATGATCTTTGGGGTCTCATTGTGCACAATAGGGGGGGTTATTCCATAACCATTTGTCATACTTCTCATGAATAGTGGAAGTCTATGGAAGCATCACCATGTACTGGTGCATTGACTTAACTCAGTAGCACTTGTTTTTGCATTAGTTGAGTTGAGAGAGTGTTCATAGATGATAAGGATTAAGAAGAAAGAGAAATACAAGGAGCAATTATTGAAAGAAGAAAAAGAAAGAGGGGTACTCAAAGAAACAATTTGTCTCAAAGGGAGGACAAGGATAAAATGGTGTGGACAACATCTAAGAGTGGAGCTTTCTCAATCAAGTTGCTTTATTCTATTCTAGAGCCCGGAGGCTCTTCTTTGTTCCCTTGTGGTAGTATTTGGAGGGCAAATGTGCCTCCTAAGGTAG
This sequence comes from Vitis riparia, assembly GCF_004353265.1. Taxonomy (NCBI): domain Eukaryota; kingdom Viridiplantae; phylum Streptophyta; class Magnoliopsida; order Vitales; family Vitaceae; genus Vitis; species Vitis riparia. Next base: position 5,876,281 of record NC_048448.1, on the reverse strand, counting down.
CATTCTTTGCTTGGGAGGCTTCTTGGGGTAAAATCTTAACTTTGGAGCAACTCCAGAGGAGGGGGTACTCTTTGGCAAATAGGTGTTTTCTATGCCTTTTTGAAGTAGAGACGATGGATCACCTTTTACTTCATTGTGTAAAGACGCGGGCCTTGTGGAATCTTTTTTTCTCGTGTGGCTTGGGTTCTCTCTGGTTCAATGAAGGAAACTCTCCTTGGGTGACATGGAGCGTTTGTGGGGAAAACCCGTAAAAAGGCTTGGCAAATGACCCCCTTATGTATATTTTGGTTAGTTTGGAAGGAAAGGAATTTGTTAGCTTTTGGGAATGAGAAGCTTTCGCTTCAAAGACTGAAATATTATTTTGTATGTAATTTTTGGTCTTGGGTTATGGTGTTTATAGTTTTGAGCCTTTCTTCTCTTGTTAGCTTTTTTGAGTGACTAGGCTCTAAGTAAGGGTAGGTGATGTGTTAGTTATTTCTTCCTCCCTTGGTTTCGAGCCTTTGGGCTACTTTTGTATACTCCCTGTATACTTAGAGGGCGCTTTTTGGTGCTTCCTCTTTCCATTTAATATAATTCCCTTTATCTATCAAAAAAAAAAATTGTCTCAAATCTTGTACTGGGTGATCAGGTCTCAATTTGCTCTTCCTAGTACCTTTTACCATGGGGATTCTTCACACTTATCCTAACAGCCACATATGGCAGGGAGCATTAAGCTTTACCTTGATGTATCTTCTCTTGATAACCCCTGACCAATTGAGGATTGGAGGTTTATTTAGGGTGCACAAGACAATACCATTCTCTTGCTTTGTTTAAGACAGCTGATTTGTTTTGGCTATTAAGCAGAAATATTGGCAGTATGCAAAGGCTTAAAAGAAGTGTCACTTTGGCTTTGAGGGATTTTCTAGTGCAAGCAATGCTTTGGGAGTGGTTAAGCGGTTCAGACGGGGTAGTTTCCTCAGTGTACAGAAAAGCTACAGATTGTTACAACAGTCTTGGCTCCCTATATATCTTAGGTTGAGAGAGGTTAATCAGTGTAAGAATTTCTTAACAAAAAGTGGAGCTTATCATTCTGGAGACTTTTAGAAGGCACTATATCCTCCTTGATATACCAGTCTCTCCTTTCTTTAAGACAGCTAATTGAGTTTGTCTATTAAAGGATGAATCTTGCTTGTCTTGAAACGCTTAAAAGAAGTGTCACTTTGAGGGATTTCCTTGTTTAAGCATTGCTTTGAGAGTGGTTGAGTGGTTCAAACAAGGTAGTTTCTCCTTGGTGTTTCAGCTGCGCATGTTCAGAAAAGCTACAGATCTCACCACCATCTTCGCTCCCAATATATCTTAGTTCGAGAGAGGCTAATCAGTGGACAGATTTCTTACCTAAAAGGGGAGCTATCATGCTAAAGCCCTTAAGAAGGCACTATGTCTTCATTGATTTCTTCTTCTCACCTCTGGTTAGGTATCATGCTAGAGACTTTTAGAAGGGAGATTTAGAAGGGGCATTATATCTTTCTTCTTCTTCTCACATCATGCTAGAGACTTTTAGCAGGCACAATATCCTCACTGATTTTAGTTATCTAGTCTCCTCTTCATCTTCTCAACTTTGGCTAGGTATCATACTGGAGACTTTTAGAAGGAAAGCTTTTTGATGGCTTTATATCCTCTAAACCTACAGAGTTGCCTTCTTCTTGTGGAGCTTTTAAAGTAGAGCTTTTAGAGTTGCCTTATTATTTTCCTTTAAAAGTCGGGAGTGCTTTTCTTCATCTTCTTCTTCTTCCTCCTTACCAAACCTTTAAAATTAGGGTTTTGACTTCTTCTTGTGTAGCCTTAAAACTAGGGCTTCTTCTTCTTGTCAAGCCTGTTTTCTTTTGATAGACGAAGACAAAATTGAATTGATAAAATGCCAAAACAGGGGGTGCACCCTACGTATACGGGCAATATACAAAGAGAGCCAAAACAAGGTTGCAAAAAGAAAGAAAAACCTAGAGAGGTAAAAAGCTAGCCATCATGTCAATCACCCAAAAAACCTTTTGAGTTGCCTTCTTCTTGTGTAGCCTTAAAAGTAGGGCTTGCCAAACCTTCAAAGTTGCCTTCTTCTCTGCCCCTTCAGAGTTGCCTCCTCCTTTTTCTTCACTTTCTACCTATTCTTCTTCTTTTTCTGCTTCTTCTGATCTCTCAGCTTCCTTTCCAAACCACCTTCTTCTTCTTCTTCTTTGCCCCATCATCTTCCTTTCCAAACCATCCTTTCTTCTTCTTCTTCACCTTCCTTTTCAAACCTTCCTTTGCAGTTCAGAATTGCCATCTTCTTGTGTAGCCTTAAAGGTAGAGCTTTTTTGGAAGGATCTCTCACCTTCCTTTCCGGTTTAGAGTTGCCTTGAGACGATTAGTTTTGATGGTAGAGATTAACATACCATTTTAGGTAAGCAGCATTCATCAAATGATTCACCATCTTTACTGTGACAAAAGAAATAATAAATTAGGTTTATAGCAACATCATCTGGGAAGATAGGCATTACCAAATTATTCACTGCCTTTATTTTGTTTACTTATTTGTTTTTGGCAAGTAAATTGAACTACTCACTGTCTTGTAGTGTGAGAAAAGAAATAATAATAATTCCCTTGGTCTACAGTTATGTTGATCTGCCCCATGGAATCACCCACAAATAGTGGTTTTTGATCCTTTGCATATGGTATTATTTAAATTATAGTTGGGAAGAGGGAATTGCTGCCATTCTGTTTGCTTCTATATCTGTTATTTGCTTTTGCATTCTCCACAATCTGGATTTCTTGAATAATTGGTTACATTTCATTATTAGCATTGATGCAGTTTCAGACCGAGATTTTGTGTTGGAGTTTCTTTCTGCTAATTCCATCACAGCCATTCATCTTTCTCGGCTTGGTGAAGAATGGGTATTGTGGGCTTCAGAGGAATTTGGATTTCTCACCCCAAGCGACTCTGTTTCAACCGGAAGTAGCATAATGCCTCAGAAGAAAAACCCAGATCCCATGGAACTGGTTCGTGGAAAATCTGCTAGAGTTGTAGGAGATCTGGTTACACTTCTCGTATTGTGCAAGGGCCTTCCACATGCCTATAATCGTGATTTGCAGGTAAAACTTCCATATGTTCAGCCAGTGATAATAGGAAAACCAATTGTAGAGGTTTGGGGGGTTGTGAGGGTGGGTTGAGACTTGGATCTATTTCAGCCTATAGATTCTTACATATCAGAACAACTATCTATGGTCTTACATCCAGCACACTGTTTATGTTGTTCATCGCGGTTTATATCAGGATCTATGCATTTGCTGAGCTTCCTTTTCCTGTGTTTTTTGGGATCTCAACCTTTTTATTTTAATCATGGAAGTTGTTTTATCTTGCAACAGGAAGATAAAGAACCTACATTTGACAGCACTAAGACAATAATAGGGATGCTTGAAGTGTGTGCTGAGTTTGCACAGAACATTACCTTTAATCGTGAGAAAATAAAAAAAGCATTACCTGCTGGTCATCTTGATGCCACAACACTTGCAGACTATCTCGTGAAGAAGGTAAGTCATTTTCTTAGAAATCTTCGATCTATTTTCTTTTTCACCTGTCAGAAGGACATTTATATTTCTTAAGTTATTAAGTTATCAACATGCCTATACAAGCAGCACCTCTAGTATTAATCCTGCGGGTCTAAATACATACTAGTCATGTAAAAATGATTGTATGTTAAAAACCAACCAAAGGATTGGTTGCCACAAGTGAGCACAGGAGGATAAAGCTGACTACCACCTGCAAAAATCTGTTTAGCAACAGTGTGCGTGTGGATGGTGCTGTCAGCTTTCTCGATTAATGGCTAATAAATGTGTATTGCTTTGATATCTGTCCTCTTCCAACCACTTAAATCTTCCATTTTGGTGAAACAAGAAGCTGCCATGGATATAATGTCAGGAAACCTGGGAGCAAAAAGGATAATATCAAGGGGGGATGATCCTGAATGGAGACACTAGTATATATAAGCAGTAATGTTACACATCCATGTGATTTAAGTGTTGCATTAGACACTTCCAATGGTAGTCATAGTTCTTTTTGGCAGCAACAGAGCTCCTTAGTTTTAGCAAAGGTGTGGTTTATAGGATTTGACATGACCTAAAACCAACATAGGCAGCAACCTACTTAGTTTTTGCCAGGAGGTTGTAGTTCATAGTTTGTTCCACATGTTCTACAAATCAACTCTCTCTCACATTCATGTTATGGAAATGTCTATTAAACTATTCTCTACTCTCACTCTCATTCATTTTATGAAAATGTTTACTAAATTATCTGTTGTGTACTTTTCTTCAGGGAATACCCTTCAGAACTTCTCATGACATAGTTGGAAAGTCTGTTGCCTTGTGTGTCTCAAAAAATTGCCAACTCCAGGACCTGAGTCTTGATGAATTGAGAAGCGTAAATCCAGTGTTTGACGAGGATGTATACGAGTTCCTCGGAGTAGAAAACGCAGTAAAGAAATTCTGCTCATATGGTTCCACAGGTTCAGAATGTGTTGCAGAACAACTTGACTTCTGGGTTACTAAGCTTCAAATCAACACAGCTGGACATAAATAGTGAATGGTGCCAGAGATCAGTACGTTGAAGGGGAATGCTTGTTACATTTGAGAAACCTTCACAATAACTTTTAATGGGCACAGCGGAGGGCACCAAAGAACTTGGCAGTGATGTTGTAATGCTCAGGAAACTGAAATATTGCTATTACAAGGAAAGAACTGCTGTTGGTGCTGATCAAAAAACAAACAACGAAGAACTGCTGTTATGAAATTAAAGCTTATTTTAATCTGAGAGTTCTCAAAACAACCTCAGCTGGCATAACATTTTGTGACATTTCCATTTGTAGTTTGCCACTGTTTAATTGGGTTTGTAGTATTTGTGTTGAGGTGGTGTTGGTTTTGTAGATTGGAGATTTTTTTTCTTTAAAAAAAAAAAAAAAATGGAAAATGTTTGACTTCATCCTCCAAGGAGACCTATAATGAATTGGGATATAGTTTTCAAGATTTTGACTATACAATGATATAACACCATTGGGGTTTATCAGTCAAATAAGACAGGCCAAATTAATCTAAAAATACAATAGTTAACTCGAGATAACAAAAAGGTGGTGCACATTAATTCCAATCTACGCTCGGTCCTTGCAGTTAACAGGACCTAAAGTATAATCCAGTATGCAATGTCCCAGGAAGCTACAATTTGGTGCTAGCGATTTTCTGACATCAGCAGAGAATAAGGATCAACAGTTTTAATGTGTAAAGCGAATTAGAATAGAATCCAGAATTACAAAAGAATTTTCTTAGGATCAGCATTTGCAAGCCCAAAATCAGAAGTGATTGCACCAAGGAATTAAATTTCAAGTGAATAGGCCACAAATCATTCTCATTCAGCAACCTTCTTGGATCTCCTTGTAGCTGGACGGCCGGCTTTCTTATTAACAAATTTATCAGGCTTAATAGCATTGCTCTCTGCATATATGGGGGACATGGAATCAATATCTGTATCAGTTGCACTGTTCTCTGGTTTCTTCAGGGCTCTGGTGTTTTCTTGATGCAAGGAAGGTGGAGCTAATGGAAGAAGCTGATTAGGTTTTTGCTCCTCTGCTTTGATCTGCAAGGGTTCAAATTTTCCATTAGCAAAGAAAATACCAGTGTATGATAAACCTAAGAATTATCTCATGATGGCAATATATGCCATTCAAATTGCACCAAAGGGATTTACGGTGAATTTGAGACTATTCCAAAGCATTTTTCAAATATCACAAATGCGCTTGTCAGAGAGGGAACAAACTCACTTAAAAAAGAATAGCTCTGAACCTTTTAAAATAAGGCAGGGAATGGAGCATACCAGTGTGTTTCCTATATCAGATAAGGCCTTCCCTCTTGGTGCACAATTGCTATTCTTCTCAGCAGGCTTGTCAACTAATGCAGTATGAAGTAGCAGCGCACTATGAGAAGCTCCAGTGCCGAACAAATCTGTGTCCCTATTGGTGCACTTAGTGGGTGCACAGCCACATGATGTTCCACAACTGCCATTAGTAGCTCGGCATTTGCATTTCAGTGTCTTGCACAAAGACTTTTTACTACATGAACAACACCCTTTGGATCCAGTTTTCCCTGTTACATCAGCATGTTCCTCAACTGGAGTTCCTGTTTTCAAACATTCAGAATCATTGGTACTCAACAGATTAGATCCAGCGCCTGAAGAATGGGCTCCAGAGTCCGAATTGCTTTTTTCAGTTGCCTGCTTTCCTGAATCTATCCAGTTACTCTCAGCTGCTTTCATGTTAGAATACTCTGGTTCAGATACATCCATGTCCTGAAAATCATTATCACTGACAGTACAGCTAAGGCTTGTGGCGCTCTGGGACCCCTAGAATCAAGGATACTATGTAATCAGCACTGGGTTGAATGATAATCAAACAATTATTAGTGGACAATCATAAATTAAATCCAGAGACAAGCACTTCATATTGTTATGGATTCAAAATCACAAGTGTTTTCTTGTAGTTGTAGTGTTGATGTGGGGTGGGTGAACCTTGAGGAAAAGCCACATGTATCTCCTTCATTATGTTTATGATGAGAACCCCAGAATTAGTCTCATCTTCTTTCCATTGTTTCTTCTGAATTATGTTCTATTGGAAAGTTTGAGTAAAAGAAATGACATGTATGCATGCAACTCAATGAAAAGGTACATCAAAAAAGAGGAAAATAAAAATAAAAAAGCCTGCATTGACTATTTGATCATGAAAGAGCATTGGCCTAGATCCAGCTGGTTATCAAATATCAAAACAAACAGATTGGTGCATGTATTTACTAGCATCTTTAACCAATCATCAGTATATTTTACTTTTCACTTGCTTTGGAACCATGATAGTTTCCAAGCTCTTTTTATGTTACTTGGCAGTTCAAAATATCAAGGAAAAGGAATATCGTGGCAGCAACTAACCTGAGACTTCTCCCTATGAATAAATTCTGCTTTTTCCATTTCCAATTGTCTAACCAAACCACTGAGTTCAACTACCATTTTATTCAAATCTCTTATTTCTGAATCCTTCTCTCTGCAGTCATCTTCTTCTTCCTCTAACAGGCACCTAAGAAAAAACAGGGATTCGGAACATGTTCGAAATAAGGCGTTTAAGCATTGACGGCAATATAATGGTGAAAGGGAAATATACTACAAACTTTGGAAGGAAAATTTAGAAACTTAATTTGTCACCTTAAATTTTTGTGCTTTAGCATCTCTGCCTCTTCCTTGAGATTTACAATCTCCACGGCTATCCCAGCCCTCCTAGAACACAGATGCATCACTTAAATCAAAGCATATAGACAGTCACTACTATGAAAAGTTCCAGAAGCTTGCTTTCACAAGAATTTTCACAATCAAAATTGTACAAACATAGTATACTTAAAATTAAATTAAATTCAGAAGAAGAAAATAGAAATGAAATCGATTAGTATTGGATAACCAGTGAATATGTTTAAAAGTTAAGGAAAGATATGAGTAATAAGTATCATCAAGGAGAAGGATGAAGAAAGGCCTATGCTTGTGTAATCATTTATTCAGTATTTTTAAAACCAGTGGTGGACTGTGATTAAGTTATGCAAATCATTCCCAAGTCTCTTAAGGGTAAAAGGGTGATCAAAACTTATTTCACAAATGGAGGTTTTAACCCATCAAGCAACTTCTCCAATTCTGCCTATAATCAATGAAACACAAACCAAATAAAATCAGAGCTCTTAAATTAACATAATTCTATGCAAATTCAACCCAAGGACTGGCCAGAATTGGAGTGCTGAACAGACTCATGAGAAAAATAATTAATGGGACTCACACTTCTAGTTGATGCTCATATTCAGAATATAATTCTTGCAACCGTACTGAAAGATCATGCTCATGCTCCATTGCCTACAGCAGTCCCACAATAGAAAAACATATTAAAGGTATTCATATTCCAATGAATTAGTTTATGGTCCAATTCCAAGTAATGAACAAATCATGCCAACAAAGATCCAACACTTGCATTTCCATTCACTTGTGTCCAAAATTTTACATTTTGGCCAAAGATGCCTTTACATCCAATTGTTTCCATTAAAAAAGAAATAGTACTCAGCATAAAAAAGATTCCAAATGGCAAGATACTCTTAAATAAGAACAGCATTCACTTTTAGGATCCTGAAATTCTGATTAAACAGAACTCTTCCTTGATAGGTAAAATGCAATTTTATAATTATCTTACTTTTCGGATTAAAATATATCAGCAAGGTGGCATTTTTGTCCAAAATACTAAAAATTTTGAACAGATGTGGATAGTAGTTCAAGTGTTGGGATTTATGGATATCCTTCCACAATCATGAATGTATACCCAAATGTGGTCCAAATCCCATCAGCTGCATTTCAATGGACTCTAAAACCATTCAGCCATTAATGCAAGCACACACAGAAAAATTCAATCCCATTGATTAGTTCAAGATACCTGAATTCTACCATTGGCATCTCTAGCACCTGCATCAAAACAAGAAAGGATAAAGTTAAAAATACAAAATAAATATCAACTCCATGAAGCACCAAATCTACTAACTTGATTTTTCATGTAACCAAGACTTTCGAGATTCTAACAGCTCTTTAAGCCACTTTGTAGCCATAGAAGCTTCTTGTGTCTTTCGTTGCAAAACCTGACATGGAAATACAGAAGTTTAGAAGAATAATCCCCTAGAACTTAGAAGACTTTGCATCTCAGCCAGACATCAATTTACCATCTTTTGTCCCTGGTTCAAAGCTAGTAGCTTGTGCATCTTGTACTCATTCCTCCTCCCCTCTGTCTTGAGCTGTTGATAAATAAAAACATTCTCCATGAGATTTAATAAATTGATATAATGAAAAATCCAGATAAACCAAAAACCACAGCAACCTAGTTAAGCAACTTAATAGCTCCCATCAAAATAATATATAACAGTGGAATTACCTCACCTGCTCAATCTCATAACACACTATTAAGGCATTGCAATGGTTTATTCAAGATTAGGAATTGGTATTAGTGTGTGATCTCCTTGATAAGTTGCATCAGGTACAATACAGGGGCATGGAAGATGTAGATTAGGATTCAATAGCTTTGTTATGACAAAAAATGCCTTTAAGATTGTATAGATACTGCAGCTCCCCTCATGCCTTCTTTGCTTGATCAGGAGAAGAGTAACTGTTTGAATGACTTGATTGATACAATTTGGTGATTCAAAGCCCAGTTGGTTGGCCATCTATTTATCCAACTCTCAGTGACCAGAGCGTTGTGGCACTTGATGAGCTTTAAGGATGTAATGCAGCTAATGCTTAAAAATGGGAAAATTCTTCTGGTCCTATATAGTTGACTTTCATAAAAAATAAATGAACATTTATTCAAGCTTTGTGTGACTGCTACCATGGTTTAAGTTATGGGTTGATATGGAGACACAATGCCCAATTAAGCTCAGCATCAGGAGGATCTGGTTGGCAGTCATCATTAGACAAAGTTAAACTACAATGTTTCAAACAAACTACAAGTTCTGGAAGATATCATCACCCATCTTGGCGATATATATGGAAGATGTTAACATGAATCTGTATGCCTCTTAACAAGATCTAGAAACATTACATAGTTCTAAAAAAAATTAATACAGAAACAGTCCACCTCATTTTGAAATAGAACATGATTTAGTAGAAGCTATAAATGACAAAAGGAACTTTTATTGGGTAAAGAAGTACTTTTACATTTTAGCTATTGGATGTTTTGAGACAGTATTGAACATTTAGTGTTATTCTTTATGCAATTGCATGATTGATCAATGTTGTGGAACATGTAGTTTTTCTTTTAAATCAATTTATCTGTAGTAAACTTAACTCTTTCCAACATGTCTTCTCTTTTTTTTTTCCTAATCCTAAAATGAAAACCATATTTATGGCTCAAATACACTGCTTCAAAAAAGAAAGAGAAAAAATAGAATAAAATCAAAGCCAATCTTAGGCATGATTCAAATTTTTTGATAAAACAAATGCCCACATTATATGAAGAATTGCTAATGCAGAACTTGAATACAGGAATTACATATATGTCAAAGAGGCATAACCTGGAGGATTTCTTTTTCCAATGCTGCCTTACATAATCTGAACTGCACAGACTGTTTCTTCATACTCCATTGTAGTTGAACCTAGAAAAAAGGATCAAAAATTAAAATACAATGGCATTAATAGCAAGTGCCAAAAGCAAAATCATATACTCATTTTATCAACTGCATAATAATACTTTTTGAGCCTTTATTCTCTGAATCTCATAATGTAACTGCTTCGCGGCCTCAGCATGTTTTTGTTTCTGTATTAGTAACTGAGATTGAGCTTCGAGTTTTTTCTTCAACTCTCCAACCTACAAAATCAGAATCCGCTTATAGATCCGCATCTTTTGGATAGCATTTTCAAAGTATTTTCTTGCTATACAAAGCATGAAAAAAAAAAAAAACCCACATTTAAAAGCGGGAAAATGTAATTTCAAAATGCTTTTCAGACAGCACATCGTAGTTGAAAGAGAGATCAACCTGTTCTTCAAGGTCGTTCAACTTCTGAAGATAATTTTCCTTTATCTTTCGAACGCCATCATCGGAGGCCACAGAAACATTTCCGAGACTGTTCCTCAGCTCCTCCACCTCCGTCTGCCATTTCACAAAACAGATGAGAAAACAAAAAAAATACCCCTCCTTTTGGTTGCCAAGAAAGCATAGGAAAATAAGAGAACATAAATTTCATGTTTTCGATGAAACGAAATCTCTGATTTCTTCGTTCGTAACATTTTCTCAGCAACCAACCAGATTCAATTAAGAATCACACCTGTAAAGCTTTGTTCTTCAGTTCCAATTCATGAACTCTCTTCTCACTGGCCTTCTTCATCTCCAGCTATTACCTAATGTTGGTGTTATCAATCTCTTAGTTAACAAACCGAAATCAAATCTTAAAACCCTAATCGCGGGATCCGACGATTGAAGATATTTTTTTGTTTCTTTTGTTGTCCCCTCTTTTTGTACCAATTATTTTCTTTGTTCAAATTATATTGAGCGCGTCAGTGGAGGCACATTTAAAATTTTTTAAAATAAAAATAAAAACATCAAATAATATTTTTTCAAAAAATGTGTGCTTCAACGGTAACATAAGAGCGGGGAGGACGAGGCAAAATTGGCCCATTTATTTATACTTAATGCCATTTAATTGTATTTCAATTTTATTTTCTTTAACTTTGACGGTATTTCTTTATATCTTATTCTCTCTTTCTTTTGTATATATCAACTATTTTCGGAGTTTGATTCAATATTTTACCATTTTCTTATTAAAAAGGTGATAATTCATAAAGTTGTGAAATCATACTAAAATTGACTAGTTTTTAAGTAAGGTAAAGAATCAATAAATTCCACACCATTATTCTTTAATAGCTTGGAATAGGATCCAATAAAGTTTTTACGAATAAGTATTCAAAAAAATAAATAAATAATAGATTAAGGATGTCCATACCCTTTGTATTTTACTAATCAACATATATAATTTTTTATGATATTTAATCATCATCTCTCAAGCGTGAAAATTATCATTAAAATAGCGATAATGACATGTAATGAAAACTCGATGCCACGTAATGAAAATTTGTAGGGATAAATAAATATTAAATGAACTCTGAGGCTGTGTTTGAGTGTTATAATGCTAATTATATTTATCATTTTTGTCGTCATAGGGATAATGAAAAAAATCTGTAAAGGTAAAGTGGGCTAGACAGACTCTTATGCAAAGCGAAAGCTATAAATTTTATATATATTTTGTTTTATTTTCTATTTCTTTAGTGTGATTACTATTATGAAGAGTGATTTTATACTAACAACGTACGCTTAGTAGAGCGCAAAGATGCTGAGACCAGATTTCTACGATTGCAAGATGAAGATAAAACTCAAATTACAATTCCCCAAGATATTAGATAGCACACTGAAAGCACATCAGAGAGAATTTTAATAGCATTCGGAGCAACAAAAATGGACGAGGCACAGCATTAGGATCAACTGTTGTCAGAGAAGTCGATTACGTTCACTTATACACAGGGATCTAATTGTTTGGCATATCATGGAAAACCCCACCCCCCTCTATAGAGGATTGATCAATCCTCACAAGACACAAGAACTTACACATTCTGTTAGATCCCGTTCTCTGCTCCAATAAATTCACCAGGAAATTTTCATTTTGAGGGGGCACACCACGGAAACTTGAGCAGACTGTTAGTATTTATTTCAAGGATGAGGAACAAGAACCAGCTCTTTTTAAGTTAAGGACCATAGTTCTCTTTCTCATCCAATGTTCTCGCCTGCCGGACTGGACTTCTTGAGGCAGAAGCGACAGTCTCCTTGTTGTTGGCTGCTGATTCGTCTGGCTGATCAGAATTTCTAACTCTAAAAGGGTTGCCATTTGATGCTGCAGATCTCATAGCCCTGGGTAACTTCAAAGGGATGTCTACCTCAACTGCAGTGTTCTCTGCCTTCTTGGGAGCTTCAGTATTCTCTGGCTGTGATGAAGGTGGGGCTACAGAAACTAGCTGAATTACTGATTTTCGCCATTTCTTTCTTGGATTAGGCTTAGGTGCCTTTGCTCTGGCCTGCACAGTCATTTAAATTTTCCATTAGCACACTAGGAGAAATAAGCGGTAAGGAATAGGAATAGACCTAAGAAATGTACTGGAAAATAAGACGTGTTGGCCATGCTTATTGCATGGGCGGAAATTTATGTCTTTCACATTCAGCAGCAATCACATAACTTCTCAACCCCTTATGCGACAAGATAGGAAAGGAACATACCATTTTGTTCCCAATTTCGGATAAAGGCTTCCTTTTGGATTCACAATCATCATTTGCCTCAGCGGGCTCATCGACTAGTGCACTCTGGAGCAGCATTGCACCATGAGAAGCAAGTTCGTGGTACTTCTGTATATCATCACTGCCTGACAAGTTCCCAATGCCTTCAGCAACCGCTGATTGCGGGAAGTCATCCAACTCCTCAACCTTAATTGTTTCTCTGTTAGTGCACTTATTAGGTGCACAGCTGCATGAGTCCCTACAAGTGCCTCCAGCAGCACGACACTCACATTTCTTTAGTTTACAAAAAGATGATTTACTACAAGAGCAACATATTCCTGAATTTTCTGTTCTCAAATTTTCTGAACTACTGATATCCGAACCTACACGTGATTGACCTCCAGCTTTGGAATTCCTTTTCTTCCTTGGCCTTTTTCCTGATTCTACCCAGTCATCATCATCAGCACTGTCTGTGCTAGAATGTTCTGATTCAGATGTATCCATGTCCTCCAACAAAATCACAGACCGCCGAGGTCCCTAGACGAGAAACAGTTAGGAAGCCAATAAATCAATTAAAACTACTGAATTGTTATGTCCTAGAAGGAAGTCAGCCACAAGTGCTTTATAGTAACTTATTTTTCTGGACAGTCATGAAAATTAGTTAAGTTGTTCATGTAGTTACTTCTGTGAAGTATATTCATGTAAAGGAAAGAGATGGAGAGCAAATAATACCTCACGAAAATCATACTTCCGACCCGCATTATCCATGTCAAGCTTCTTTGAAGCTAATTTCTGCAAGAAGTTCAAACAATAAAAACAGAGTAAAACAATTAGTTCAGTAGAATTAAGTTGAGTGATCCTACTTACTGGATGTTTTTGCTTGATATATGATTATGTACACTAGCACCTCAAACATGAAATCCAAGAAGTTCAAAGTAGCTAAAACTAGCAGGGCAAGAGGAAACGAAAAATTGGAAAATCAGTATATCATATCTAATTGTAGTCTTCATACATCTGATCCACTAACAGTACACCAGTCAGCTACCACCAAGAACTGAATTTTTTTGCATTTGTTCAATTCCTTTTATCAACTCAAAGTAAAACTCTATCACTTTACCTGTTTGTAGAACAGAAAAATCATTCTTGTGGAATATAATAACTTTTACAGGATAATAGAACATGTCTAGCTCATCCATTTTACTGATCACAAGATAAACTTAATAAATATTCAGAAAAGAATGTTTCAGATATTAATTAAACTTGGCAAATTTTTCCTCCAAAATGATGTATTGAATGACCCAATTTGAGCAACAAGGATGGTAAACCAGGATTTTATTTATCATCAAAACTTTATTTTTCACTTGCTTTTGATCTGTGAAAGTCTCCTTCCCTCAAAGCTCTATTTGCATTAATTTAGTGCCATTGCAATACAAATGCTGATTGATTAAATGGTTATGATTAAGCACTATCATCAATGTGATATAGCCAAATTAACTAACCTGTATCTTCTCTCGATGAAGAAGTTCAGCCTTTTGTATTTCCAGTTGTCTAACTAAACCACTGAGCTTGACCACTTTTTCCTTCAAGTCTCTTATTTCTGAATCTTTCTCCCTGCTGTCAAGTTCTTTATCCCATAACTTACACCTTCACAAGACAATGAAGAACAAATTTAATGAGTTTATCACAAACAACATTGTACCAAATTTTAGCAAAATCCACTCATTGCCTACTTTCAGATTCAACCTCAAAAAAGAAAAAAAAAACACACAAAAAAAAAAAAGAAAGAAGAAGAAGAAGAAGAAGAAAGAAACAGGAACTTTAATACCAATTAACATATTTAAAAAAAATGACATACAGCTAATGCTGAACAAGAATGCACTCACTTCTCTCTCAACAAGATACGGATACGCATGAAGATGTATGACTCAAAGTGGAAATATTAAAAGAGATGAACTAGTTAGATCAACAACAAAACTTATAAAAATAAAAATAAAAAGTTAGTTCAACAACAATGTCCAAATTTTCAACTAAAAAGAAAGAATTAACAAAAGAGTACTTGCATGAACCAAGTAAAGAAAAACAGAGGCTGAAGCAAAACACTAATGAACCAAAATGCAAATAGCAAGATGGGATGAGATGGTGAAATACACACACGAATAAGTTTGAACACGATTAATACCTAGATGAGGATGCTAAGTTGAACAGATAATTCATCATATTTTTTGCTTCAGCAAGAGATCGAACTTGGTTCCAGCGTCCCCTGCCGCTAAAGACCCGTTCACGCTCTTCTGCTTCAGATAACTGTGATGCCATAGAAACCAGGGTGCTAGACGATGTAGTGAGCATGTTTTCAAGAGCAAAAATCCTAGAATTTCTTGCACCAGGAGACATTGTCTCAGGGAAACTTCTGCAATTCCATTCAGAAAAAGGTGTTCACTAACTATTGGTAGGAAAATAATGTCAAAAGAAAGCAGTACAAACTAGCAGAAAGAACAACTTTCAGCAACAAATTTCTCACCCAAAATCTTTTTGCTTCAGCATATCTGCTTCTTCCTTCAGTTTTGCAACCTCCCTGGCCATCCTAGCTCTCCTGCAATATACAGAAGATATGCTTAAACCAACATTATGTACCATTTAGACTAAATAGGACATTTCAAAAGCTTTTCTCCTTACATATTTTCAAAATTAAAAACATGCAAACACAAGATTATTGTGCTTGAGTAAACCCAAATCCTTATATTAAAATTTTACCTAATACGAGTAGACTGGAAACTTAAAAGATGTAGATAATGGTTCAGACTGATGAAGAGAATGAAGAATAAACTTCAAGCATTTATGCCATTGTTAAGGATGAACTTCTCCTACTTGATTATACTAAAGCCAATTTTTACCTGAATGATCCTCCATCAACAAAAGTCCACTTAAACTAAATCATCATCCCCAAAAGTAATTGAATTTTTTTATGCTAAAATGCTAGAGAACTCCAGTTTGTTTCTCCTGAAACTTGATAGAAACTTGGTCTCAACAAAATAGATCTGACATCAGCCCTTTTAGACATTTTTTTATCAGTTGCTAACAAACAACAGAGCCTAATGTTAAACAGTTAAACGATTTCTGAGTTGATTTCTTGTAGCAAAAAGAAAAAATAATAACACTCACTCTTCCATTTGATGCTCATATTGAGAACGCACTTCATGTACCCGTACTGTGACTTCAAGCTCATGCTCAATTGCCTGCATCAGGGCCTTCTCAATATAAAATAATGTGTTAGTAAGAAGTGTGCTGGAAACAAACCTGTAGTACTTAACCAAATCCCTACTCAGACAGGCATCCAAACAAGAAGATATGCTGAAATGCTAACCCAATCCTCATCTCAGGCACAGGAAAAGACATGATACACAAACATAATGCAGTCTTCAATAAATACAGAACTCAATCCTCTCAAATTAGGTAAGATACCTGAACTCCAGGACCATTTCCATTCCCAGCACCTACATTAGTAAAATGCAAGAATGAATTATAAGTAGATTCAGTAAATGTGAACTGCACAAAGAAGTAAGGTCTCCTAGCCCGATGAATTATACGTAGTTTCAGTAAATGTGAACTGCATGAAGCAGTAACATCTCCTTACCTAATGTTTCGCGTGATGATGCCTTTCGAGATTCTAATAGTTCTTTTAGTCTCTTTGTTGCCATAGAAGCTTCTTCAGTCTTTCGTTGCAAAACCTGACATGAAGAAATGAAAGTGAGAAGTTCTCCTTAACAAGGAAGATCATAGCTGCTTAGGGGTGATTATTTACCATCTTTTGCCTTTGGTTTAAAGCTAATAGCTTATGCATCTCATACTCGTTCCTCCTTCCCTCTTTCTTAAGCTGTTGACAGAAAAAAATATTGCCAAAGAGATTAAACGCTTCCACATAACTGAAAACCAAGATAAAACAAGAACCACAAGATTTAGCAAAACAAGTTATAAATGTAAACCTAGCATTTAGTAAAGGAGAGTACTTTAGAAAAGATCTATCCCATGTTCCCAAGTTCATACCATTCTCCACTAGGAGGACTACAATTTATTCAAACTGGGAAAAGCCAAGAATGATTTGAAATTTAAATTACAGTAACAAAGTCACCTTAGTTTTCTTTTTCATCCATAAATGAAACAGGAAATATGCTTTTTCTGGGTATAAGACAATATGTCCACTAATAAACTAAGCTCAATGAATTTGAACATCAAAAATTCAATTTAGAAGAGGGCAGGAATTCAATTAAGGCTATTCTCTTTTCCTTCTTCCAACCATCATTCTGTTGTTACTTTACTGAAAGAAATAGCCATGGTTCACAACAAGTTGCATAGGTAATTGATTAAAAACCATAAAAGAACTCAGATCATCAAATCAACATTGACCAGATATTTATAATAACATCTAATCTGAAAAAACCTTGCCAAAGCAAAAAATTAAACAAATAATATGCAAACACATGACACATACACACAGTTCAGTGTTTTCACCCAAATATGTCAAAGGGCTGATTCAACAGAGTTAGAAACAGCACTCAGATTGTAAATTTGGAGCTATTGAAAAAGAGATTCCCCTTTTGAAGCATATATGCTATACTGAATCTTTAATGAGCAAATAAACTAACCAAAATTTCTACTAAAAAGATTTTTTAAGCAATTGTACCTCTGAAATTTTATACAACCATAAATCAAGCCCGTAAAGATGAAAACAAAAAGTGTAAATATATTTTGTAATGACGCATGTACCTGAAGAACTTCTTTTTCCCGTGATGCCTTCCATAACCTAAACTGCTCAGATTCTTGCTTGATCTTATGTTGCAATTGAACCTAGATAAAATAGCATTGATGGTTAGAGCAAATTGATTTTCATTTTGCAAGTAGACAAGTTTCATCAATGACAAAATAGAACCTTTTGGGATTTTATTCTCTGAATCTCATCCTGTAACCGTTTTGCAGCCTCATCACTTTTTTGCTTTTGTCTTAAGAGTTGAGATTGCGCATCTTGTTTCTTCTTCAACTCTGAAACCTGCAATGTAGAATCTGATATTATAAGATATGAAATTACCATTGAAAGGAGCAAAGGAATTCCAGATTCACCTGTTTTTCAAGTACATTCAATTTTTGAAGGTAATCTTCCTTTAATTTTTGGGCACCATCATCAGAAGTGGAAGAAATACTTGCAAGGTCATGCCTCAGCTCCTCAATCTCTTTCTAACAATTGACAAAAAAAAAAAAGAAGCAATATTTAAGTAATAACCTTAACTTACAGAATAATTATGATGAACAGAACAATTACCTGCAACGCTTTCTTCTCTTGTTCCAATTCCAGAAGTTTCTTCTCATAATGTAGTTTAAGAACTGATGTATCAGCACTTGCAAACCGCTTCATTTCAGCCTTACATAATAAAATAAATTCGAAATGAACAAAGGAACCAAAGCAGAAGAGAATGAAAAAACAAGCAACACCTATATAAAAATGGATACTAGAAATTCATATACATAGTGTTTCCTTGAATATTAGGTGCCTCTTAAGGACTTTGCATGCCCATGACATTGCTCTTACACCCATTTAGTGAACTGTAACTTCAGTATTTTCTTCCTTATATAATGAATAATTATAAAGTTAGATCTATTTGAGCCATTCCTATGAAATTGTGTTTTCACTCATTTAATTATCCAAAATATTTGCTCCCTGGTTTAATGGTTTGGGAGTCTGTTCAGCAAACCTATTCTGCAATCCCACTTAAGCCCCAGATGTACACTAATCGCATTTATGTGAAAATTTTGGCAGAAACTTTCCTCCAATTTCTAAATCAGCATTTTCATACAAGCAATAAAGTCTCAGCCAACTAAAAGTTTGTAATTTTTGAAAAGGTATAAGAGTCCCAGCCAATGAAAAGGTCAGCAACCATTTATGATTTACCTCTTTTTGTTCAAGTTTTTTGTCCAACTCTTTGAGCTCCATATCAAATTTTTCTTGAAGGGAAGTGTATTCTAACTCCTTTTCATCATCTTCAATCTCACCTGGATGGCAGTCACACCAATGTAAATTTGCAAGTCAGTAAATATCAAGCTGGAAAATTAATAAGCCAAGACCAAAATTGTCATAGCCAATGTTTGATAATGAAGTTCCATCATAAATACAAGAACGTCAAAGACTGATTTTATATCCTACAACCCCCTAACCACCCCCACAAACAAGCCCCACCTAGAACTATGAATTTTCTAGAAAAAAATCAAGCAAAAGAAACAAATAAATAAATTTGTGATCAGCACCTTTTGTATCACAAGCTGATGAAAGCTCATTAAGGCTTCTGAAATATGCATTTTTTGCGCGGAGACTATCATCATCCAAGTCAGTGCCATCAACAACAAAATCACTATGTTTTGAGCTATTCAAACTTTGTAGGTGCAACAATTCACCCTCTAATTCTTGAATTTTTGACACATAGGATTTTAGCAGACTAAAATTCTGAAAAAGAGTATGCAAAATTATGTCAGAAAAAAAATGTTTCTCAAAAAGTTGCAATACATGCATCTGTTAAATGTGCCATGCAATGAACCAATTTACTCAAACCTGATCTGAATCAGACTCCATCTCATCCCAAGATTTCCCATTTCTGGCTGATTCAATTTTCATAATCAATTTGTCTTTTTCAACCTAAAATATTCAATCCATGAGTGAAATCATTTGAAACAACACAGCAGAAATGTTTTGAGAAACTTATGAAAGCATAACAACAGTGGAAACAAATGAAACAAACCTGGGCATCAAGAGCACGTTGTGTTAAATGATCACAGGTGATTCGGCGCTCTTGAAGCTCCCTTTGTAGCTCAGCATTGCTCTCTTCAAGCAAAGAAATTTTGTGCTTGAGGATCTGGGAAAAAGAAAAGGGAAAATGAATTTAACACCTAAAATTAATATATAAGGAGTTCATGGTAACCACTCTTTTACTTATAGTACCTGAAGTTCCTCAAATGGAGCACCAGCATCGCCACGGAAATAAAGAAGCTCAGACTGTAATTGCTCAATTTGGCTCCGCATTCTTTGCATTTGAGCTGCCATTGGATCACGGTTGATCTACAAGCAGGAAAAAATAATGGGAAGCCACATCGTAAAATAATAATAATAATAATCTTTGAAGAGGAAACTTACAACTGCCTTGTTCTGAATATTTCGAGCACGATTTGCATACTTCAAAGTGTTTAAGGTCTCTTCTGCATTTGTATCAGCAGGACTAACACAAGCTGTATTTGTACATTTAGAAAAAGGAAGGAAAAATAGAGTCATGAAAGAGAACAATATAAGATGCCTTAAGTAGCTCCAAAATGTTTTATACATGCTGAACATGATGAAGACATTTATGTACTTACCAATCATGACAGTTTTGCTGTTTCCTCCAAGAGAATCCTAGAACATCAAAACTCCCAATAAGTATCTGAATTTGTGTTTTGAAGCATATTGAGGAATTCTTTGTGTTTTTTCCTTCAATTATCAATAAATGAACTTAGTTTTTCTTTGGTGCTTATGGTGATCTCTCCATGTTACACCTTAAAATTGGGTGTTATAGCGGTATGAAAAATATGGTGCACTAAATCTCCACAAGACACAAAAACAACCTTTAAGAGTTTAAACCTCGAATCATTTCATACATTATGATTCATGGATCATATTCTTCTATATAATCCATTTTATTTGTTTTTTATGAAGAGTCAAGGTTTAAAATGTGGAGTGCATGCCAATTCCTATCTTTTGAGAAAATCATTTGAATATATGGACAGGATGTTCAAAGTTTTGTTAAGAGCAATACATAGTCTATGGATAACACAATTTGAAACGATACACTGACAAATCCAATGCAAAGAGGGAAAAAGGAAAGAAATATTTAGTTCTCATGCCTGTAATAGGCGTGTCAACTTGCTATCACGATATGGAACATGACCTCCTTCTTTCCGCTTCTTCTCATCTCCCAAGGCACTTATCACGTTGCCAAGAGCAAGCAATCCCTTATTAATATGAATTCCTTGATCATGTACACCATTAGAAAACAACTTAGCATTTTATCAAAAACGAAAATAATAATACTAATATTGACTTAGTACTTCAAAAGTTGAAAGGTAATGAAGAAACTTGAAATAATAATCATCATATTTAGAAGAAAAGAAGTAGAAAATTTTGACAGCATTCCTCTTCCCACCATTCCATTCTCAAATTAGGCATGTTTTGAAATTAATACCTTCTTTAAATCGCATCCCATCCGCTCCTGTCCGTTTTGCTCGTTCAGAACCAGCAAGATCCACTAAATGGAGTTTTGCACATAGGATATCATCTCCCACATCATCATTACTTACTCCAACACGAGCAATTTTCTTTTGCTCCATAGATATTGTGAAAATGGCATGCGAGCGACTGAAACACAATGAAAACCCAAGTAGAAAAACTGAAACTATGGTATAATATCTAATAAAGAAAAGAAAATTTGTGGTTATGAGGGAAAACCAAACACCAAAAATAAAAAGTCACAAGTGAATGTAAAGATAGATAAATTTGACATTGTTTTGTTGGATTAAATTCTATAGTAGGAAGCATACACACACACAAGACAAATGTAAGATTACCCAAGGAAAGCAATTTAACCTTGAACATATCATAAACTAGATTAATATAAGGAAACTTCCTAGAGATAGTTGCTTGAGGTAACTTTGTTGATTGGATAAGTATCAGCAAGAAGGCCTCTAACTAATTCAATCCTTGACAAGGAAGGTTGAGAGAGAATAAATAAATTCCTTTTCAATGATATGTTGATGATTATGTTAAGTAAGGTTATTTTGAAACCCGATCTCTATCAATTTGATAAGAATCAGTCAGGACCCAAACTGATTCTTTCCGTTTGTAATGAAACTACAAGATGAAAATATGAGCATAAGAATACATGAGAAATTTCTGGCTGGCCTTATCCTCAATTAGAGAACTTAGTACCTACTTATGAAAATTTTTGAAGTTAGAGTCATATCTTGTGGAATGCCCATTGTCTAGT
The DNA here is from genome assembly GCF_004353265.1 of Vitis riparia. NCBI lineage: Eukaryota > Viridiplantae > Streptophyta > Magnoliopsida > Vitales > Vitaceae > Vitis > Vitis riparia. The sequence goes on along the minus strand of NC_048448.1, from coordinate 5,854,361 downwards.
GGGACACCTAGATAAGCTCACTTCTATTTTAGAATCCCTTTTAAAATTATACTCTCGAGCAGAGACTAACAGCTTTGTTGTAAGCACCAATCATCATTCTAAGTTTATTTTGCTTTTGAGGTTGCTAAGACTGAGATCTCATGTATATGTTGGTAAGGCAGTATATCACAACAACATAGAGCAATATCGATATTAAATTTTAGTGCTTAGTTATGTAGCCTTCAACTATAAGAAGTCACAAACTGCCATTTTATTACTCAATCTTCAACCATTTAACTAGCACACACAATGTACGATATGGCTACTTTGTGAGAGACCTGGTCAGTAAGAGCATGTGCTTAATAAACAGGGAAAAAAAATTCTTGAGTGCAATCAAGGCAAAATTTAATCCTTCAAAACTGGCATGCCTTCCATTTTTAAATATGTTCCATGAAAGAAGGATGACAGCAGTTTGATTTCGCTGGCAAATCTACATGAGCTGTTTAAACAGTCAGGGTAAATAGAAGTCATGCTCTCATAATCAAATTACATCCAGCATCTTTTAACTTCATAATGCCTAAATAAAAACTTCCAAGATACATATTGATGTTCAGTCCATACTCTCATACCAAGGGGAGTGGGTGGAGTTGGGGTTTGTTGTTGGGTTGGGTTCAGGTGGTGTGGGTTGTGAAGGTTCATCCTCAAAAAAAGCAAAGCGTGTAGAAAGAAAGCTCAGCTGAAAAACTACAGAATAACTTACATTGAGAGTGATTCTGTTTTTTGTTCGTAGCATCTACAATGAGTTGATTCAGGAGAGAAAGCCTATTTAAGGCAACCTCCCATGGACACCTGTTTGAATATCAGCAAATTCTACAAGTGTCTCTGAGGGATGCTTAACATTTCCCCCAAAAATAGTGAGAATGGCTTGGAATGCTCTTAAAGGTGTTTGGTCACTTTGCCATGATCCAGAGCTAATGTCAAGGATATACATGGCATGTCCACTGGTCATGAAGCAGGGTAACTTGACGATTTTAGATTCCTTCTACAAATGATAAAAGATGTGGGTGGGGGATGGTGTACTTAAAACCAAGATCTCCACTTAACCAAAGCTCTTATACCATATTGAACTACCTAATTTCCTAAAAGTTTAAGCTGCTAGGATTTGGACCCACTATGTATAGCATGCTCTAACCATGTTGAACTACCAACTTTCCTAAAAACTTCTATTTTAGGTCCACAATGTATAACATATTCTAACATAAACATTATATTTTTCATGTACTTTAGGGACTAGGGAGAACAAAAAATTATACTCAACATGACTTAACACTGATTCTTCAATGGTGCCTAGGAAACACAAGAATAGTTCTACTAGTCAGATTTGCATAATTAATAGAGAAACATCACTAGCAATAATAACCATAATGCACGATTTAAATGTTTCAATTAAAACTACTTTGCAATAAGCCAAGTGGATATGGACTATATTAAACCGTCTGCAATAGTTTAGAAAACACCATAAATTCACACATGCATAACTCTATGAAATGGGTACCTTGATTGACTATTCATATTAGTACTTCCAGTAGCACGAGCTGTGGAACCGTGTGATAGGTATGATGCCATTTCTTCTTTTGTCCTAACTTCTGCTTCTGTCACGCCAGCAAGGGTTATGCCCCCACTTACTGTTTCTCTAATTTGTATAGGCACTCTTGCTGGTCCAGTAGGCTTAGTTACACATACCCCTTCAACTTTGGAGGTAGCTGATGAATTTGGGTCAAGCAAATCAAATACTTCTTCCTTAAAAATCTGTCAATTATTGAAATTACATGTAAGGACGTAATCACGCACTATATGGGCAGATAAAGAAAAGAAGAATACTGATAAAGAAGCTTATGTTACCTCGATAAATGATACTCTAATTAAAAATTCGGTGGAGTCTTTCATGGCCTCCACTCTTGAAAATATACTTTCCATAACTTTTGGTATAATTCCACCACTACTTTCTTCTCCTGTATAATTGGTTCCCATTGTGTATGTTTTCCCCGAGCCCGTCTTGCATGCCAAAGAAAGCTGAGTCAGCTATAAAAGCTCCAAAACATGAAAATTTAATTTAATTAAGAATCCACTAAAATGACTAAACAAATATTAAACCTGGCCATACGCAAGAACTGTTGCATTGTAGCCATGGAAAAGTGCATCAAGGAGTGGATAAATACAGTCATCAAATATTGCAGAAGATCGAGATCCAGTGCTGCCGTAAACATAATCAAATGTGAATGCATGGGATCCAATTTGAACCTGGTCGTGCACCCAATAACAATTACAAATCAAACACTAAGATCAAATAATCTGGAAGTTAATCTCAAAATATATCAATTCAACCCTTCATTTGTTTCTCAGAAAACTGAGTAATGATTGTTTTTATTTTATTTTATTATATTTTTGCTAGACAAGAAACAGACTAATGATAAAAGAAAATAGGATTCTTAATTCTGAATAGTTTTTATTCTTATAAAATAAAAAACACACCAAAGCTAAAATCATTCTAGTTTTTCCTTGTTCCAAACAATAAACCCTAAGATTCAAAAATCTCAATTCTTATTCCTATCTTGCATTTTCTTATCAATTAAACACCATACCTGTGGCTCTCCAGGAACCACTGTTATGCAATCTGTACAGCCAATGAGAAGCTCTGATGTAATGAGTGGTCTTATATTAACCGCAACTCGAACACATTCCGCACGGGAAACTTCCATCTCCACCTTCTATCTCGGACTCTAACCCAAAAATTTGAAGAAAATGATGAATTAGGGGCTAAAATACACAAATGATGAACAGAATAATCGGATCAGCATGCCATCGGAGATCCCCAGAAGGTGGATATTTGAAAAGAAAGGTCGTGAGCTGAGGAATGATGGATCTGATAAAACGGATCCGTTTCAGCGTGGATGAGATGACATACCTGTGGAAATGGGAGGAAGAGGAAACGAGAGGTTGAAGGGAACGGCTATGGGAGGAGGAGAGAGAAAGATGGAGGGCTTTGGTTTTTTGAATTGAGCGGAAGGGACAAACGGGGTGATGTATGAGGATCGATAATTAAACTGATTTGGAGAAAGTCGCTGGGTCCGAATTCAAATAGAGGCCTGTCACGTGATAAATAGTCCTCATCACGTGCGTTCCTGGTGTCAGGTTGGGCCGGTTCGACCCAAATAAACCCTCTCATGGCTTCTATTTGTTCAAATCGAATGAGCGGACGGATTTTGAATTTGAAATACTAGAATATGACCGTTGGCCCCCTTCAGACTTAGTGGTTACTCCCTTTTGGTTAACCCATCATAACATAACTGCTTGGAAAAGGGAATGGGCGAAGGATTGCAGGACCCAGCGAGAGGTTCTCTTTTTTCTTTCCTTGTTATAGACTTTATTAATTAAAATTTTATAAATTTTAAGAACAATTTTTAAGGACATAAAGTTAAGTCCATACTTTTTATATAAGTATGACTATATTTTAGGTAAAAAAAAATTAAAAAATTGAAAAAAAAAAAAAAAAAAACCCTATCAATAATTTTTTTTTTATTTGTTTTGTTATCTTCCTTATGGAAAAAAAAAGTTATTAAATTTAAATTTATTTTTTATTTTGCTTCATTTTAAACTCGATTTTGTAGAACAAAAAAAAATGTTATTTGATTAAAATGGTCATTTGGAAACCCAATTTTAGAAATCTAACCTTCCATCCTTTTATGACCACATTTTGATAAAAATGTCCTAATTATTTTTTTTGTAAAAATAATTTTTTTTTTTAAAACCTACATGTAAATACTTGAAATAAATAAGGATATTTATGTCATAAATGAATTACTTTTCAAAAAAAAAAATGAAAGAGGTTAAATTCACAAACATGAAGATTATTTCATCCCTTTTAACCAATTAACTCTAAAAAATAAGAAAACACATGGGAGCGAAAGAGCATAATTTGTTTCCTTGCTATAGCACCACCCATGATTTAAATTAAGCCTAAAGTTTCATTTGCATCTTGGTAAATGGTGATGCTAGGCATGTAAATAGGCCATGTTGGTAAGGGTCTCCAACGGGCCGGGCCGAGCCGGGCCCTTGATATATCTAAGGCCCGTGGCCCGGACCGTGGGCCCTCAAGCTGGGCGGGCTTGGCGGGCCGGGGTAAAAATTAAAATAATTTTTAATTTTGAAGGGAAGGGGTTCCCTCTTCCCTTATGAAACCATAAGGGAGCTAGCCACCAACTGAGCTAGACTTCTTTTGTGTAACTATTTTACATTAATTATACATATATTAGAAATGTTGTATGATTTTTGAAAAAAAATAAAAGTGAGTTGGTTGTTCAACGGTTACATGACCGTTGAACATGCCACTCATAATTCAATTTCAAATATATGACCGTTGAATGGTCTTGAAATTAAAAAAATAAAAAATAAATCCTAATATTTAAATCCCTATAAATATTAAATACCCTCACTTTTTTTCTATTCTCTCAACTCTTAAGCTCTCTCCCATTCCACAATATTTCCTATTATTGCATTTTGTCTCAAATTATTCAATATTATTGGTGGTGAAAAACAAGCATTGGTGGTTCAAAGAGTTCAAATTTGAAAGAATTTCTACTTCGGTTCTCCAATTTAGTAACATACTTCACCTTTTCTTTTATTTATTTGTTACATTTTAATTTTACATTTATTATTTTTAGCATAATATTTTATCAATAATTATAATTATGGAAAGTGGTTCTTGTTCTTGATCTAATGCATGTGATAGCAAAAAATTTACTTCAAATATATGGAATTTTTTTTATAGAATAGAAATAAATTTAGAAAATAATAAAAAAGAAATAAAAGCAAAATTAAAATTTATAACAAACTTCTTAGTGGTGGCTCAAATGCAGGTACAAGTCATTTAAAAAGGCATCATGAAAATTGTAAAACTAAAAATAATGTAGATATTATAAATTATATGCTATTAGGTAAAGATGAAAGTGGAAATTTAAAAACATTTTCTTATGATGAATCTTATTGTCGTGAAGAAATGATTGGTTATATAATAAGAGTAGAACAACCTTTCAATTTCACTAGTTCGTCTTTACCGCCAAGAGATAATGATTAAAATATTTTACTAAATGTATGTCATATTTTTATTTTTATTTTTATGGTTGAAAAGTACAAATGATTGACAAATAAGTAGGTGTCAACCTAGTTGGGATGTATTTATTTTGTAGCAATGTAAACTTTTCCCACATTTTCAAATGTAATGTATACATTCAATGAATAAAATAGTTAACAATGAATATTTTTATTAATGTAACATTTTCTATTTCTTAAATATATTTTTTTAATATATATATATATATATATATATATATATATATATATATATATATATATATATATATATTAAAGTGGCGGCCCTATGGGCGGGCCTACGGGCCGGGCCGAGCCTAATTTGGGGCCCGTGGCCCGGCCCATCCAGAAATGGGCTCGGGCCGGGCCGGGCTTGGGCTGGGCCGCGGGCTTTTTGGAGACCCTTATATGTTGGGCAGGCCTTCAGCCTCTTGGGCTCGGATTGAGCTGAAAATTTGATCCATAAACTAAGCCCAACTCTAGGCCCAAACGTTTAATAAAATGTTATTATTTCAACCTTGAAAATATGCCTACTTCAATCTGTCTTCATGGAGGAATTTAAAGATAATTTAATGGGCCAGACTGATGCTTAGAAAAGCCAAATAATTTTGACTTGAGCTTAAATGTAAGCTTTGCTGGGCTTTGGGTCAATTGACCAAACTTGTGCCCCTAAAATATAAATGGTAGGACTCTAATTCTAGTGGGCAAGTATGCAACCAACAAATAAATTATCAAAAATAAATATACAAATAAATAATATAATAGTGACTTTGTTATGGTTCAGCAAAATAGGTCTACATGGATGTTCTCAAGCTTCTTTTTCAAAAGTTTATCAATGCCTTCCATGGTCACAATTGATGAAAATTTGAATTTAACAACATTAAGAGTGAGTATCCAAGTTGATAGGACAAGTATAGTATGAAATGAATGTAATTTTTAATAGGTATTAAGTGTATTTAATGAAGATTAGAACATAAAGTACAAATGATTTCAACTTTGGTTTTATATCAAAACATAAAGGGAAAAAAAATCATTAGACACGAGATAGTGAACAATCAATCAACATATTAACCATCGATGAGATTCACAATGATTACTAGAGTATTTAATGTGATGAAATTCACATTAAGAGTATGTTTAGGAGTGATTTTAGAAAACATTTTTTAACACTTGAATGATACAAACTTTCAAGTATTAAAAATATTAAAAGCGCTACTTATAATCACTATAAAACAGACGTTAAATGTGATTGAATGCATTTTTCATTATTATGATGTGTGTAATACCTTAAGTCCAAATTATGGGAACTATAACCATCACTTGACATAACATTAATGAGGTATATGCATTATACACTAATTTTCATCATCAGGCAAATATGTACCAAGTGTTAACACTATGTCTCTTAACTTGATTGAGTAATAAAAGTTCCCCTAATCCCATGTGGTAATTAAATGTCACCATAAGGACGCTTGCAGTTTAGGATTGAACCAATGTAATAACATCTTCATAAAGCTAAAAAAATTGCCTCAAAATGGAATGTTGAAGGGAAATGAAGCCTAACTTTTAGGTGCTTCACTAGGATGTAACCCTCATCGACATGTAAGGGTCGTAATTTTTCCTTATGGAAAAGACATATAGCCTTCACATAAGAAAATATCTTAAATTGATGGACCAACACGAGAACTTCATCAGCAACCATGACAAGTACCTTAAACTAAAGTGATGAGTGCATGAGCAGTAAGAACTAGAGAAGTGGAATCACAAGAGCATGTAAGAAGTTGAATATTGGAAAAATAAAATGAATAAAAAATGCAACAGGAAAATACATTTTATATAGGTAGTAGACTAAAGATCATTTAAAAAATCAAGACGAGAGAGTAATATTCTTATCGCACTTATCAAATCTCTTGGGGAATGCATTTGTTACTATGAACTTTTGATTTTCTTTCCTAACTCTCATGTAGGAAAATAAGATTAAAGAAGAAGGGGGGAGGGGGTTTGGGAATTGTGGGGACGCAAGAGATAATCAATGCATGTCAAATTAAGGCATGCATAAACTTAAGAAAGTGATAACTTGGTTGTCTATTAGAAGTACGAATGTATTAGTCCTTTGATGTGTACCTTTCGTGTGGGATGACTCATTAACCAATTGATAAGATGAACATTAAATGCAATTAGACATCTTCTTACTTATGGCATGCTTAAAGCCTTAATCTCATATCAAAAGGCTTGTGATCATTGTTTGATGAAACATTAATGAGGTATGAACATTGTACATTATTCAAGCATTGAAATGCCCATTGGTCTTAACTAGCCTAATTAAATGCCTTTAAATACCTACATAGATAACAACCAAGGGTAATCTCACACTCATTTTCTCTCGTTACTATTATTTGTTGACTCTTATAATAAGTATTAAAACTAATTTTACTATCATAGTCACCCTCTTTAATCAATTATGTTATTTCTTGTAGGGATGGAAACACATGCCACTTGAAACATGATTCTACTTGTCAACCAAATGAAGGACATGTAACACAAGGTTAACGTGGGCTTCCAAAGCTCAACCTAGATTACATTAGGCTCTTATGCCTCTTGAATCAAACCCTTCATCTTCATGGGTCTAAAATTATTAGTTTATTAATTAAACAACATGTAGGTTTACCCATGAACATCACTTTCCTAATAAAAGAAACATCTTATCTAAAGCTTCACAATATATTGCAAAGATATGTTAAGAAATATGCATTATTCATCACCTATTTGATCACCACAAACAAACCACTATACATGCGTTTCACGAAACTCCTTGGATATAAACACAAAGATGTCATGTTGAGTTATATTTCTTGTACAATTTTGAACCCTCGTTTTAATTGTCTAGTTGCTCACATAAATGGAAGGCTTATTTGACACATCAACATTTTTTTAAAAGCGACACTATGCCTTTTAACTTGATATAGTAATAACAATTCCCTTAATCTCATGTGGTAATTAGATGTCATTTTCATCACTATGATTACCATGAGAACACTTGTAGTTTGGGATTGAACCAATGCAACAACACCTTCATATAGCTAAAAAAAAGGCCTCAAAATGGAGGAAGAAGAAAGATGAAGCCTAACTTTTAGGTGTTCAATTAGGATGCAACCCTCATTGACATGCAAGGGTCGTAATTGGTCCTTATGGAAAAGACATTCAACATTCACATAATAAAATATCTTAAATCGATAGACCAACATGACAACTTTATCAACAACCATGACAAATACCTTAAATAAAAGCGATGAGTGCATGGTTAGAGAGAAGTGGATAAGTGGAATCATAAGAACATGGAATAAGTTGAAGATAGGAAAAATAAGAAGAAGAAAAAATACAACGGGAAAATGTCTTTTATACAGGTAGTAAACTAAAAACCATTTCAAAAATCAAGATGGGACAATAATCATCTTGTTTTGATTATCATTGGGGAATGCACTTGTTACTATGTCAACTTTCGATTTTTCTTCGCAATAACTCCCATGCAGGAAAATGAAATTAAAGAGGATGGAGGTTAGGAGTTGTGGAGATGTAAGAAATGATTGATGTACGTCAAATCGGGGCATGTGTAGATCGAGAAAGAGATAACCCGGTTGCCTATTAAGAGTACAAATGTATCACTCCTTTAATGTCTACCTTTCATATGAGATGGCTTGCTAACCAATTGATAAGATGAATATTAAAAGCAAACAAACATTTTCTTCATAATTATGGTATGCTTAAAACCTTATCTCTATATCAAAAGACTTGTGATTATTATTTGATGAAAAATTAATAAGATGTGAACATTGTATATCATTCAATCATCGAGATGCCCGTTGGTCTTAACTGACCTAATTGAATGCCTTTAAAGACCTACACGGATTATTACCAAGGGTAATTTAACTCACTCTTTATCTCTATGTACCATTATTTGTCGTCTCTTATAATAGGCATCAAAATTAATTTTACTAATGTAGTCACCCTCTGTAACCGATTATGTTATTTTTCATAGTAATAGAAGCACATCTCACTTAAAGCATGATTCTACTTGTCAACCAAATGAAGGACACGTAACACAAGGTTAACGTGGGCTTCCAAAGCTTGGCCCATATAATAGTAGGTCATTGTGCCTTTTCAATCAAACCATTCATCTTCATAGGTCTAAAATTATTAGTTTACTAATTGAATAACATGAATGGAAGACTTATTTGACACATCAACATTCTTTTAATGGTGGCACCAATGTTAATGTCGAATGTTATGTCTAGATGAAATGAAAATAAAAAATAAAAAATTAAGATCGAAACTTAGGTGGGTTAAGTTTGGTTGATGACTAATTCAAACCTAACTCGAATTAAGAAACAATCAACTCGACTGCATTCACTTGTAACCCAAAACACTCCATCCAAGTTTAATCAAAATCATTTTTTTAAACTTCAATTGAGTTCATATTGGTCGGAATAGACTTGAATCAGTTAGGTTAAACTCAAGTTGATTGGATTTATTAGATTATATAATTAAAAGTCTATCCACATTGTTTTTAATTTTTTTGTATATTTATATTAAGATTTAAATTGGCAAGTTAATGACAAAAAAGTAAAATTACATGTATGCATCATTTAAAAAAATGAAAAACATAATATAATTATAATGTGGTATTTTTTTCTTAAGTATATATATAAAAATAATCAATATATAAGATAATATATATTATTAATATTATAAAATTATTAAATTAGATTATATTAGATTCGAGTTATTAGAATCTAAATCTAAATTTAATTCAAATTGAGTTATGTGATAACAAACCAACCTCTTTTCCAACCCAAATATTAATAATAATCGTTCAAACTTGCACAATTCTTAGGTTGACTGGGGAACACCTAGAAATGACAAGATAGAATCGCAGGAGTTGCATGTAAGCGCAGTAAAACTATCGTACATCCTGAATGTTGAGTTTTGGGTAAAAATGACCCATTTATTAAAAAAATATATATGATCTAACCACTTTTTGAAACTTATGTTCAAATTGGCCTTTTTGCTGCCACGTAGGCACCATTGAACTGAAGTCGTAGTTGCTAACTAAGGCATCATTTTTAAACTGAAGTCTCAATTGACAACTGAGGCTTCATTTTTGAACTAAAGTCACGGTTGCCAACTGAGGCTTTATTTTTTAACTAAATTCGCAATTGTCAACTTATGCTTCATTTTTGAACTAAAGCCGCAGTTTCCAACTGAAACTTTGGTTATTTTTTTTTTAAATTTAAAAATTATTAAATTACAATTTATGATTAAAATTTAAAAAATATGCTTAAATAATAAATTATTTATATTTAAACTTAAAAATCTAGTATTACTTCAACAAACATAAATTAATAAATAGAAGATATTATAAATGAATATTTTATTTATTAATAAATTAATAATATTAAAATAATAAACTTATATAACATGTAAATAATATATAAAATTGTATAATTTATTAATTTAAGATATTTAATTTGTTGTTTTTTAAGATATTAATTTAATTGTATTATAACAAATTTATCTTTATCGAAATAATAATATACTTTTAAACCGTAGTTATTAACTGAGATTTCAATTATAATTTTTTTTTTACTTTCAAATTTAATTAAAAACTATTAAATTACAATTTATTATTGAAATTAAAAATATGTACTTTAATAATAAATTATTTATATTTAAACTTAAGAATCTAGTATTATTTCAACAAACATAAATTGATAAATAGAATATATTATAAATGAATATTTTATTTATTAATAAATTAATAATCTTTAAATAATAAAATTATATAACATGTAAATAATATATAAAATTGTATAATTTATTAATTTAAGATATTTAATTTGTTGTTTTTTAAGATATTAATTTAATTGTATTATAACAAATTTATCTTTATCGAAATAATAATATACTTTTAAACCGTAGTTATTAACTGAGATTTCAATTATAATTTTTTTTTTACTTTCAAATTTAATTAAAAACTATTAAATTACAATTTATTATTGAAATTAAAAATATGTACTTTAATAATAAATTATTTATATTTAAACTTAAGAATCTAGTATTACTTCAACAAACATAAATTGATAAATAGAAGATATTATAAATAAATATTTTATTTATTAATAAATTAATAATCTTAAAATAATAAACTTATATAACATATAAATAATATATAAAATTGTATAATTTATTAATTTAAGATATTTAATTTTTTATTTTTTAAAATATTAATTTATTTGTATTATGAAAAATCTATCTTTATCGAAATAATAGTACACTCTTAAGCCGCAGTTATCATATATAAATTTTTTGACAAAATTAGTTAATTAAATTAATTAGAAAAAGTCTACTACAAAATGTAATTTTTAGTAGTTTAATCAAAGTCACGAAAAATATCCAGTAAACATTAATATAATGGAAAATAAAAAATATATATAATCTCACATGCCTCCATAATGAGAGAACCTATGTATAACTAATACTCTTTTCCTTTTTGAATGCTCATCTCTAACTGTAACAGATACTGCATGTGACACATGAAGAACATTTGTCTATGATGGGACTGGAGCTGGAAATAGAGGTGGTATTGGAGGTAGCAATCTAGGTCGACGTAGGCCCCGTCTACCCCTCAGAATGACTGACGGTAAATCTAGTTGAGTAGATGTGTTAATCTGCATTAATGGTGGGTCTGAAGAGATAGAAGGTTGTAATGAAGGTAGGTTTAAAGAGGTAGGAGGTTGTACTGATGATGAGTCTGAAGATGTAAGGGGTTATACTAATGGTGGGTTTGAAGAAGTAAGGGCCTAAACTGAAGATAAGTTTAAAGAAATAGGGGGTTGTACTAATAGTGGGTCTAAATATGTAGGGGGTTGCACTGATAGTAGGTCTGAATAAGTAAGGTGTTGCACCGATGGTACGTCTGAAAAGATGGGTGACTATACAAACACATGAAAAAAAATATAATAAAAGGCTACTAAGGAAGTTCCCCGAGTTCCAATAACATATATCACATCTAAAAAGACTAGTCAACTAACTCTATTCTATAGTTCTTAAAAATTGTTTTTAATAACAAATTTATGTTCGAGAATTGAAATATGAAATACAATTTGCTCAACTTATTATTCATAAAATTACAACATACTTATATACAATACAAAAATTTATAAAATATTTTTAGAAAACTATCTAATTGGTAATTCTATTGTTTGGATGTTGAGAAACTGTTGAGCTTACTACTATGTCTATTATTGCGTAATTTGACGTATTTTATTTTATTTTATTTTTTGGTCCAATAAAATGTTTTACATGTGTTTGGATTACAAACACGTTTAGTTTATTTTTCTAATTTGATAATTATGATGAAATTAACTTTTAATATTTTATTGATAAAATGAAATTAATATTTTTATATTAAAAATTAAATGTTAAAATAAATATCTGTTAAGTATGTTAATTTTTTTACAACTAAAAATTATCTGTTAAATATATTTTTCAAAATAAATATATGCTAAATATATTATTTAAAAAAAAAATTGAGATTTTTTAAAGAACCTTGTAAAAAAAAAAAATCAATATCTCATAAATAAAAATCATATCCTAAGGTTATTATATTGTTTTATACATGGAACATACAATTAAAAACTTTGTTATCATAATAGAATGAAAATACAATTTACTCCCATAAGTGGAGAATATCAAATAGATAACCTTCAAGCTGACCTAGTTAGTGTGAAATTGGATCTGGTTAGCTGGTGGTAAAGCAAACCTCAAGTGATATGGACTGATCCTTCTACGAAGGATCTATCTCTTTTATCTTATAGAAGGGATAATGTTGCGAAACATTTATTGGTTAGTTTCTCACAAACCCATACATGAAGAGATCCGATGAGCAAGAAGTGATGAATGATTTTTTTTTTCTTACTCTTCTTACTATGTCTAGGGCTCATCATCTCTCCAAATTTTCGTTGCGATCTCAACCCAGTTGCCGAACTGATTCGATACATATTGAAAAAAACGACCAATCAAATCACATCGGGTCTATATATAGATTTTAATGTGCCAAAATAAATATGATTAATATTTTAATTGTTAAAATTATTCATGTATTGTGTTGACTTGTCATAAAATTAAATAATTTTATTTTTTAAAAAACAAGATATTAAGTAAATTAGCAATTGAAAATATGAAAATAAAAATAAATAATAGTATATTTTATGAAGTTTATTTAAAAGTGAAGTATTTAAATATGATATATTTATAAAAATGACTCTCCTACACCTTAAAATTTTAATTATTATATTCATTTATTCATTTAAATATCCAAATATATAAATATTTTATAAATTTAGTAATGATATTATCAAATTCACAAAAGTTAAAAACTTAACATTAAGCCCCTGAAAAATCCAAAAGCGAGTTTAGGATAGTAAAAGATATTACAATTATATATTTATTTTTATTTTTGAATAAGTAATAATAAGTTTTTGATGTAGATGATATAAATTGTATTATAAGTAGTGTTAATTTAATAATAATTGACCTGAAAGATCGAAAACCCTTAAACAAACCCTTTCTTTTGCTACTCGACGACTCAACTGTAGTTTCAAGCTATCGGGCATTGTAATGAGCACCTTCAAGCTAAAAACCAATTAAGACCTAAAATCATTTTATTACCAAACAAAAAAGGAAAAAAAAAAAGTGAACTGATTCATCGGAGAAATCAAAGTTGGACCATTTAAGTGCGTATCCAGATCTAGATCCAGATGCTACAAAATCGAGCCCTGTTTTTCCATGCAGGTTACCCTATATAATGCTTAAGCTAACAAGGCCGAAGTTGAAACCAACCCTCAAGACATTAATCATCACAATATACAACGTGTGTGAGACACCAAGCTCACATGTATGTCTTGAGTTAGGATACGATGGAAAACAACTTTAAAGAAGGATATAAAATCCATTATCCCAAAGTCCCAATATAAAAGGGATAAAAAATAGACTATAATAAATGCCAAATATTAGAATCACGAATCTGTCATTTTTCCCCATAAAATTTCATTTTCCCTATAAATTTTCATTTTTCCCAAAAATTTTCATTTTTCCTAGAAACTTCAACAAACGTTTGCATCTTAAAAGGGCTTCAATCTTTGGATGACAACAAATCATTTATGCTAAAATAGTTGTGAAGGATGTAAACAAAAGAGAAAACCAAAAGCAATGGGAAAAAAAAATAATTTTTGAAAACCGAGATTCCGAGATGGGAAAAAAAATGGGAAAGTGCCAAAAACTTTACATAAAACAAGTTAAAAAGAAGATTGTGACCAACCTCAATCTTGATGCTTTGTAGCTCCAACAATGTCTCTCTCATAATGGCCAACTGGTAGGGGTAGGGTTTTGAAGAAAAAAATTATACAGAGAATAGAGCATGGGATGAGAAGTTGGGAAAGTAAACAAAAATAGTATAAAAAACTGAGTTTTATGCTTATGTGGATTGATGGGGGCAATTTTGAACATTAGTTTCGGAAGAAGCCCATTTTTAATATTAAGTCTACGAAGAAGTCCATTTTGGCCCAAATTAGCATGCTCAAATTCAATAGCCAGAAAAAAAAGTAAAAAACTAGATAGAACCGCCGGAGTCGCACGTAAGCACAGTTACATCCCGAACATTTAACCCGCCAGAAAAAGCAAGATAGAACGTCGGAGTCGCCACGTAAGCACAGCAAAACTATCGAATATCCGGAATATTATTTGACCACCGGAAACAGAACTCCCGGCGCATGTTATATCATCAACCGTTTTCTCAGCTTTTTCTGCAGCTTCAGCAAGCGGCGGAGCCAGAAAACAAGTTAACGGGGGCAAGAATGATAATTTATTTCCAGGAGGCAGTTACATAGCCTGATTGTATCTTTGGCTTTAAGCAAATCAAGGGAAAAGTGTCAATCCATTTAGTGCCATTTTATTTTATTTTTTTCCAATCTCGGGGTGGGGAGACTAGGCTTTGTGTGGCTCCAGCTGAAAACTGAAAACCATTTTCTGTTTCGGTTCCAAGAAAGGTAGCATTGAATATTTTCGCAATTAATGATTCATACGAGATTACTTTATATGCATTTTGCAATCTAGGGTTTTTGAGTTTGAGTGATGCCCATAAATTTTGCCGTCGGCGCCGTCTAGTTTCTGAGAAACTGGTTGGAAAAAGAAAAGGTAAAGAAAAAGGATAATTGGAACTTTGTATTTTTCGCCTCCCTAGAAGAGGCTTGGTCTTGTGCGATAATTCCGCTGTTTTTCACTGGATTTTTTCCGTTTCTTGGAACCTAATGGTGGGAAACATCTAAGTTTGCCCTTATTTGGAATTGTCGACAGTTTTAACATGAGAAGTTAGGGATTTCAATTTTCATCTTAAAATGCTAATTGTCTGGAGTTTTAGTGTAAGAAATTTATGTATGAAAAGTTCGGTCGTGAATCCCAAAAAACTTGTAGTTTGAGCCACTTATGTTTTGGGTTTTTGGAGGATCATTTTCATATATGACAGGGTGTGCATAATCTGTGTATACTATCCATATCGGGCCTAATCTTGTAGTTCGATCTCGTGAAAAAGGTAGATTATCCAGTTGTGGCTTTGTTAACGTCAGCTGGCTTTTTTCCTGGCAAGAACTTGGAACATAGTTGATTACATAACAAAATATTTGGTATGGAGGAAGATGTGATTGTGAGACAAAAGTTGTACAATCTATGCTTATGATTTTTCAGGCTCTGCAGTTAGATGTGTCTTGGTTCTTCAGTGTCTTTGTTTCTATTTTAATAGTGCCAAACATTTTGTTAACTAGTGTGAAGGTTTCTTCGGTTTGATACTGTCCTATTGAACTACTTCACTGCATAATACTTATATAGCAATTGTTGTTTTAAAGAGTTCATGAGGTTGGTTTGTAGTTGCTGGGTACATTTCTTTCTTTCTGTTTACTGAATTTTAGTTCATGCAGCCAGGTGCCTTAATAGTGCAGTAGTTTGGGACCTGTGGGATTGCTTTGCCCTTTCAACAGTAAATTATCGGTGTTGTCCAAGATAGACAGTGTTGAAGTGCATTATGATATTGTGCCCATAGAGGTATCTTGGCTTTTTCTCGAGCATGGCCCTTGCTGGTTCTATGCACTTGTCCCATGAATTGGGAATTCAGAATTGGCATGGGTGCAGTAACCAGCCTAAGGTACACTATTTGTATCCTTTAATTATTATTCTTGTTCAGCTGTTTTTTTTGGGCCTGGATGTTATTTTTATTTTTTGCTCTTCTCCAGATTATGATGGCAAAATGCCAATTGCATCTGCTCAGAATCACTTCCTCATCTCATGCTTTGGTATGTTTTCTCTTTGTATCTAGAACTGCTGGTATATGTATAAATTTTATACTATTCCAAATATTGTTCTCGAAATTGTTTATCATCATGCATTCAGCACTTTATATATATATATATATGTGTGTGTGTGTGTGTGTGTGTGTGTGTGTGTATTCTACATCCAGATGTTTTGTCAGGTTCAGGTTTCCAGTCTATTGTTATTTTCTGGAGATTAGTGAG
Source organism: Vitis riparia (assembly GCF_004353265.1). Classification (NCBI taxonomy): domain Eukaryota; kingdom Viridiplantae; phylum Streptophyta; class Magnoliopsida; order Vitales; family Vitaceae; genus Vitis; species Vitis riparia. The sequence goes on along the minus strand of NC_048448.1, from coordinate 5,837,616 downwards.
TTCGACAAAGTATAGCAGTTTGGTGGCATTTGCACCAATTGTGTACAAGTTTGACTTATGTGAGGACACTTTTTTCCTTACAATTCAATCTTGATGCAAACTTTCCAGAGCCAAAGTTGGTTCTTGGAGATTTCTGCTATTTTATTGAATAGCATCTTGGGAGTTGGATGACTCATGGTATGTGTTCTTTTTATAGGCAATAAAAGAGTATATTAATAGTGCCTTGAAAAGAGTACAACAAAGTACACACAGTGTATACGATATGCACCAAAAGGTAGAACAATGAAAGAGAGATCAAAAAACGGCCTCCCTCTTTCCACTTCAAGCACAACCAATCTACAAAACCTATCATGGACATTGATTGATAGTCTATGTACAGCTTAATCCATTTCAAGAAATTGGCCATAAAAGAATATTTAATCGCTTCATTTGACTGCTTAGTAAATGACCTCCTATTTGTCTACTTTTAGAGAGTTCAAAACAAACATAAGAGGGCGACCTTCCAAGCTTTCTTCTACTTCTTTCCCACAAAAGAACTGTGCAACTTAAAAGGTTATCTCTACTGGTGGAGCGCATCACTCGTGTCACACCAAATTGAGAGAAAACTAGTTTCCATAAGAAACTTGCTTTAGCATAGTGAATAATTAAATGATTAACTGATTCTTCTTCCATTTACACAAGTAGCATCTTTTGGCATCATCCATCCTCCCCTTTTAAGTTGGTTAATTGTTAGAATATTTCCCCAAATAGCTTCCCAAGCAAAGAAACCTTCTTTTGTAGGTACCCAAGGATTCCAACCTATCTTTATCGGAAAGAGGCCTTCTTCTTCCCCAACCAAGGATGCATAAGGAGATTTAGTTGAAAAGTGCCACTCTTGATTTCCTTCTAACACATCCTATCCTCCGCATTGCTTCTAATTTGGATAGAATGTAAGCTCCTTAAAAACCATTTTGCTCCCTTAAGCTCCCAATTATTGAGTTATCTTGAAAAAACGGGGACTTTACCAATCTCCCTCCCCTTCTTCCTCCCATACCTTTGCCACCCATGCGTTTTTGGCAACAACTAAAGAAAATAACATCAGAAAAGCTTCTTTCAGAGTCATATATCTACACTAACTGTTTTTTCAGAATCTCACATTTCTGCTATTCTCGACAATGAAGCGAAAAGTTTCTTTCAGATTCGTATACCAATACCAATTGTCTTTCCAAAATCTCACATTTCTGCCATTCTTGACATCAAAGTGAGACCTGTTTTTCAATTCATAACAACCCTTTCTAATTTCCTTCCACACCTTCACCCCATAACCATCTCGCACATCCCTTGTACGCATTCTCCTTCATTTTCCCCAAATTTGCCTTCTGTGCCTTTTTTTTTTTTTTTTTTTCTGATATGTAAGTGCAAATTGTATTAAAACGCCAAAATGGGCTATGACTTGTTTCTTCCTTAATGAATGGCTTTTAGTTATGAACCTCCAAATCCATTTACCAAGCAAAGCCTTATTTAAAGTGGAGAGATTTCAAATCCCAAGGCCCCATGTTTTTTTGTTTGAACAAGCAATGACTTAATTTACCAAATGAGGCCTTTTCTCACCAGCCCCATCCCAAAGAGAGTCCCTCTAGATCTTTTTTAGTCTTAAGCTTATCCTTTTTAGCATGGTGAACAAAGACAAGAAGTAGATAGGGAGACTTGACGACGTACTTTTAATTAGAGTCCCCTTCCTCCCTTTTGAGAGGTATTGCCTCTTCCATAAAATTAGTTCTTTTGAAATCTTTCCTCCATTGCATCCCAAACTAATGCTGATTTATGGGAGCTTATAAGGTTTGACCCAAGTGGGTAGTAGCAAGTTTTCCCACCCTATAACGTAACATAGAAGCCAATCCTTCTACATCTACAATATTTTCAATTGGAATTAGCTCTTGTTTCTCCATATTTATTTTGAGGCTAGATATCACTTCAAACCACATAGAAGCCCAACTTAAGCTCTTGATTTGTGTCACAAAAGGCTAGGATGTCATCAACCATCAAAAGACGAGACACGTCTATTTCTTTCCTCCATCCTCTAACCCACCTTAAAACTTGAAATAAAACTCCCTTCTCTAGCCCTACTCAAGATCTTATTGAGGGCCTTCATGGCCAAAATGAATAAGTAGGGAGAGAGAGAGGATCTCCTTTGCCTCAAACCTATGGAGCTTTGAAAACTAGAATTGAAAATTTTGCTATGGTTATGCACCATGAAATCCATCTAATCTACCTTTTGCCAAAGTCCATTTTATGCAAAATCGAGATTAGGAAATTCCAATTTACATGGTTCTAAGCCTTCCCAGTATTTATCTTGCACAAGACCCCACTCATAGAGCACTTTAGCCTTGAATCAATGGCTTTGTTAGTAATAAGTACTTCATTCAAAATTTGTTTGCCTTTCACATAAGCATATTGATAATTTAAAACTACTTTTCCCATCACGTTTTTTAATCTATTAGCCAGAACTTTAGTTGAGAGCTTGTACAAATCCTTAACCGAGTTGATGGATTTGAAGTCTTTCAATTCTTCTGCATTAGTTTTTTTTGGAATTAGGACCAAAAAAGTTGTATTTAGAAATCTCTAGAAAGTAACATAATTAAAGTACTCTTTGAAAACCATTGCATCATCATTGATGATATTCTAACAAGCCTGCCAAAAAGCCATTGCGAAACCATTTGGTTTCGAGGCCTTTTCCTTAGATAAATTAAATAGGGTGTCTTTTCCTCCAAAAAAGGCGTTTCCATGCTTCTGCCTCATCATTCTCTAAAGCTTTGAGATTCATACCACTATTGCTAGGCCTCTATTTTTTTGATATGGAAAGAAGATTATGAAAGGCCTTACACCCCATTTTTTAACTCAACCTCCTTAGTCATCCAAACACCCTTTACAATTACTTTTTGTGCAATGCACATTGGCCATTTTGTGGAAGCACTTAGTGTTTTTGTCCCCATTTCTTAACTAGATTTCTCTTGATTTCTACCCCCATATAGTTTCTTCTATTGAAGCCTATGTGCTAAACTCTTCTAATGCTTTCTTTTTAGCCTTGATCTCATCAACAAGAAGAACTGCTTTTCTCTTCTCAGAATCCCAAAAAACCAATTTGGTTTAAGGCTTTTAGCTTTTTAGCATGGTTTTAAAAACCGGACTAGATGGGACTGAACTGGCCGGTCACGGTTTTGGTTTGGTCTAGTGGGTTAAGCCGTCCAAGGGTTGGACCGGCATCGAACCGGGTGAACCGGCGGTTGGATCGGCATCGAACTGGGTGAACCGGTGGTTGGACTGGCGAATCGGCCGGTTCCGTTTGAACTGAATGGTTTAACTCATTTTTATTTTTTTCCCCTCCCATCAAAACGACGTTGTTTTGATGCTTTTGGCATCGAAATGACACCGTTTTAATAATTATAAAATCTTCCTTTTTCTTCCTTCCACCCCCCAACTACTGCAAACCCTACTCGCCGCCCCTCCCCATAGCCCAGGCTACCACTGCCAGCTCCCCAGCTAGTCGCTTCTAGTGCTAGTTTCCTTGAACCCGCTTGCGGTCGCCGATGAGGACCCCCACCAGCTGTTGCAAACCTTTTCTTCCCCCTCACCCCCAGCTATTGCCCCACTGCCCTTTCCCACAACTCAAGCTGCCACTACCAGTTCCTCAACCAGTCGCCGTCGGTGTTGGTTCCGTCAGACTCCCTTGTCGCCACAGACGAGGACCTTTTGGTGGCTGTGACTGTAACTGTTTAGTTTTTACATTTATAGTGCTACTGATGAGGCATTGTAGATTTTTCCTAAGTTTGAACAGTTTAAGTTTTTATTTTTTTTACTTTAATATTTAATATTTTACATTTTATGTTTAATATTTAATATTTATGTTTAACATTTTATGATTAAAATGATAAAATCTATTACTCTCATTTATTTATTGCATATTGAAATTTCAATTTATTGAAATTTTTGTTGATTTATTTATTGTAATTGAAATTTGAATCATTTCCATATTTTATTATTTTTAATTTTAATAATATGTAAAATATATATTTATGACGTTACTGATTTAAGTGTGGTTCGACCAGTGAACTATGAACCGGTAACTTTTCGATTTAATGACCGGTTCAGTTTTGAAACCATTGCTTTTTAGAACAGACATTCCCGAAAACGTCTTTGTTCCACAACTTTAGGTCTTACTTTAGAGCCTTTAATTTCTCTACCAAAATGTGGCTACAGGAACCACTTAGGGAATACCCTGACCACCACCTCTTAATGAGATCTTTAAACCCTTCCATTTTAAGCCACATATCTTCAAATCTAGAAGGAGTCTTCGCTTTACTCAACCTATCTCCATCAAAAATAATAAGAGAATGATTGGAAGTAGGTTTTGGTATGGCACTTTGATTTAGGTTTGAAAAACGATGTTGCCACTCTTCTAAAACTAAAAAATGATCAAGCCTCGAAGTTGAAATCAATCCTTAGCCACCACACCATGTGAATTAGCCCTTACTCAATTGAAGCTCCCTGAAGTTCAAGTCTTCTATGATCTCAGAAAAACGCCTCATAGCAAAGGATAACCTTGAGCAATTCCTCATTTCCCTTGGAAATATAATCATATTAAAATCCCCTCCTAAACACCAAGGATCCTTCCACATTCTCTTTATAGAGCCCAATCCCATTCTAAGCATCTACCCACTCCTAAGCTCTAGACTAGATGCCTTAACGTTTTGTAAAGGTTCTTAGAGGACATTGAATCCACAATTTGTGATCTGATCAATAACTGAATAATTTTTTGTTTCTCCTTGTTATTGGCACCTCTAACATTCCAAGAAAGAATCCTTAACTTCATCAGTCAACAAACACTAATTACTAATTGCTCTTT